>NC_041383.1:20180530-20187319 GCF_002162155.2 Triticum dicoccoides
TAATAGATACTTACATATATAAGAAAACAATATCTCACGTCTTATTAACTTATAAAAATAATTTTTTAACAATAAAATCCTGGATTTTTAACATTAAGGCAACGAAAATCCTGATGACTGTGTACAAAAGCTTGGTAACATTTAAGGAAAATATAATAATATACTTATTATTTAAATATATTTAATATAAAATATTCAGCCCTGTTTATTTTTTGATAATATTGCTGCGCCCAACCCAACATTATAATTAGAACCAGCCCAGCAAAATCGTAATTTTCGAGAAAGTGCAAATGGGCTGTAATTTTTTTTTAAATGGACCGCATGAAAGCTACATTATTTGTTCAGCCAGCCCAGTAAATTCGTGTATTTCAGAAAAGTAAAAAAGGGTTGTAGTTTAAAAAAGAGGTCGCATGACCCAGCCCAACAAACGGATTGTAATTCTAAAAGAAATATTAAATGGACTGTAAATTCTAAAGAAATGGGTTAAATATGTGCCATATTTTTTTAGGCTGAAATGTGGGTCAATAGGTCGAAGCCAACGCAAATCATTGTCAACTTAGTCAACAAATGATTGACATCGATAGCCTTTGAATTTACATCCAACGACCGGCATCCATTTTCAATCTCTCGTCTTCTTCTTCCAGCAACGTCGGGACCACCTGCTCCCGCCTCCTGCTGCTAGTAGCTCTGCTTAGCATGCTTCCCTGTGAAGCGCTACCCCACCGCCGTTCAGGCCATCCCTCCATCCCTCCACACCTCCTGTTCTTCTCCATCGATCGCCGAACCACGCCGCACCAGAACCAGTTAACCCTCGTACACCTCTCCGTCTGTGATTCCACTCCCGCGTCTTCCCATCTCCGGTTCATTGCTGTACGAGGCCTCGCCGTCGTCCATCACCTTGGATGCGCTCGGCACGGCATGGTCAACAAAAAAAATGAAAACTCCCCCTGCTAGCTCGGCCCACCGTGGTGGGAGGCTAACTTGTGGGCCTACTAACTTGACGCGTACGGAGGGCTTTGTCAACTTAGTCAATATGAACGATTCTAGCTCCAGTGACCGTACGATGTCCATTCAACGGCCGTAGTGCTTCTTCAACCTCTGGTCTTCTTGCTCCAGCCACCCAAACCAGCGTCGGTCGTGCCGCCAACTCCTGCCTCCCGTGGTCGGCTCTGCTGTTGTGCAGGCCTCACCGCCCCACTCTACTCTAACCTCTGGCCAGGCCATCCCTCTACTCACCCCACAACCTCTATTATTCTGCGGCGATGGCAGCCTCACACCGCAGTTGAACCAGTCAATCATTGTACTCCTCTTCACATGGGCATCCACTGCCACGTCTTCCCCGGCTCCGCGTGGTCCCCTTCCCAGGCCTCGTCGTCGTCCACCGCCTTGGTGCTCTCGGCACGGCGTGGTCAATGTGGTCAAGAAACGACTTCCATCGGAAGAGTACTGTACGTGGAGAGGCTGACAGCTGGGTCCATGGCCGTAGCAAGAAAGTGCAACCTTATTACGCGTAAAAAATTATTCCTCCACCTGACAGCAGGGACCCACCGGAAGGGCCTCTATATTTCACAAATAAAACGTTCCCCCCGCTGACAGCTCAGACCCACCAGATGTATCTTCGCACGCAAGGAAGTGCCTCCTTATTACGCACAAAAAAATGAATACTCCCCCTGCTAGTTGGGACCCACCATAGTGAGAGGCTGGCTTGTGGGCCCACTAAGTTGACGCGGACGGAGGGCTTTGTCAACTGAGTCAATATGAACGATTCTAACTCCAGTGACCATACGATGTCCATCCAATGGCCATAGTGCTTCTTCAATCTCTGGTCTTCTTGCTCCAGCCGCCCAAACTAGCGTCGGTCGTGCCGACTGGTCCTGCCTCCAATGGCCGGCTCTCCTGCCGCGCAGGCCTGACTGCCCCACCCTACTCGAACCTTTGGCCAGGCCATCCCTCTACTCACCCACAACCCCTGTTATTCTACGACGACAGCAACCTCACACCGCAGCCGAACCCGCCAACCCTCGTACTCCTCTCCGCATGGGCATCCACTGTCGCGTCTTCCCCGGCTCTGTGTTGTCCCCTTCCTAGGCCTCGCCATCGTCCACCGCCTTGGTGCTCTCGGCATGGCGTGGTCAATGTGGTAAAGGAACGACTTCCACCATAAGAGTATTGTACGTGGAGAGGCTGACAGCTGGGTCCACGGCCGCAGCAAGGAAGTGCAACCTTATTACACGTAAAATAATTATTCCTCCACCTGACAGCGGGGAACCACCGGACGGGCCACCGTATTTCATGAAAAAAATGTTTCCCCCCATGACTGCTGGGACCCACCAGCTACATCTTCGCACGCAAGGAAGTGCGGCCATATTACGGGCAAAAAAATGATTCTTCCCTTGACAGCTGGGACCCACCAGCAATAACTTCGCACGCAAGGAAGTGCCTTCTTATCCTGCCTGAATGTCAGGACCCACCTGGTCGAAGCGTACGTAGCGTTGTCATTCTGGTCCTGAACGTGTAGGTACATACTGGTCGATCGGTCTATCTCCAGGCTGCAACGATGAACCGTGGCCGAGTAAGGAAGGGCACGTGTCGTAGTAGAGGCGCGGACGTAGCATGTGACGCCGTCCCGTCAATATCGTGTACACGTACCTACAACCAGGGTGCAAGAAAGTAAATACGGCCATGTAAGATACATACGGGTGGGGTCTTGAACGCCTACTCACGCATACGTATGGCCAGGGCTCGTGTACATGGAGAGGCAGTGGAGAGCAGCGACGGCGCCTTGTTCATCGGCATCCAACTGGCTGGGTCGGAATGGAGAAACTGCGTCGTCGTGTTCATCGGGAGGCAACAGAATGCGTCGTGTTCATTAGGAGCCAACCGGCTTGGGCGGAATAGCCAAAACGAGGCTTGGCGTACCGCGTAACAAAGGAAATGGCCTTTTGTTCGACCGCCTACGGTCGAAACGGGATCCTGTTCACTGGGAGGGGTGTGGCATACCGCAAAACGGAGGAAACCGACTTCTCTTCGACCTCCTACGGTCGAAACGGGGTCCTGTTGATCGGGAGGGGTGTGGCGTACCGCAAAATGGAGGAAACAGACTTCTCTTCGACCTCCTACGGTCAAAACGGGGGTCCTGTTCATCGGGAGGGGTGTAGCGTACCGCAAAACGGAGGAAACGGACTTCTCTCGACCTCCTACAGACTTCTCCTATTCATCCAGCCTCCACCGGCTACTGTTCAACCACCCCTCCACGGGCTATTGTTCATCCAGCCCTCCACCGGCTACTGTTCAACCAGCCCTCCACGGGGTCATGTTCATCCACCCCCAACCGGCTCGATCGGGGTCCTGTTCATCCAGCGGAAATGACCTCTACTACCACGGGGTCATGTTCATCCAACCCCCACCGGGAACTATTTATCCAACCCCCAACAACGCTCATTGTTCATCAAGAGGCGGCAGGTCGATCGACTTTAGTTAGCATCAATAGTGAAGGAATCGCTCAATCAGGTTCAGTTAACAGCCAGGGATCGATCGATCGCTCGGGTTCAGTAACGCGTAGCCAGTGCAATCGCTCGGGTTCAGTTAGAGCCCAACGCCTCGCACCCACGCGTGTGCGTGTACAAGAGAAACATGCAACCCCTCCATGCATCGCTCGGCCCCGACCACCCACCATAACTGGGAACTTCCCGATATTTTCCTTGCCCTCTCTTCTACCATGGTTTTTTCCGTCATGGACGGCCCAAAGAATGTCATGCAGCTGCGTCTCCGACCCGCCCAGGACGAAAAGCCCATTTTCTATCATGATTTTTTGTCATAAAAGTAGGAGCCCACAACATCTATGATGATACCAGATTTTGTCACAATTATCGTCATAGAGGTGTCATAAGCATGATATAAAAAAAATTCGTTCGGCCCAAAATGTCATGGATGTGTCTTTCTTTTGTACTATCTCCACGCCATCTACACACACCGGAGCAACCAGCCAGAAGACCCCTTGAGAAGCTCCCGGAGATCGTGCCTAGAGTGTCGCATAACACTATGCATTTTCAAGCTTTTTGGTAACTTGTTTCCAAAGGGGGAGAAAGTTTATAGATCATTAGGCTTCGAGAGAGAGAGAGAGAGAGCGTTTTGCCTTTTTGTTGCCTCTCTTGCTACTTTGGTCGTTTTTGCTTTGATCGTTTGCATGCTACAATTTTTGTGCTTGTGTGTGAGATACTCTTATGATCATATATTTGATCATATATACTATGCTTTATTGTGTGCTTGCTTGATGATATGTGTATGATTAATCATGCTTGTCCTTGGTAATGAGTGCATGTTTCTTATAGCTTAACATTTTGAGCGCTCCACCAAGATGTATGTGACATGGAAGAGTAACTCATGATCCTAATCGATTGTGCATTTGCATTCAAAAGCAAATTTTAAATAATGCAAAAATATAGGGGGGGCTCTTACTTATCACATACTTCTCAAAGTGACGATGTACTTCATTAATATTATCATTTGTCGAAGCTTTGATCTATATGTTGTCATCAATTGCCAAAAAGGGGGAGACTGAAGTGCAAATAATCCCCCATAACAACATACTGCTCATTGAACTAATATCCATTCAAGTTAAATATTTCATAAAGTTCAATGATTGGCATGGCATGGACTAGAGATGTGGACCCCTTAAAATGCTAAGGACAAAGATTGGCAAAGGCTCAAGACTCTTCATTTTCATTTTAATGATCCAAGATCACATTGAGTCCATAGGAAAGCCAATACTATTAAAAGGGGATGAGGTGTTGCTTAATGGTCTACTTGCTCAAAGTGCTTAGTGATATTGCTCCAAAACCCTCAACCATTTTCTCATTTCCACATTTGGCCCAAACCTAAAGTCAAACTCGGCCCTACCGATTTGATGTATCCGGTGCCATCGAGTTCATTTGTCATAGCCATAGCCAGAAACCCTAATCAATTCGATCTCATCGATACGGCTCTCGGTCTCACCGAGATGGCTTTGCAAACTCTCTGTTTCCCTTTGTAACATTTTGGCCTCACCGAAATGAGCGATCAGACCCACCGAGTTCACAGTGCAAAATCTCTGTTTCCTTTTTGTATCATTTTAGTCTCACCGAAATGAGCGATCGGTCCCACCGAGTTTGCTTGACCAACTCTCTGTTTGATCAATTGTTGAAATCAGTCTCACCGGGTTCATGCGATCGGTCTCACTGAGATGAGGTTTTTCCCTAGCCCTAGCACATCGGTCCCACCAAGTTGATCTCATCGGTCCCACCGAGATTCCTAACGTTCACGTTTTGAACTAAATTGGTCTCACCGAGTTTCTCCATTCGGTCTGACCGAGTTGGGTCAAATGTGTGTAACGGTTAGATTTTGTGTGGAGGCTATATATACCCCTCCACCCCCTTCTCCATTTGAGAGAGAGCCATCAGAACGTGCCTACACTTCCACTACTTATTTTCTGAGAGAGAACCACCTACTCATGTGTTGAGACCAAGACATTCCAATCAAACCACAAGAATCTTGATCTCTAGCCTTCCCCAAGTTGCTTTCCACTCAAATCATCTTTCCACCATAGCTAAATCTGTGAGAGAGAGTTGAGTGTTGGAAAGACTATCATTTGAAGCACAAGAGCAAATAGTTCATCATCAACACACCATCTATTACCTTTTGTAGAGTGGTGTCTCTTAGACTGGTTAGGTGTCACTTGGGAACCTCCGTCAAGATTGTGGAGTTGAACCAAGGAGTTTGTAAGGGCAAGGAGATCGCCTACTTCGTGAAGATCTACCCAAGTGAGGCAAGTCCTTCATGGGCGATGGCCATGGTGGGATAGACAAGATTGCTTCTTCGTGGACCCTTCGTGGATGGAGCCCTTCGTGGACTCGTGCAACCGTTATCCTTCGTGGGTTGAAGTCTCCATCAACGTGGATGTACGATAACACCACCTATCGGAACCACACCAAAAATCTCCGTGTCTACATTGCGTTTGCCCTCTCCAAACCCTTCCCTTTACCTTCATATGCAATGTTTTACTTTCCACTGCTACACTCTTAGAATTGCATGTGTAAGTTGATTGCTTGATTTCTGCTAAGTTGCTAAAATCTGCCAAGACTTAAAATTGGGAAAAGGCTAGATTTTTATTTGGTCAAGTAGTCTAATCACCCCACCCCCTCTCTAGACCTACTTTCGATCCTACATATGGGCAACATGTATAATAAATGATTGTTTTCTGAATTATCTGCAAAGGGAGTTACCATGAATAAGAATACATATGAGAACACCAAGAAGCAATGGAGAAGCTAACAAACAGGGATAACTACCCCGGGATCATGGCAAGTGCTTGTTTGTACTCACGAGGGGGCATGATCGTTGGTTTTGCTAGTGAGGGGAGAGCAGTGTAGAGCAACTAAGGCAATAAACGCCAGCATTGCTCCATCGAAGCACGTCCCTTTGCGTCAAGTCCGCTACACATATGGGCCCGATGCAACCAAAAAATTGGGTAGGTCCAAGCCTTCTCAGGTGTCGGTCTTTATCACACGAGGACCCAGACCCGACTGCCATTTTGCTTAATGCAGTTACCCTGTTTTTACACTTAATGTCCAAATGATGCAGGGTGTTCTCGATCTATGAAAATACTATTTAGCTAAAGATGCATGAGAGGTTCTCAGATTTTAGTATTTGGATGTACTGCCCATATATATGGTCTTACATGTTCAAAAATCTTGCATGACTATTAGTTATTTCATGATGCATGTTTTCACATTGATAATGTTACACTTTTAT
>NC_041383.1:20187736-20193896 GCF_002162155.2 Triticum dicoccoides
ACCTCCCGGTCACTGACCCGGCTGACGGTGTCCTGAGCTTGTGGCTCACTAGTGAGTCCCTTCCTAGAGTGTCTTCTTTCACTATTTTTTTTATATTCCAAAATAAATCTTCATAAAATTTCAGGTCATTTGGAGCTCCAGAGAATAGCTATCTCTGTTGTACCTCTTTTCAGGTCCACAATTCCATATGCCAACTATCTCCCTATTATGATAGAACTTGCAGTTTAAGACAGAAAAGGCATCAGAATGGCACCTAAAAGTGAAATATTACTTTAAAACAATGTAAATAACAGTAGGAGAGCATGATGCAAAATGGGCGTATCATCCCCCTTGTGTTACCTCCATTCTGTCACTTTTGACCGCGTTTGCCACCCTATCTAGGGCAGTGACGACTTTTTGTACGGTCACCCATCGGGGGCAAAAAAAATTTGATACGCTTAGTTTCCACCTCGAAGATGGCGGCGTAAAAATCCCATAAAATATAACGAGGGTTTTTGTGGTATTATAGGACCACGTGTGCCAGAGAGCGGTCGGAGGTGCCCTGTGGGCCCCGGCGCCCGATTGGCGTGGGCAGAAGCCAGGCAACATGGTGGGCTCTGCCCTCGATTCTCTTGCCGCGTGAAAATAAATTCTGTATTTTCTGGGATATTTTTTGTCTTTGGAAAATTATTTTCTTCACTGATCCTTGGTTTGGTGCTTTTCTACTGATCCTTGGTTTGGTGCTTTTCTATAGTTTTCCTGTAATTTCCCCTCCCCCGGTACGACATGTAAATTAAGAGGGAAGATACATTAGATTGACGTTACAATGTGTAAAATATCATTAATAATGAGCAATTTATACCAAGAAATAGAGATCCAAAATGGACGTATCATCCCATAGCTCCCTCTTTTGCATGGCTTCGTGAACGGGAAATTATGATCGTCTATTTGTTTTACATAATCTTCTAGGTTATGAAAGTTTCTAAAATCACAATCATGCAAAAGAGAATATGCCTTCTCAAATTATATTAGTAGGTTAGTAAAATAAATAAATATTAAATAAAAAATAGTAGAAATACACAATTAAGAGCCTCTTTGATTCAAAGGATTTGCACATGAAAAATTTCGAGGATTCCAATAGTTTGGAATTTTTCTCAATGTGTCTTGTTTCATTTGTAGGATTGCCATCCATAGTTTTTTTTTCCCGTAGGATTTTTTGTACTAGATTTCAAAGGAAAAAATTCATCCACTGCAACCTCTTGTGAAGAATCCTACATTTTTATTAGAAAAAAAAAGATAATTCTACATTCTTCGTGTGCACAATCATACAACCATAGAATCATATAGTATTCAATATGACATAACACTGGATTCGCATTATGTTTCATGCGTTTTAGAAATCATGTGAATCAAAGAGTCCAAAACTTCAAAGGGAATCATATGTTTCGTAAGTATCAATTTATTATCGCGTATACCATACATATATTCTAATCTCACCTAGCTGCTTGAAGGCCCACACATAATCGGATGGTTCAAAAGCCTGAAAGTGTGATGGGTCTCCTAGGAGGTCAATTTTATTGTTAGAAAAACGAAAAGCAAGCTGCCATGCAAACCTTGATCGGGAATAAGCGGCTGTCGACCGGCCAACGACTTGCTTGAAGCTTGAATGAAGTTGGGTACCCATTATCAGAAAAGTGGCATTTTCCTTCCTTTTTCCTTTTTCTTTCTTATTGTGCTTTCATTTCCTCTATTTCCTTTTATATTGTATTGAATTATTTTACGGATATTATTGTATGTTTATTATATTATTATTTCATCATAAATACATTACATACTTAAAGCACGTGAATTTTTTATTTTTAAGTCATGAACATTTACATTCATACATATGCACATTATATTCTGTAATACATAAATATGTTATGAGGTACATGAACATTTGTTTCAAAATGCATGAATATTTTATTTAGTGTCCATGAAACAAATCTCACAAACTGTTTGCATGGAATTAGAAAGCAAAATAATATTTTTGTCGACTCGATAAAATGATTTTTAATGTATCATTTATTTTCAGTTACTAAAAAAATATTTTTCGTAGATGGATGATTTTCTTCTTAAAAAACAGAAAAACAAACTCCCTCCATTTTTATTTAATCTACATATTATTATTTTTCTTAAGTCACACTTGTGAATATTTACGAAATTTTTGAAAAAAATATTTACAAATTAGTTTAATAATTTTAAATGTTTAGATTGTTTTCTTTAAATTTGGTCAATCTTGATAAGATTTCACTTAGGACAAATCCAATAGTTCAAAGTAAGAAAAAACTCCCTCCATTTTTACTTCACTTAGGATAAACTCCCTCCATTTTTAGGGAGTATGATGTTGTAATGAACTGGAAAATTAGCGTGGCCCATTTATATCTTCTATCAAAGCCTCTCTCCAACCAGAGCAACTTTCTGCCACCCAATCGCCTGAAGGCATAAGGGACCCTCAGCAGTAACGATCCAAGATATTAAGCAAAGGATGCAAGACTTCACTTTTGTTGATTACATCGATGAGAAGCGGGAGATGTATCTTGAAGCTCACAAGCTTTCAAAAGCAGCGACTACTTTACCTTTTCGCCATCCTATTTGGCTTTCTAGCTTACCTGACATAATTTGTATCCTAGATCTTGTTGTTATTTAAGTTAAGTGGTTTTCACCCCTAAAAAACGGCTGAAGGCATCTATATGGGCTAGCCATGGTACAACCCAAATAAAATTCATAATATGTAATTATTTATATTTAAAAAACAAGTATTCATTTAAAGTTAAAAAAATGTTATCAAAAGTGGTTTCAATAACAGAAAATTTAGTATTTGTGTGAGAAAAAAATTCTTATACCTTTAATATAAATGTTCACACATTTGAAGATAAATTGTTCAACTCAAGTTTAAAAGATGCTTATGCATATAAAGTATGCACTGATTGTGTGTTTAGAAGATTAATTTAAATGATAAAGAAGATTTTATGTTCAAAAGGTTTTCCATACACATATTTAAAAAGATGATCAAGTATATAAAGTATGTATGTTACACTTACAATAATGTTCACGTGTTTCCAACAAAATGTTTGTTATGTATTTAAAAAATGTCTATCCAATGTAAAAAAGGCCTGCACAGATATTTTTCAATGTTTTGTATTGTACAAAAAATGATTCAATGTGATTTTAAAAAATGTATATTATATTCAGAAAAATTGAATATCCAATGTAAAGATAACTTTTGCGGAGTATTGTACAAAAAATGTATCAAGGTTTGCTTGAAACATATTAACAAAATGTTCAAAACATGTATTTAAAAAACTTAATCATGTATTCTAATGTGAGAAGTATATAAATATTGTTTAGATGCATACAAAAAAATTATAATGTGTATATAAAATATAGAAAATAAAACTTATAGAAAAAAATCATGCATTTAAAAAATGGTAAGTGTGTATAAAACGTGTTCCTGGTGTATACTAGAAATGTACAATGTATATAAATGAAATCCAAAGAAAGAAAGAAAGTGGAATAAAAATATAAAAACAAAAAAACAAAAAGAAATCACGGAGAGAGTGCAAAACAGTGAAGAAAACTGATAAAAAACATGAAAAAAAAAACTCGCATGCCTCTACAGTATTGGGTCAGCCGAAAAACTCCAGCTCCGTAGGCGAACCGTAACAGAATCAGTATAAGGCGACATAGAACCCCCGCGTCCCCAATAAAAATTTGACAACATTGCTCTGAGGCTTCGTATCCGATGTTTTAAGGAACGCTCTGAAGGCCTCTATATGGGTTGGCTACTACAACCCCAATAAATTTATAATATGATTTTTTTATATTTTAAAAAAAATAATATGTTTAAAGTCAAAATATTGTCAAAAGTGGTTTAAATAACAGAAAAATAAATGTATCATGTTGAGAAAAAGTTCTTGTACCTTAATATTAGTATTCAGACATTTGAAAAAATATTGTTCAACTCATGTATAAAAGATGTTCATGTATATAAAATATGTGCTCATGTATTTTTTGAAAAAGTAATAATTTAATAGAAAAGAGTTTATGTATTTGAAAAGGTTGTCCGTACACATATGAATATATGTGATCATGTTTTTTTTAAACGTGGTCAAATGTTCACCCAAAAATTTAAATAGGAACAAAAACTTCACCAAAAAAGTAAAATCATAAAGAAAGACGGAGCAGAAAACGAAAATAAAAAACAAGAGAAAAAATGAGCGAAAGAAACGGGAAATAGTCCACGGAAAAACTAAAAGTGAGAAACCCAAACGGTGGGCCGGCCATATTGGGAACCTTGAGCCGATTGGCCGGCAAAACGGTGCTCACGGCATAGAACAGATAGAGTTTGCCAACCCCTCAAAAAAAAAAGATAGAGTTTACCAATAATATTGACCCGACGCTGAGAGGAGGCGCCAGGTTCTGTACGAGAGTTTTGGTGACGAGTTGCATCTTGCATGGACAACAAGTGACCCTGTTCATTCGCGAAGAGCAACGTTTCCCCTGCAGCAAATGGAGGCCACTGAAGACACAAGACAGTATCATATCAGGAGGGGACGTGGACCCTGTGTTTGTCAGATGTGAACTTCTCACTCGTAAACTGAACACAAGCGCATTACAGCCATATATGGAAGCTGAAACAGAAGTGGTGAGTTTCTGTTTACTCAATGTAGGGTACTGTTTTTTTGGAACGAAGGCTCAAGAAGAGCCCGGCTTTGAATTAACAAAGCCATCAACCGGCCAGGATTACACAAGACCACCAAACATGAGCGACCGAAAGATACATGGGAGCTGACTGAGCAGCTTACAATACAACACCCACTACTGCACACTAAGGGAATACACGAGAAAATCCTGCGAGTAATGGTGAAGCCCGCTGCACCCCGGGACCAGAGGCAGGCAACAAAGAAGCATCAAGGATCAGTCAGTAGCATGGAGGCACCGAGGGTCGCCTGACCATGGAGCATCGAACAAAACGAGCACCTGTCTTCCAACGCCGAAGAGGAACTCTATCCTCTCGCCTAGGCTCGAAGGCGCCGCACCATCGGATCATTGGAAGCTCACCCGAGAGCTAGAGCAGACGCCGGCCGACACACCAGAGCAAGTAAACTATCAGTCCTCGCCACACCGAAGACACACCACATCCGCTGCACTGCCACCTGCCTTGGACACCGAGAAACAGAAGGAAAGCTGCCGGGAGGATCGTCGAAGAAGCACTGCAGAGCACCAGGGGCGAAAGTTGGAAGCACCAGGTGCCGCTCCAGTGTCCGCACAAGGAGAGATCCGCGGTGCGCGTCGTGGAGCTGTTAGCGAGAAGAGGAACCCTATCCCCCTCCAACCCGGCTCAGGAGCAGAGCCACCATGACACACCAAGACCTGCCGCCGCAGAGCAACACTCCGTCAAGGCATACACCTGCAGGAACACACACCCTACACAGAAAAATCACCCCTTGGGCTCGTCGCCGACGAGCGCTCTCCAACCTCACAACCACTCTCCCGAAGAACCAGAGAGCCCCAGGCAGCATCTTCAAGAAGAGAACGACGCGCAGGGCGCCGCCGCCGCCCAACCCAGGACGGGTTTTGGGCTTTCACCCGGGATCTGGGACGGGGGTGGCAAGAACAAGTCCTCAGCGGCGCCTCGAGGAGAAAACGACGCGCGCACGCGCCGTCGCCGCTGTGGCCGGAGAACCGGCCAAGGGGTTACCCCAGACGCAGTCCTATACCACCATCACCCCGCCGGCACCGGATCTGATAGCCAAAGCCACAAATCGGACACCGCTAGAGGGGGGAGTGGAGCAGAGCAGGAGAGAAGCACGACCTTCAGATCTGGAATGGAAGAAGCCCACGCCACGACCACCTCCTGCCGGCTCCTCGCTGCCCGAGCTGCCGAGGAAGCCGTCCGCCGCATCCCACGCCCGCCACCTGCCGCGAAGGTGGCGCCGCCTCGCCGTCCGGGGCCGCCGCCCCGGCGTCCAGGGTCCTTCGCCGAGGGACGAAGCGACGGGGAGCCTCGCCGCCACCTTCATCGGCAGCCTCCTAGGCGGCGTACCTCTGGTGGCGGCAAGGGGAGGGGGGCTGGAGGGGGTGGCGGCGCCGGGGGGAAACCCTAGTCGCCCCCGAGTCGCCCAAGGGGGACGACGCG
>NC_041383.1:20194074-20199906 GCF_002162155.2 Triticum dicoccoides
TAAGAGCATCGATCAATGTAGGGTACTGTTACAGTTCTATATAACTCAACATACATATGCATACATCAAAGGAGAATCAAGATATTATGTGCACTTCGTGAACTCTTCCAACGCAATGTGGTGTACACTCAGCAGAGCCTCTGTTAGAGAACAGACTTCCTGTGCCGCTATCGCCTAATGGGGCATACACACAAAAACAACAAAAACACCCATCCAACCCAAGGGTGGTGATACATAGTATACAGGTAAAATAACTAGGCATTGTAGTTTAGCTGTCTTTTCAGCTTTCAAAAAACTCACCAATCTTGTTTTCCAACTGCTCAGCAGTATACTCATTCTGACGACTCCTTCGTGACATCAATCGCTTCAATGAAAGTCCTCTCCGATTTGCCTGCAGTGCCAGTGCATGCAGGAAGGCCTTGTATGGTGTAACCACTAGATTCTTTATCTCGTCTCGCAGTTCGTACTTAAGACTAGGTACAACCTTCCAGGTCATCTGGCGATCGCAGATACTGACAAATCCTTGAGTAAATTCAGCCAAGGATGAACGGCGCGGGTTCTTCAGATAATCTTCCTTCATCAATGACAGTACAAGTGGAGCCCAACATTCCTCAAAGTAGCCCCTTCTGTATCTCTGGATCATACAAATGAGCCTGCTCACCAGTTCTACATTCCAAAACGGTGCTCCTGGACGGCGCATCATCTGCCAAACATCACATGCATTATTCAAGAGGATTATGTATTCTCGGTCCTTTTCAGCTTGGCACATCTTTTTTGCATCTTCCTCCAGCTTCGATACCCAGCAGTCAAACACGTGAGAGTAAGGATCAACGGTGCAATCTCCAGTGGCGAGTATTAACTGCACCATATCTGTGTTGCTGTCGAAAAACTCCAGGACTTGATTGAAAACAACAGTTGCTGGATGAATGGTAGATTCTTCACTGTTATCGATGCCACTTGCAGCTTGATCAAGTACTCCACTTAAAGTAGCCACCATCTTACTCGCCATAACAGCAATCTCACCAGATCTGTTCAAAGGTAAGCCCTGTAAATTGTACAGGACATCAACGATTGCGTCAACGATAGTCAGCACTTCCTTAACATGGCAAGCGCACCAGCTTGCCTCGCTGAATGAACGTGCTAGCTCAAGGAGCTTCTCCACAGATTGCCCAGCAACCAATGAAAGCACTCTTCTTTTACTTCTTGACATAATTGCTGACTGTTCCCATTCAGTTCTCGCCATATTAAACAGACAAGTGCAGTAGCAATTTTTAGCTTGATAACAATATCAGTTGATTCTGTGGCCAACACACAAGGATCTCCCTGAAAAACTGATGGGTTTCCTTCGACATTGGACAATCTGTTTCATGGAAAAGATTCAAACATCAGAATCTACTGCAAAAACATCAGAATCTACTGCAAAGTGCGTACAAACTTTCAGAAAGCCCCGCAGAAATTGTAAAAAATCATAGGCTCTCTCTCTCTCTCTCTCTCTCTCTCTCTCTCTCTCTCTCACCAAACATAATAGCAGATGTGTTCCAACAGAAGCATTCACTGTGGTAGAAACTACTGGAAAAATAACTGAAACAAAGGCAACCCCATCCCCATGATTTTAAACATAATGGTAAGAGTATAATTTGTTGTAGTCACTCAGTCAGAAGTTACTTGGTCAATTACTGAAACAAGTCAATTAACTCGATCGTTTTAAATGTGAGGAGAAATTCCATATTGCCAGCATACAGTTCTCCTTCCTTGCAGATGTCTGTTATTTTGTAAGATTATATGAACCAGATGTGTGCGCTAATTTAGGTGCCCGCAATAGTATCCGCGCGGATTATATATTGTGCAAGAAATGCCATTACTGCAAGATTTAAGATGTAAAAGTAGTGTAGCAATTGGCAGGAAATCAGGGCATAACATGCTACATGGCAGGCGTATGCCGAGCATGAAACATGGAAGTGGTGTATGTGTTTCTCTTTTTATGGAAAAGAACAAGATTCCAAAACTTGGAAGTGGTATTAGAAATGTTCTGTAACTGGGTCTAACAGAGAAAGTGTGTGCTGAGGAGGACTTGATAGTCCAGCCGTACAGACAGAGAGACTTTAAAACATTGCACATTGCAGAAAAGTCTGGAGAAACTACCATATCGAAGCACATTGCACAGATAGTGCTCCGGTGATTCCCTTGGAAGCGAGAACTATTGCACATTTAAAAAATATCCTGAGGAAAATACCATATTCACATACTCCCTCATTCCTAAATATAAGTCTTTATAGAGATTTCGCTATGGAGCACATACGGATGTATGTAGATGCATGTTAGAGTGTAGATTTACTCATTCTGCTCCGTATGTAGTCCATAATGAAATCTCTACAAAGACTTATATTTAGGAATGGAGGGAGTAGTACATTCTAGTAAAATCTAGTGCCTACACAGAAAATACCAAACTGTATTCTAGAAAAGAAATACCAAACTACTCCTACTAGAGCCGTGCCAGGCAGTGAGAAAATGTTGCCCATTTCAGAGAAAATAGTCGTTAAATAAAAGTATCCGATAATAGACAGGGGCATGGGTACATCCTCTCTGGAGTTGAAAATTAAAGAGTGCTCCAGGGAGCTATGCCAACATAGAAGCAGAAGGGTTGCTGGTACGAAAATAAGGAGTGCCTAGATGGGGGTTCCGAGTGCTTTTTTTATCATCATTTGCTAGTACTCAGATTTACTGCAACATTGACCATTACATGGCATGATATGGACTAACAAAGCATGCAGCATGAAACCCATATAACATCTGAATGCAACATTTTGAACTACAGACTACAACATTGGCCATTGGGTTCAACGGTGTAACGTTAATCAAGTAAAAAACCTCGAATCAGGCAACTCATTGTCCATTTCATAAACGGAACAACAGTTTACAGCCAAACATACAGTGCGTGTGTGTAGAAAATGAAGAGCAGAAACGCACTGCTGCAAAGGATAAGTTCAGCTTGAGCTTTGTGTTTCAAACTTGTATGAGTATGGCTTATTGAACTTGTGTAATCCAGCGGTTAACTGAACCTTGGGAACAACTTGTGGCTATAAATCTGTGCTAAACCACTGGCTGTCTGCATCTTTAGCCAGGATAAACACCTGTATACTGGTACTACCTTAAAATGGAAACCCACTGTTCGTTGAATTCCATTGGAAAAATTAATATGCTGAACGCTTCAGAGAGCAGTGAATGAAGACAGCAACGCATCAGCAACATTACTGTTATCCCTCGCAATGAAAATTTGAAGAGAATCGAAAATGTTTCCTAACTGAACTTGACAGAGCAACAGGGACAGACAGAGTGTTCTAACAGAGACATCGTACAGAATGAAATTTCCGTGGAAAAAAATCGTACAGACTGAAACAAGAAAGAAAGAAAGAAAGAAAGAGATGGGTGAGAAATTGGTAGAGTGCTGCAACACCTGCGGATGGGGTCGTCGTAGTGGATCGCGGCTTGCCTGAGCATGCCGACGGCGTGGCGCCGCCCCCGCGTCATCTCCTCCATGGATTCGGGGTCGATGAGGCGGGCTTGAGGAACTGCTTCGAGGTAGCGGATTTGCGGGTACCGGAAGTACCCGTCGGCGCCGGCGTGGGGCGCCCTGCGACGGAGGAGGATTGGACGGGTGGGCGCTTCCTGTTCGAAGAAGCCGCGGGCGGCGGCGGCGGCGACTGCGACCCTGTCCGCGTCCACCAAGGTATGGGTGCGGGGCGGCTGCTGCTCCTGGAGGCGGCGGCCGTCTCCACCGACCGCGAACCCCTCCAGAGGCGGAGGCAGAGGCATAGGCAGAAGCAGGAGGTTCCTCCAGAGCCACCAGACGACGACGACGACGACGGCCACCGGCGCGGCGAGGTGGAGGGCAAGGTACGCCGCCGCGGAGGCGCAGAAAGGGCGCGGCGGCGGGGCGGAGGCGCAATCGAGATTCGGAATGCAAGACAGGTTGGCGTACACAAATTCAGGCATGGCCGCCGCCGGCGCTGCTTGGGCTCGGAGAAGTTCCGGGGAAAGGGGCGAATTGCCACTGCAGGCGAACGCGGGGACGGAGAAGCCTTTGGCCGTTTTTGCAAAGATGTTGGTGGGTGCTCTTAACTTTTGGCTGAAATGACGACGGTAGCGATGAGAGCGACAACTCATGCGATGTGACCCTCTCATCTCCTCCTGTAAAGCGAGGTTTAAAAACGGATTTTTTTTTTGCAAGGGTAAAAAGGTTTCTTTTTTTTTGCCGGGTAAAAAAAAAGGTTCGATTTCATCTATGAAAAACAGGTTTGATTTGTATACAAAGGCCTCCTTAGCATATTCTCAACAAGTTTGATTTAGTACTAACTTTTATGCTAAAGTTGGACGAAAACTGTGACAAGTAATATGGATCGGAGTAAATACTTTAATTTGTTATATATACAGTATTCATGATGAATTACCTTTTTCTCGAATATCATGGTGAATTACGTATATTGTACTACGTACTACAGATGAACTTTTTACCTCGTCGCATGATTTTTGCTTGGCGTACTAATACTAGTGGTACTGGCGCACACACACACAGAGAGAGAGACTACTCGTGGTAGGACGTCACTCTCTGCATTTGAAAACCGAACTCAAAAACCAACCGAACCGATTTTATGGTTTTGGTTTCGGTATGGTACGAACTTTTCATACCGATTTGAACTTTGGTTTTTATGGTATGTATCAAAAAACCGAACGGTTAACCGAATAAACCGAAGTAAAAAATAAATTTATATTTCTTGAGATGAACAACTATAAAAGTTGTCATTTTCCTTGTACATGAGTTAAATTCACTACTAAGCACGTAAATTTTCTTGTAACATAGTCATTTTTCTCCTTTTAAAATGCTAAGCACGTCCATAACCATAAACAGATGAATCAAAGCATTCATATATACTTATATATGTAGTCATATACTATTTGTGTAAAATAGTATGTGTTTTGAGTCATAAATTTGCAAATTATTATACGGCATCTTCAAATTCGCGTCAACTTTGGTTTTTATGGTATATACAGAAACCATACCGAAATAATTTTGTATATACCGAAACCGAACCGTATTTTATTTTCATACCGTATTTACCAAAATATTAATGCCGTACAAACCAAAAAACCGTATAAACCGAACCATGTAAACCGTATAAACCGAACGCACAGGGTGAGTAGGACGGATAGCAATTTTCACTGGTTGGTGTCAATCTGTTATCTCTACTCCTAATGGACGAATTGGTTGAACAGTCCCCCCACTTTCAACCGGTTTATTTTCAACCGATTTATTTTCAACCGGTTTTTCTTCGTCCCACCTCCCACCAGCCCCTCCCACCGGTTTTTCTCTTTTCTCGTCTGACCGGCAATACCCAACGTATTTATGGTAATCAATCATAATTAATCCACGTATAGTAATAAATCAATCCAGGTATGGTAAGGTCATAACTCAGAAAATTTTGAATATGGCAATTATATGGTAATAAATTTAAATTACCCCAAAGGCTATCAATCTAGATATGGTAAGGCCATAACTCGGGAAATATCAAATATGGTAATAAATTTAAATTATCACCAGGTATGGTAAGGCTATCCACGTATAGTAATAAATCATATAGTAATAAATCATAATTAATCCACGTATAGTAATAAATCAATCCAGGTATGGTAAGGTCATAACTCAGGAAATTTTGAATATGGTAACAAATTTAAATTACCCCAAAGGCTATCAATCCAGGTATGGTAAGGCCATAAATCGGGAAATATCGAATATGGTAATAAATTTAAATTACCCCAAAGGCTACCAATCCAGGT
>NC_041383.1:20199916-20214530 GCF_002162155.2 Triticum dicoccoides
CACTTTCAACCGGTTTATTTTCAACCGGTTTTTCTTCGTCCCACCTCCCACCAGCCCCTCCCACCGGTTTTTCTCTTTTCTCGTCTGATCGGCAATACCCAACGTATTTATGGTAATCAATCATAATTAATCCACGTATATTAATTATCAATCCAGGTATGGTAAGGTCATAACTCAGGAAATTTTGAATATGGCAATTATATGGTAATAAATTTAAATTACCCCAAAGGCTATCAATCTAGATATGGTAAGGCCATAACTCGGGAAATATCGAATATGGTAATAAATTTAAATTACCACCAGGTATGGTAAGGCTATCCACGTATAGTAATAAATCACATAGTAATAAATCATAATTAATCCACGTATAGTAATAAATCAATCCAGGTATGGTAAGGTCATAACTCAGGAAATTTTGAATATGGTAATAAATTTAAATTACCCCAAAGGCTATCAATCCAGGTATGGTAAGGCCATAAATCGGGAAATATCGAATATGGTAATAAATTTAAATTACCCCAAAGGCTACCAATCCAGGTATGGTAAGGCCATAACTCGGGAAATATCAAATATGGTAATAAATTTAAATTACCACTAGGTATGGTAAGGCTATCCACGTATAGTAATAAATCATATAGTAATAAATCATAATTAATCCACGTATAGTAATAAATCAATCCAGGTATGGTAAGGTCATAACTCAGGAAATTTTGAATATGGTAATTATATGGTAATAAATTTAAATTACCCCAAAGGCTATCAATCCAAGTATGGTAAGGCCATAACTCGGGAAATATCGAATATGGTAATAAATTTAAATTACCACCAGGTATGATAAGGCTATCGATCCAGGTATGGCACGCCCTCACCTGATCACCTATCACAATCTCCAGCCCCACGCACGCACCAAAGAACCCACCCGGCACCAAACGCAGCTCCTCTCGACCCCCTCGAGTAAACGCCGCCACCGTCGTGCGATCTTCCTGACACAGACGCCGTCGCCGCCTCCTTCCCACCTACGGCGTCCCCCACATCCATGGTGACGGCGCTCGCGTCCTACACTGACCCTCCGCCTCATATAGGTTGGTCGTTGATGGAGTGGGATGTGCCGCTGCGATTTGGGGAGGCGCAATCATGATCTGGTTGGGATCTCAGTGTGGACTCGTTCTCTACGATGAAGGATGGCGCTGCCTCCCTGGCAAATGGGATCGGAGGAAGGGGCTCTACGTCGTGAATGTCGGCGAGGCAGCGGCCGAAGGCGAGCCCGATGGTGAGCACGGGTGTTCGTCCCATGAAATAGGCGGCCACGGAGGGCGGATCTGAGGCCACCCCAATCGCCGGTGGCCCTTCCTCCCATCGCTCATCGCCTCCATTCTCTCTCTCCTCTAAATCTTTGTCGCCCCTGCCTGATTCTGGCCGACGCCATCCAGCTCTCGCATCGACCACCACTAGCACGGCTGCGGACGAGGCGCAACCGCAGACGCCGCCGCCGCCATCCTCATCCACCTCCTCCACCATCCTTCCCAGCCGTCGTCGGGGGCACCCGCCATCTGCGCTCTAGCCCACCCGCTCCCTCCTATCCCCTCCCCCTGCCTGCCAGCCCCGTGATCCATCGCACAGATGGCAGGTACTACAGCGACCTCCTCCCCAACGGATCCGGCCTCCTCCGATGGAGATCCATCCTGGGCACCGCCTTATTCTCATGCGTGCACGTCTATATCAATGTCTCATTCCACCTCACCTCACCTGAGCCTTTACCTTCCCACCTCTGCTTCAGATCCACATCACTTTGCAAGGTATGTGCTTGATTGTTCCGAACTGGATCGATGGATTATGCAAGGTACTTTGGGTGTCGTCATTGACGGCAATTGTCACGCCATGCTACCATCGGAGGGGTCCCTCATTGATGATTAGGGTCTTACGAACTGCACGAGCTCCATTGAGAAGGATGTTTTTAATTCTGGTTTTGCCTACATGCTTTCTTTGCCTGTATCTACTTAGCTAATGTCTTCTTATAGATAGTAGCTGCTGAAGTGGTGATCAAAGTTGTTCACTATAAGGAAACAACCATGATAACAGAAGTGTATATTCTCTGACCTTTGACCTGAAGTACTTTTTCATTAGAAACTTGCAACAGCCAGGCATTGAAATTAGCAACAGCTTCGTACGTACTGAACTAATTTGCAGCAACACGTACTGAACTAAGTTAGGTTATGCTCATCGTCCCAACATGCTTAGTGATAACCACCTAGCAAGCTGATCAAATATGAAAAAATTGAAGTGCTACTGCTAATCGTACTATTCTGAATGTGAAAATCTATTTAATTGGCTCTTCTCTAATTGTACACTTGCATAAATCTCAGATCTTGCAAATTACAGTATAACCATAAAAGTCATGCTTTGACTCCTATAGGGCCTTTTGCACTTTAATATGACTAATAATTTGCCTTAATATCATAGATTGTATTACTACCTTTCTAAGTGAATGACATTCAAGAAGGTCATTAAATAAACCCAAGAAATCCTTCTGGTATTGGAGTGTAGGAAAGTTGAGACTATAAAACCAAAAGGTTATATTTACGTTTATTAGAGAAGGTTCTTTACTTTTTATAGGAAAACACAAAATGTTGCGATGTAGAGTCTAGGTGGTGGGCCTCCTTGATCCACTTGATGGATGAGGGCGACTCCGGTCCTGGCACCCATAGTGCCAGTGATCTAAAAATCATAGGGCCTGGATATAGCTCTAGCAGACGTATGCGGCTTGCGCATCGAGCTTGGTCGTCTCGAGCATGGAGATAGGCGAGTTGTAGACCAAGAGCTGGTACAGAGATAGGCGAGTTGTAGACAAGAGCTGGTGGGCAGCAAGAAATGCACGCACACCAAAGAACAAATATGAGTCACATGCCTACTTCTATTGGTTTCTACAAAGAGCGGCTAGCTTAGATCCTAGACCAGTCGGTCACTGTCGAGGTCGCCAAGGTGATCTTACAGCACCGCCGTGGGGATTTCTCATGATTTTATGTAGGCAAGCCGCAAGCGGTGGTGGTGATTGGCTGGGTGGTGTCGCTGCCTTGGGAAGAGACGAAGTGATGGTAAAAGTAAGCAGGATCCGATGATTCTTCCGTGGGGATAGCCAAAGTCAAGATGTCGACTACAGACTCGTCGCAGACTTGCAGTGAACCTGAATGCGGCAAGCCTGATTTGTGGATCGATGGCGGGTCTTGACTTTGTTAGGCTAGGATTGGATGGTTGCGGAGGGTGGTGTGCTTGATTGGGTTCCCATGGAAGAATGTGGCCTCCTCGTGGATCTGGTCATGCCCATCCTAGAGAACATTGTGTCCCTAGCTCCCTCGAGGAGCAAGGACAGTGCAAGCGGCAGTAGGGGGTAGGGGTAGATGTGGGGAGGGATGTCGGCGGCTGCTCGAGGTCATCATGATGAAACCCTTGACGTCCCATCTTTATCAATGGAAGTGGAAGAGCACGAAGTCGAGATTGGATAGGAGTTTGAGTTCTTTTTGGCACCGATCGGTTCCCCACTTTAGAGATGTATTTTTTTGCGTGCGAGCAAACAGTGGGTTGATTCTAAAAGGGATAGGCACTTTTCAACAGAAGTGCATGACGGACCAAAAATATGACCTCATTTTATTTGTTTGATAGATATCGTATTATTCGTTGTTGTTCGTTCGGTGAAATTTCCTAATATTTGATTATTGTGTTTCTAATTAGAGCACCTCATAATCACTCAATATGAGGGGATGATAAATGAAAGATACTGATTATAAATTTTAAAGAGCCCGTGACAACGCACGGGCGTTATACTAGTCCATGTTGTTACTGGCGGTGGTGGCTTTCTGTAGGCATCTCTATAACTTTTCTTTTTTTCTATATATCTTTCCTACTACTACTACTACGTTGAGCCGATCGAAATTTCGTTGATTTCGCTGTCGTTGCGGAAGAAGCCAAGGAAAGGATCGCTCCATAAAGTAGGTGACGTGAGATTGCACGGCTCGTCGCCGTGGCCTCTGATGACAAAGCTTGCGAACGCAACTCATGGAGACACAAGATTGCGTGTGTGTTCTATGTGCCGGCGGGTGTGATTGGGTCTGAGAGCATCTTTGTCCTATTCGGAATCTTGTGCAGATAGTTTGCGTTCACCAATGGATCCTTGAAATAAATAGCAAGCCAAGCTGCAAGAGATGTACACTTTTGTCTACTACAACAAGTTGTGCCCGGCTCCGGCGATGGAGGGGCGATGACGGCGGCACGCCTTCGGCTCGCTTCGGTGCTTGTAGTCGTCGCTAGGTGGTCTATAGATCTGGATGTAATTTTTATTTTTGGTATTCGTTGTACTGCCATGATTGAAGATGAATAGATTGGAAGTTTTTCCGTAGAAAGAATATGCCGCCTGATCTTCCCAGAACAGTGGCATGCATTATAATCTTGTGTTTTTCTTTTTTAGGGGAGCATTATAATCTTGTTGATGAATTAGAAAAAGAACCAGTAATTTGTAGTATATCGAAGCGGGCCGTCGGACTACAAACAGACAATTTGCTGGGTGGGCTTTTATTAACACAAAACACACATGGCCAGAAGGCCTAGCATCAATACTACTTAAAGTAGGACTTAAATTCCAGTGGGCTAAGAAAACACTGTCATAATCCAACCACATATTGGTTCACAATTCGATGGTTTAGAGCATCTTCAACAAGCGCATAAAAGTTTCGCTTGCTAAAATAGTTTTAGCGCGTCATTGTAGCACATCTAGCGCGTCGGACCCAGCATTGGTTTAGCAGATGCCCAAAAAAACACTTATGAAGCGCGCGCAATCCGGCGCCCTTGCAGCTTCTGGTAGCGCTTTTAGCGCGTGCCCAATCCTTTTTTCGCGTTCACTATTTTACATCGCTTCTTTACGAGTAGTATTCAAAATTAATTGCGTATCTCAAAATAAAATGCGATCACATACATGTAGATCGGGTTTGTTTAAAATTTCAATTGCTTTCACCCGGACTGCTGGATTAAAATACTCCCTCCGTCCAAAAATACTTGTCGAAGAAATAGATAAAAATGAATGTACCTAGAACTAAAATACCTCTACATACATTCATTCCTCCGATAAGTATTTTCGGACGGAGGGAGTACAACGGTGCGGCACTACCGTTCTTTTTTACTTCTCTCGTTGGCCCTCAACCCAACCAGTCCAATCCTTGACTTTTTTATGAAGTGAAAACAACAAGTTTAACTGGATGAAAGCGAACAAAAGAAACAGAGCACAAACAAGTAGACAAGGCCGTGAGGCCGCCCATGGGCGCCACCATCAACGACCAGACAGCAAGATTTATCTCGTCCAAGTGGCCGAGGGGATAATATAGGATACACACATCGCCCGTGTTGAAATCCGAAGCGTGCTCCTCTCCGCTCCAGGTCATCAACTCATTTGACAGAACCCGACGGCTGCTGGCTGGCAAGCCGCTCGCCGCTCCTGAAGGAAAGAGGCCTACCGTGCGTGGCCACTCGTCCGCCACGCCAGATCGCTCCATAAACTACTACTCGTATCGAGCGATGACTACGGAACCAATAGGCGAGGGAGTAGGCTCCGGAAAGCTGCCGACCCGAACTGATGATGGGGACGCAACGTATATCTGATGGTGTGCGCGTGTGACTCGTCTGTTGTACATGTGGCGGGTGCGTGTGGGCGAGAGAGAATCTTGCCCCATTCAGAATTTTCTTTTCTTTTCTTCTTTCTTTAAGCCAACTCCAACGCCGCGAGCCTAAACGGACGTCTGATTCGTCTGCTTTTCGTCCGTTTGATGAGGCAATATGGCCATGTTCATCTGGATTTATGGATGCGCGGGTCGTGTATCTAACGCGCGACCACATCTCGTCCGATATGCATGCAAAATAAGAAAAGAACGAATTGTGTAGCTAAATGGCCATAGTACACGCCAGTGGCCGCTTCTCGCCCGTTCATGCAGCCAGCCTTTAAAATGGACAGCCATTGTGGTCGTGGTCTTACCTAGTTCAGGCCATCGCGAGCGAACATTTCCTTCTGGCGGTTCGCAAACCAAGCCCTCCTCTCCGATGACATGTTGTTCTTGCCGACACTCATAAACACGAGCGCAGTACACAAATCCTGAAGAATGGCGAGCGATCCGTCCCCAACCCAGCCCCTCCCGGCGCCGGCCGCCGCGGCCACGCCGGCCACCAACCCCCCGCGCCTTCTGCTGCTGCCGCCCCCACCGGCTTGCCTGCCGCCGGACTTCACCCCGCAGGTGGTTCCTCTTCCTTCAGGCGCTGCGTCCCTGCCGGCGCAGTTGGGCGCCAGATCCAGTTCGCCGGTCCGGCGGTCGCCGCCGCCCGAAGGCCTGGGCTCGGCGCTTGCGCTGGAGGAATTGGTGCCGGAGACGCCGCCTGAGCTCCAGGGCGCCCAGCCGCGGATCGCATCCATCGCTGTCGTCCCGTCGCCTCGCAGCCATGGCGCCTCCTCCTCCTCCCGCAACGGCTCTTCGGCGGATGCAGGGCGTGATGTAGAGAAGACCGGCGAGGGATGGAAGCTCGTTTCCTACCGGCGTGGCCCGTGCCCCCTGCCCCCTCCTGCTCAAGCCACCCCTCGACGACCTCTTCCTGTGTGGCTCCACGGAAGGTGCTGCCGCTGCCTCGTCCCAGGTCACCGTGCCGCGGCTTGCCGGGATCCCATTAGATGCTCCCGTTGCCTCCAGTCTGGCCACCGTGCTCACGGCTGCACCAACGCTTGGCGCCCGCTCAGTTCTCTGAAGCTCCTGCGGCGGCCTGCTGCCGCGCCCCCAGTGGCTCCCTTCGCACCCAGGTCTCCTGCTCGTGGCTGGCCTGCCCCTCCGCAGGCCCCGCCGCTCTCGTCAACTGCATGGCCTCCACTAGGCACTGCCGTCCGATGGGGAGAAATTTCGGCAGCTTCAGATGTGCAACAGCAGCAAGGCCCTCTCTGCTCCGGCGACGCAGCGGTCATTTGGCTTGCGGGTGCGCAGTCCGACGCCTCCTGTCAGGCTGTGGCAGAGGTCCTTGCATCCGCGATTGGCGCAAACGTCACAGATATCAGAGTCGTGCGGCAATCTGTGGCTAATTCTGCCGGCGTTCGTGAGGCTGCGACCTCCCGTGCTGCTTCCCCGACCACGCATGCGGCTGCTTTGACCACGCTGGTGGGTGATTCTACAGCGCGTGACACTCTCCGCCTCTCTCCGGCCAGACCCGTGCTTCCCTCGCCGTCTTCATCTGCATCGCGCCCTCCAGGATACGAGGCCTCCCCCGTGACGAGCTCCGCTCCACAGACGCCGCCCTTCCTCACGGACGCTTGTCGCACCCCCTGCAGTACGGCTGTGGAGGATGTCGTGTCCCCTACAATCGAGACGGCTGTGGTCATCACATCGTCTCGTGCTCCTACTCCAGTGCCTTCCTACGAAGAGGTGGTGCCGCAGGTGCTGGAGCCTATGTTCCAGAGACAATAGGAAGCCTTGCTCCCCTCTCCGGCTTGGACGCCTCCTAGGCCACCGGCTGCGCGACGCAAAACTTTGGCGGGTGTGACCATTGATCGCTCGGGTTGTGGCCTGCTGATCAAGCGATCCAGCACTAGGCTGTCAGCGAAGGCCCGTGCTCGTGCCCCTCCTGTTGCACTGCAGGCAGAAGCGCTGATTTGCCGCAACCTTGGCATTATTAAGGATGGTCGGGACATCACCGCTGCTGCTCTGGATGCGCTCAAGAATCTGTTCAAGGAAGAGATCTCGAACTCGACAATGGTGGCTTTGAGGAAGTTGTTCAAGCTAGACGATCAGGAGGCGGAGGCCATTGAAGATGCCTTGGTCAGCCACAGTGGAGAGCATGCTCTTGATCATGAGGAGGCGGAGCAGCGTGCTGCTAGCTGAGCACGATGGCGCTGATGCGGCCCAACCTCAAGAGATGCATTAGTTTTAAATGTTAGAACAACCTGTTAACATTTTGTATTGGAACGTGAGGGGTCTAAATTGTTTGGATCGTCGAACTACTGTGCATGAGACCATTGCGGCTTCATCCTGTCAGATTGTGTGCCTGCAAGAATCCAAGTTAGACAACGTCGACAAGTTTACTGCTGCATATCTGGGAGGTTTTCGCCTTCGTAGCTTTGCCCAGTTACCGGCTGTGGGCACCCGTGGAGGCATTCTAATGCTCTGGGATGATTCCATCATTGGCATCAATGGCATTGTGGCGCTGGAATTCTGCCTCTCCGCCTCGGTTACCCTGCGTGAATCCAGCACCACCTTCAAGATCACTACCGTCTATGGTCCTTCTAACGCATCGAGAAAAGATGTTTTCCTTGCCGAGTTGATCACCCAAAAGCCTGTTTGTGGATCCAAGTGGCTGGTTCTAGGTGATTTCAACCAAATTTATAGGGCCCGTGACAAGAATAAGCGCAACATTAATAGAAGCCGCATCACTCGTTTCCGCAACGCCCTTCAATCCTGTGACCTCAAAGAGATTCACCTCCAAAATCGTCGTTTCACTTGGAGTAATGAAGGGATAAATCCTACCTTATGCAAGCTTGACTCCTTTTTCTGCAACGCCGAATGGGACATCCATTTCAACACCCATGTCCTTCATGCTTTATCTTCGTCACTCTCGGACCATTGCCCACTCTTGCTTGCCAATGATTGTGGCCCTAGAAGGCCTCGGAGCTTCAAATTCGAGAATTTTTGGCCTTCCCTACCACGGTTCAATGAGATTGTGCATAAGGCTTGGAACAAGCATTCGGTGCACACCGAGCCTTACCAAGTGTTATTCCATAAGCTCAAAAAGACCGGTGTCCGACTCTCTGAATGGAGTAGAAGCGTCTTCTCCAAATCCAAACTCCATCTTCATGCTGCGCTTAGGATAATTCTTGAGCTTGATGTGGCTCAAGAATCCCGCACCTTAAGCCATGCCGAGCATGATCTCCGAGCTCGGCTCAAGAAAAGGGTGGTAAGTCTGGCGGTCCTTGAGCGTTCAAGAAAGAAGCAATGTGCCCGTATTGCCAATTTGCGGGAGGGTGACGCCAACACCAAATACTTCCATAGGCGCATCAATGCTAGAAGGCGAAAAAACCATATTCTCCGACTGAAGCATAATAATGGTTGGGTTACCGAGCATGAGAGGAAGGAGGAAATCATTCTTGAACACTTCTCCAGCGTCATCGGAAAGACAAATGCTAGAAAAAAGACTTCAATTAGGATCACTTTCATTTTGAGGATTGCGACCTTGGCAATCTTGATGATCCCTTCACCTGGAGGAAGTCCACAATGTCATCAAGCAAATGCCCAATGACAAGGCCCCGGACCGGATGGGTTCACCGGACTGTTTTTCAAGTCATATTGGGGCATTATTAAAGAGGATGTTATGCGGGTGATCCATCAATTTGGTAACCTCCATGTGGCCAATCTCCATTGGCTTAACTCAGTGAACATTGTGCTCTTGCCAAAGAAAGATGGGGCGGAGGGAATTGGTGACTACAGACCTATTAGCCTAATCCATGCCATAGCCAAGATCATTGCCAAGTTGCTTGCGGTCCGTCTTGGGCCTCATATGGACAAGCTTATCTCCAAGGCTCAAAGCGCTTTCATCAAGAAGAGAAGTATTCATGATAACTTCATGTATGTGCGCAATCTTGCTCGTCGGCTCCAGAAAAGCAAAACTCCATCCATCCTTCTCAAGCTTGACATTCGGAAGGCTTTTGACTCCGTACGTTGGGATTACATTCTTGATCTCCTCCAACGAAGAGGCTTTCCTAGCAAATTTCGTGAGTGGGTTGCGGCCCTCCTTTGCACATCCACTTCCCGGATTCTACTCAATGGTGTTCCCGGCCCCCTATTAAGCATGGCCAGGGCCTTCGCCAAGGAGACCCGTTCTCGCCCCTATTGTTTGTCATCGCCATTGACCCTCTCCAACAAGTGTTGGATTTGGCCACTGCTCATGGCTTACTCCATAAGATTAGAGGTCGTGGGGCTGTTTGTAGGACCTCACTCTATGCTGATGATGCAATGGTATTCATGGCACCCATCAAACAAGATATGGACAACTTGTCGTCCATCTTGCGCTGCTTTGGTGACATCACCGGTTTAGAGACAAACTTCCAAAAGAGCTCCTATGTCCCCATCCGGTGTAGCAACCGCAACCTAGGAGAGATCCTCCATAACTTGCCGGCGACCCGAGCTCACTTTCCCATCCGTTACTTGGGCCTACCACTATCCATATGGCAACTCAAGAGAGCAGATTTTCAATTCCTTGAAGATAAGGTTGCCGCAAGGCTGGTACCTTGGGATGGGTAGAACGTCACCACTACGGGTCGTGGTAGCCTTGTCAAGTCGGTGCTCACCTCGCAAGTCATCTACCATGCCACTCCACTTATCATCCCGCCACCCGTAATAGAGAGCATCAACAAAATCGAGAGGGCTTTCCTTTGGGCGGGAACAGACAAAATCACCGGCGCAAAGTGCAAGGTTAATTGGGCTACTGTGTGTCGACCAAAGCATCTTGGCGGATTTGGTGTGCTCGACCTTGACAAGTTTGCTTGGGCCTTGCGTTTGCGTTGGCTTTGGTATGAGTGGAAAGACCCAGACAAGCTTTGGGTGGGTATGGGGAACCCATGCGACAAGGTGGACATCAACCTATTCTACGCCGCTACCATCATCTCAATTGGCAATGGTGGCATTGCCCCCCTTTGGGGTTCCCCTTGGCTCAATGGAAAGAAACCGAAGGACATTGCTCCTCTCATTTACTTGGCCTCCTCGCGAAAAAATTGGAAAGTCAAGGAGGCCTTGGCGGATGATGCTTGGATTCGCAAGATAAACCTCAATATGGTTCTGACCATGGAGCACCTTAGACAATTTCTCACACTTTGGGAGCAAATTCGCCACACCCACCTACGCGAGGATGCCATCGACGAGATAGTTTGGAAGCACTCAACAAGTGGTTTTTATTCGTCAGCATCGGCTTATCACGCACAATTCATTGGATCTATGGGCACCACCTTCCACTGCTACATTTGGGGCGCTTGGGCTCCGCCGAAGGTGAAATTCTTTGCTTGGCTTGCAACCCGTAATAGGATTTGGACGGCTGACAGACTCGCTAGGAGGGGTTGGCAAAATTGTGGACTGTGTCCGCTTTGCCAGCGTGTGCAAGAAAATGGAGCCCATCTTTTCTACAAGTGTCGCTTCACCCTTAGGATTTGGAACCTCATCAAAAATTGGCTTGGTCTCCATATGATTGACATGTCAACTTGGGACAATTTGCACTCTCTCTCGCTTTGGTGGAGAAACATGTCTGGAAGCAACACCCCCAATAGAAAGGCCATGGCATCCCTCACTATGCTAGTTGGATGGACCATTTGGAATGAGAGAAACGCTCGTATATTCAGGCACAAGTCAACACCTGCGCCGGTCATCTTCGACACCATCAAAGGAGAAGCTAGACTTTGGGTTACTGCGGGTGCACACAAATTGGGTAGCATAATGCCGGGAGAGTAATGGACCTCATGTAATATGTGTGGTGTAACAAACAAACTCTATTCTCCTTCTTAATTAATGGATGAGGCAAAGCTTATGCCTCCGTTTCGAAAAAATAAAAATAAACACAAGCGCCACCTCCTTGGTGTCGGTATGAAAACCGACGGATCTCGGGTAGAGGATCCCAATTGTGGACCTTGGATTGATGGGGAACAATGGACTCGGAACACGATGTTTACCCATCAGCAAATTTTCTTTCATGTTTTGAGGGGGATAATCAGCAACCTGACCCTCTTGCACTTATGATTGGAACACCTACGGCACGGCTGTTGGCTTGGTGATGCGCGGCGCCAGAGAGAGCCCTGGAAGTACGTAGTACAGTACTTTGTGTCCATGGATCATGTAACGAAAGTACTACCCCAAATGTATCTTGTTTCTAGTACCGGAAAGCACGTGCTGATAAACAAGTTGGTGGCGAATCTAGAAAGAACAAGAGCTAGAAAGGAGATTTGACTAGCTATTACTACAGTACATGTCAGCGACGCCTATAAAGAGAAGCAAACAATTCCGAGATATTACTACATGTCAGCGACGCTTGGAGCCGTAAACGTCTTAAGGCTACTTGTCAGTGCTATATGCGGTGCTATCGTTTGTGCAGTGAGCAACCTGATGGTGACAGGGAATTGGAGCTCTCCCATGTTGCTAAACTAGTGTCAAGTCACCGGCATGCGATGCAAATTGTAGTATGATGCACCGAAATTGTAGAATCACAGAAGCTTGGCTCGAGCAGGCCTAATTCAGGGAACCTACTAATTGAAGGAGAAAAAAACGTGGCTTCCCTTGATCCCTGAATTAGAGTTATTAGCTTCATTCACACCACACCAGCGATGGTTCCGTTCAGCCCGGCGTGCTTTGTTGCCGTCGTCGCAGAAGCAGCTCCCTTCCGAGTGGTGTCTCCCGGCCCGCCGGCGGGAAGGACCTGCAGAGTGTAGACGGCGGCAACGGCGACCTTTGTCAAGATCCTCTTTGGATCCCAACGGTAAACGCCATGCATGCCACACTGCGACTTCCGAGTTGTTTCCTTTTCTTGTCCTTTCTTTCTAATCTAATGATAACGGTCGCGGCGTGCCCGTCGTTGGACTTCTTTCTTCGGCCAAATGCGTCCCAAATCTCGGTCGGCAGCCTCCGTTGGTCAAGTCACCGGATGCCCTTTGTGCTGCGTGGCACGGGTGATCACTTTCATCTCCCACTCAGCTTAGTACAAAAAAAATATCCCAACTTAATAAAGAGAAGAAAAGGCTGCTGGTACAAATCCAGTTTGTTTCTTTTTATGCATGGCAGCCGGTTAGTACTGTTGTTCTACTCGTTTGTGAATCAAAAACCAAATTTCTTTACAGAAGAGGCTATGCAGACCAGCTTCCTATAGAAAGCTTGCAAGCATTGTAATGGAGCACTACCGAATTTAGTTCCTTGATTACATTTGGTCCGAGGCAACTTGTTGATTATGAGATTTGACGAGACGACTCGTCGCCGTAGCATCTGACGGGGCAACCAATAGGGGAGGGACTAGGCAAAGCCTCTCTAGTCAAAAACCGAATCGGTCGAGATGGCAAGAGTCAACGACGACGGACGCACATGCCTCAAGCTTTGTTTATTTTCCGGGAACCCACGTTTGTTTGTTCTGACTATTACATTTCACATATCAGACCCATCTAGGATTGATTTTGAATCCTGACGCTTTATCTTTTGTTAATGTGTGAGAAGAACAATCTCACGATTCAACTCGGAGGAGGTAGCCTTCATCGGTAAGCAAGGGTGAGAAGCTACCACGTACGTGTTGAGGGTTGTGAATTGCTTACGACATATTAGCAGCATCTACAGCCAAGTGTCTCAAACCCTCCTCGTCCGGGCGGTCCGTCCAGTCACTAACCGATCATGAAATTTTGACCCAGACGGACCCCTCATATCCAACCCAAATATGGGGCGAATTAAATATGGGGGGCCCACGCGCCCCCGGGCACGCCCACCATGTCAGACCCGGTCCACTCTGGCCCACCCGAACCCACATATATTCGTTCCCATCCGATCGCCGGTCCAAACCCTAGTCACTTCACACTCCTCCCCTCCTCCACTCCCTGCCAGTTGAGCTCACCTCCGGCGATTCTCGGCCGTCTCCGGCATGGCGGGCAGCGGATCTGACTCCCACCAGTCTAGATCCGTCGACTATGGTGTCATCCCATGCGAGTTGGAGGAGGCAATGGTGGTCCGCATTGCACTCCACTGCTCCCCGGAGGACAGCTCCAGGCCGACAGACGGATCTCTCCGGCGTGACTCCATAGCGTTGACTCAACGGGTGCTCGGGTCCTCTGGGGCTGGATCATCGCGGTCCCGACAACCGGAAAATCTCTCTTTCCCCATCACCGGTCGGGAAGACTATGAGTCCCACTGGGAACGGGCAACCCGCCATGGGAAGGAGAGGATAAGGTCCGCCGAGGCCCGTATCGCGGCTGAAATGGCGGCGGCGGAGGCGGCTATTGCGGCGGCGCGGGCAGCCGCAGAGGAGGAAGCCATCTGTGCCCGCATTGTGAAGAAACGACAATGGAGGAACACGCGCGCCCTCGCCTGGGAGCAGAATCGGGCGGTCCATGCCATGACCGGACTGCCACCGAAGAAGGAGAAGGATGACAACAACAGCAAGGACAGCTCCGGCGGAGGAACAGGCTCGTCGGCTTCCCCGACCTCCCCGCACCGCCGCCGCCACAGAGGCAGTACCACGGCGTGCGCAAGCGGGCATGGGGGACATGGGTGGTCGAGATCACGGATCGGGAGAACCACAAAAACTGTGGCTTGGATCCTTCCACGCCGCCAAGCTGGCCGCCCGCGAGTATCATATTTGGTCGATCCCAATGCACGGCTCCGAGGGACGCCGTAATATTGCATGAATGAGCTCCCGTTGCTCGATCTGGTTGAGCCGGGGGTGGTGAACGCGTGGGTGGCAAGGGTGGGCCGGGAGGCGAGGGAAAGGCTCACGGTGGAGGCCATTGACGAGGCGTACATTGCAGAGCTCCATTGCCAGTACACCGAGCTACTGGAGGCGGAGCGCCACCTGTAAGAGCAGCGAGCGGCAGGGGAGG
>NC_041383.1:20214736-20235017 GCF_002162155.2 Triticum dicoccoides
CATCCTGTCAAGCGACGAGGAGGACAATGACGGCAATAGAGGCGGCGGAGTAGGCAGCAGAAGTGGAGGCGGCAACGACGCTGGCGTCCGCGACGAATGGCGAAAAATTTCGGCGATGACGATGACGATGACGGCACAGGCCCTGACCTCACGGTTGATGGCATCGACATGAAGACGTGGATGTCGCTCCGTTCGGATAGCGACTAATTTTAGTAAGTTTTAGCTACTAGTTTTAGTTACTACTTTTAGTAGACTATGTTTTGGTTGATGGCAATGTGAACTATTATGGATATGTGTCGAATTTCGGTTTAGTTTAGTTTGTTTCAATCGAATTTGTGTTGAACATGGTCGAATTTGATTTTCACTCCACTAAAGTTACGAGATTGGCTAGAAACGGTCAAAATTTAGAGAAATAAAATTACTCCCCTATACTTTACTCGGCCGGATACTACTTAATTTTAGGGAATCGGCTAGAGATGCTCTAAGGAGGTAAGAGTTGGTAAGGAGAATCATGGATCTAGAAAAAGGGATAGCTACGCAAGGCTAATTTTTTGTAATGCATTTGGGGCAATACATATGATAGAACTACATATTATTTAAAATGAAATTGCTGGCATAATTTAGATCATACTATATTTACCAATCGAGCTTTGTAGGTAACTTTGTTGTATTCTTCCGCCTGACTTTGAATGACAATCTATATAGTACACAATTATTGATTTTCCCTAAGTTTCATTACATTTTTATGTGAAATAAAATTTGTTTTGTAAATAGCAAAACTACCTTTTTTTCTTGGATAGTAAAGTTATTGGTATATACTGAGATTGTATTTTTTTACATTACTGGTGAAAGGATCGATATGGTTGACTAGAGGGGGGGGGGTGAATAGGCAACTAACAATTTTTAGACTTTTCTTTAACAAATTAAAACTTGCAATGAAATAGGTTGTCTAGATGTGCAACTACGTGGACAACCTATATGATGCAAAGACAATAAGCACACAAGCAAGCAATGGATATAACTCAAGTAAGCTTGCAAAAGTAAAGGGACAAGATAACCAAGAGTGGAGCCGGTGGAGACGAGGATGTGTTACCGAAGTTCCTTCCTTTTAAGGGGAAGTACGTCTCCGTTAGAGCGGTGTGGAGGCACAATGCTCCCCAAGAAGCCACTAGGGCCACCGTAATCTCCTCACGCCCTCACACAATGCGAGATGTCGTGATTCCACTATTGGAGCCCTTGAAGGCGGCAACCGGACCTTTACAAACAAGATTGGGGCTATCTCCACAACACTTGGAGGCTCCCAACAACACCATGAAGCTTCACCACAATGGAGTATGGCTTCGAGGTGACCTCAACCGTCTAGGGTGCTCAACACCCAAGAGTAACAAGATCCGCTAGGGATAAGTGGGGGGAATCAAATTTCTCTTGGTGGAAGTGTAGATCTGGGCCTTCTCAACCAATCCTGAGCAAATCAACAAGTTTGATTGGCTAGGGAGAGAGATCGGGCGAAAATGGAGCTTGGAGCAACAATGGAGCTTTGGGGGAAAGAGGTGGGTCAACTTTGGGGAAGAAGACCCCCTTTTATAGTGGGAGGAGCAATCCAACCGTTATCCCACTCACCAGCCCCGCACAGAGCAGTACTGCCGCTGGGGAAGGGCGGTACTACTGCTCGACCCAGCGGTACTACCGCGCTGCCCGGGGCCCTGACCCCAGGGAGGTACTACCGCTAGGGAAGAGCGGTACTACCGCTCCGGGCGGTACTACCGCTCGACCCAGCGGTACTGCCGCGCTGCCCGGGGCCCTGACCCCAGGGCGGTACTACCGCTAGGGAAGGGCGGTACTACCGCTTAGGGCGGTACTACAGCTCCTACTACCTCCTTTAGTGCCGCAAAACCCGACACGAAAAATTCGTTCGAGAATCGAGGCGGAAGTAGCCCAGACGCACAACGGTACTAAGGCCGAAAAACCCAAGCGGTACTACCGCTCTGAGAGCGGTACTACCGCTGGGGAGCTTCGGCGGTACTACTGCTGTGGTTGCGGTACTACCGCTAGGGCAGAGCAAAGCAAAGCAAGGGGAAAACGGCAGCTCCAGAGATGCGGAAGGAAAGACGACGGGTGTGATAAGGATGTGTACGTGTGATTCCACCCAAGTCTTACCAAAGCGGATCCCCTCTTGATAGTACGGTGACTCCTACGAAACTAGTGCACCAACAACGAAACGAAGGAGCTACACCGTCTTGAATTACAACACCGAGGGGAGGAAATCGTCTCGTGCCAATGGATGAATCTCTGAAAGAACTAAACGCACACGATTAGTCCGCACAAGCATTTTCATCAATCACCAAAACATATTGGGGATAAATATGCCCTTACAATCTCCCCCTTTTTGGTGGATTGATGACAATACGGGATTTGCGCAAAATGATAGATATAGGATAAGCGCAAAAGCACAACCGTCCTAAAATGTAGAAGGGCTCCCCCTGGATTTGTGCTACCTAGAAAAGTGCTTTGGACTGCACGGCACAGATGCCAGGATCAATGCTCCCCCTACATTTTAGAGACCAACTACCTAAGCAAGATATGAGAGCAACATATATATAACAGGATAAGAATGGAACTCATAAGCTAGATAGACATAGATAATGGTACGGAAAGGTAAGGTAGCATATGTCTCACACCATATGACTCGAGCTTAGGTCTTACTGACAGAACCAGAACTTAGGTCTCATAGACACAAACCAAAAAAAGCAACAAGCGAAAGCACAAAAACAAAAGACGGAAGACACAAAGCGCAAATCCCTAAACTCTCTCCCCCTTTGGCATCGAGACACCAAAAAGGAGAGGGAGTGTTGCTACGGCTCCAGGTGAAGGCAAATGAGGGACACCCATCAGATCTCAGCGGGATCATCTGCGCTACCATCATCAGCCGGGAAGTGCTCAGCATCAGAATCAGTCCAAGGGCAGTGCTACTGAATCCACTCCTCCTCCTCGGTAAGCTGATCCTCAGAACCACTAATCACAATAGCACCCATCTGACGCATGAGCTCCTTGTGGTGACCTCGGGCCTTCTTCTCAGCCACATGAGTCATGTACTGACCATGAGACTCCATGCAAAACAACTTCTTCACCTTGATCTTGAGCTTCTTGGCCCAAGAGGGCTCTGCCTCAGAAGGCACGTAGTCATCATCTTCATCCTCAGCCTCAGCCCCAATCTCCTCCTCAGTCTCCATGGCAGCAGCAGATGAAGGAACTCCAGTCCTAGGGGCCTGAGTGCCCCAGTTATCCTTCTTCCTCAGACGCTTGACATCGTGAGAAACCAACTCTCCAATCTCCAGCACCACCTTGGGATAGACACGATCCCAGGCCTTCTCAATGAGCAGCATAATGAACGGACCATAAATCGGGCACTTGCGCTCGGAGATAGCAGAAGCCAGCTCAGACCACATAACATGAGAGATATCCAAGGACTCTCTGGTGCTCTACACCTTCTCCCGCTGACAGAAGAGAAGCATGTCCACGAGATAAGAGTGAACCTGGTCCAGATTCCCGATGCGAGGGAAAAGAGTCTCTCTAAAGATACGGTGAAGAATATCCAGATAGGCAGGCAGCTCATAGGTCTCCTTCTTCGTCTCAGGGTTGATCCTCAGAGTGCAGTAGGGCCACAGAGCTTGCTTGTGAGTGGCATTGGCGCGACGGTGGGGGCGAAAGCCGACAGAAGACTCAAGTCCTAGATCTTCCACCCCAATTAACTGCATGAAAGCTTTCCACTTGACTGACAACAACTTGCCATTTGTCATCCAAGTCAGAGTCCTGTCCTCATTGGTCCCAAGGTGAACCGTGGCATATAATTGGGCCACAATATCAGCATCATAGTCCTTGTTGAATTGCATGATCCCGAGAATGTTCAGCTGAGTGCACATCTGAAGAGCTTCACCAAAGTAGTCAGGATCTTTCTCCATATGCTCGGTGTCGATGGAGTGCACGTTGACATAGAGATTCTTCTTGGCTTTGAGAACATCAAAGTAGATGGCAAACTGGAACCTGTTCCAGAATGGACAGTTGACCAAAGTGGGATCTTGGTCGACCTCATACGGGTTGCGGCGGCGCCTTGCCCAGAACTCCTTGCGGCATTTCTGGCACGGTTTTGCTTGGCTTTGGCTTGACCCCAGGCTTCTTCTGCAGTTGAGGAGGAGGTGGAGCACTAGAAGATCCTCCGGCAGGCTCAGTGGGCTCAGTGGTGCGGTAGCGCTTGGACGAGGCACGACCGGGGTTAACACGACGAGCCTGATGCTCAGGAACCTCATCACCTGGAACCACACACACAAACACGCAAACAACCAGAAAGAACGAGCGTAAGCCACAAACACGAACAAAGAGGATCACTGAGAGGTAGGAGTATGATGGAACCTGGTAGAGGGCGGTAGTACCGTGACCCTTGAGCGGTAGTACTGCTCCAAGCGGTAGTACCGCTCTGGAGAGAGCGGTAGTACCGCTCTCCGCGGTAGTACCGCTCTGGGAGAGCGGTAGTACCGCTTGAGGCGGGGAAACAGTAGTTTCCGACTACCGTGGTCAGATCCGGTACTACCGTCCTACCAAATTCAAAAATACTCCAACCAAACACTAATCCAAACAGTCTAGAAGCATTCTCCATCCTACTCAAGCCTAGATCTGGACAAAAATCTAGAGATGCAACTGCTATTGCCCCTAGAACGCTAGATTGGAAATCTAGACAAAATGAAACAGGGAACGGGGGCAATACCGGCATCCATGGCAAGAGGACAAGGTGGGGATCGATTCCACCGAAGGAAACGGAGAGGAGCGCCTCGGAGAGGGAGATCCGCCGGAGCCCTCCCGCGGTGCCAGTTGCTGAAGAGAGAGACGAACAGGGCGAAGGGGGCGAGCGAATGGGTATGGGGGAGAAGAAACTCCCCCTGCCCCCGATAAAACCCCCAGCCCATGCCTCACAGCGGTAGTACCGCTCTGGAGGGCGGTAGTACCGCGCTGGAGGGCGGTAGTACCGCTAAGAGCGGTAGTACCGCTCGCCACCAGCGGTAGTACCGCTTCAGCAACCACAAGGCTTCTAGACCAACGGCTAACGCTCAAAAAGAAACGGAAAGCAAGGCCAAAAGAACAAGAGGACCGACGTGGCAACACACACACACAACAGAATAGAAACAACTCAAACACAAACAACCACACGAAACAGAGCAAGCTCTGGCCTCTCTCAGGAGAGGGCGGTGGCCGGAGCCACCTATGTTTGAGTCAATTGGTATGGCACCGCGAAGAATTATCCTTGGGCCCATGACCAAAAGTCGTCTTTGAAGCACAAGTACCATCAAAAATGGCTATTGTGAAAGAGTTAATCGTTTTATGCATAATTGGGGGAGGGAAAGTTCATTGAGAGAACAACACTCCCCCTATGTCCATGCCTACATCTAAGCTAGATACCAAGTTGAGTGGGGTGGGGTGTGCAAGGGTTCAAGTCATATTGCTCGAATCAATGATATTTAGCTCATGCATTAACTCGCGAAATCTTGCTTCATCCAAGGGCTTCATGAAAATATCTGCAAGGTTATCATGAGTGTTGACATACTTGAGCTCGATCTCTCCTCGCCTAATGTGATCCCGGATGAAATGATACCGAATCTCAATGTGCTTCGTCTTGAAGTGTTGCACCGGGTTGAGAGAAATCTTGATGGCACTTTTGTTGTCACACCAAAGAGGCACTTTGTCACAAATGACACCGTATTCATTTAAAGTTTGCCTCATCCATAGGAGTTGTGCACAACAACTACCGGCCGCCACATATTCAGCTTCGGTGGACGAGAGAGATACACAACTTTGCTTTTTGGAAGACCAACTCACCAAAGAGCACCCAAGAAACTGGCACCCTCCGGAAGTGGACTTCCTATCCACTTTGTCTCCCGCCCAATCGGAATCCGTAAATCCTTCAAGCTTGAAGTTTGCCCCTCTTGGGTACCATAAGCCAAAGTTTGGGGTATGAGCCAAATATCGAAAGATTCGCTTGACCGCCACATAGTGACTTTCCTTTGGTGCAGCTTGAAACCGTGCACACATCCCCACACTCAACATGATATCCGATCTAGATGCACAAAGGTAAAGCAAGGAGCCAATCATGGAGCGATATACCTTTTGATCCACCGCTTTACCATTGGGATCAATGTCAAGTTGGCACTTGGTGGGCATTGGAGTAGAGGCCGGCTTGACATCACTTAACTTGAATCTCTTGAGCATGTCTTGAGTGTATTTGGCTTGGTTGATGAAGGTACCTTCTCTTCTTTGTTTGATATCAAAACCAAGGAAGAACTTCAACTCTCCCATCGAAGACATCTTGAACTTAGAGGTCATGAGAGTGGCAAATTCTTCATTGAAAGCTTTGTTAGGGGAACCAAAGATAATGTCATCAACATATAGTTGGCATACAAACAACTCCCCTTTGACCTTCTTAGTAAAAAGAGTGGGATCGATTAGCCCCACTTCAAATCCACGATCTTGTAACAACTCGGTAAGGTGGTCATACCACGCACGTGGGGCTTGTTTAAGGCCATAGAGCGCCTTATCGAGTTGATACACATGATCCGGGAAGAAGGGATCCTCGAACCCGGGGGGTTGCTTGACATAGACCAACTCATTAATAGGACCATTAAGAAAAGCACTTTTAACATCCATTTGTTGCAACTTAAAGTTGTGAAGGGAAGCATAAGAAATCAACAAACGAATGGATTCAAGGCGAGCAACGGGAGCAAAGGTTTCACCATAGTCGATACCCTCGACTTGGGAGTAGCCTTGTGCTACCAATCTTGCCTTGTTGCGAATGATGTTCCCATGAGCATCTTGCTTGTTCTTGAAGATCCACTTGGTTCCAATGATGTTATGGTTCCCGGAGGGCCTTGGCACCAATCTCCACACCTTGTTGTACTCGAAGTTGTTGAGTTCTTCATGCATGGCATCGAGCCAATCCGAGTCTTCGAGCGCCTCATAGACCTTATGGGGTTCAACACAAGAGACAAACGCATGATGTTCACAATAGTTTGCTAATTGTCTGCAAGTGCTTACCCCCTTTCTTAGGCTTCCAACCACATTCTCCATGAGATGACCTTTGGTGGTGAGTTTGGAAGCAATCTTCGCGGCACGACGCTCCAATTCCTCCTCGGATGTCGAAGGTGGAGGGTTCACTTGATCATCTTGAGCGTCGTCATGAGCTTGTTCTTGATCTTGAGCTTTCTCATGATCTTGAACTTGATCGAGGGGAAGAACTTGACCTTGGGCATCATGTGGAGGTTCATCACCATCTTGTGAATGATCTTGCCCTTGGTCTTGTTCCCTAGGTTGAGGGCCTTCACTTTGTTTTTCGGAAGCGTGTGGGTCTTGAGTAGGTGAAGGCTCCACCGAGGTGGAGCATTGTCCTTCTCCTTCGGCCACAAGGGGTTCCTCAATGGGTAGGATATGACCAATACCCATTCTTCTTATGGCTCGGGGAGGAATTTCATCACCTACATCACAAGTACCACTTTGCTCCACTTGGGAGCCGTTATTTTCATCAAACTCTAGTTACACGTCTCCTCAATGAGTCCGTTGGACTTGTTGAGAACACGGTAAGCATGAGAGTTTGTAGCATAACCAACAAATATGCCCTCATGAGCTCTAGCCTCGAATTTAGACAAACGAACACCTTTCTTGAGAATGAAACACTTACACCCGAACACCCGGAAGTACTTGAGATTGGGCTTGTTCCCGGTGAGTATCTCATACGGAGTCTTGTTGAAGCCTTTGCGGAGATAGAGCCGATTGGATGCATGACAAGCTGTGTTGATGGCTTCGGCCCAAAAGTTGTATGGAGACTTGAACTCCGCCATCATGGTCCTTGCCGCATCCATCAACGTCCGGTTCTTCCTCTCTGCAACACCATTCCGTTGAGGGGTATATGGTGTAGAATATTGATGCTTGATCCCTTCATCACTAAGAAACTCATCCAAGGTGAAGTTCTTGAACTCGGTGCCGTTGTCACTTCTTATTGTCAGAATCTTTGCATTATGTTGACGTTGAGCTTCATTTGCAAAGTCGATGACGGTTTGTTGAGTCTCACTCTTCCTCTTGAAGAAGTATACCCAAGTGTATCTTGAATAATCATCCACAATCACCAAGAAATACTTTCTACCCCCAAGACTGTCAAAGGATGGAGGCCCGAAGAGGTCCATGTGTAGGAGCTCCAAGGGTCTCTTCGAGTAGATGATAGTCGTGGGAGGGTGAGCCGTCTCATGAAGCTTTCCTTCGATGCAAGCACTGCAAACATGATCTTTGGCAAAACTAACATTTGTTAGTCCATGAACATGGTCCCCCTTGAGAAGACTTTGCAAAGATCTCATATTGACGTGGGCTAAACGGCGATGCCACAGCCATCCCACATCAACTTTAGCCATTAGGCATGTCGCGGTCTTAGTGGGTTGCTCCGAAAAGTTAATCGCATAGAGACCATTCTCGACATGCCCAACAAAGGCTACTTTAAGAGTCTTGCTCCACAAGAGGGCCACAGTATCAATATCAAAGAAGGTGGCAAAGCCCATGAGTGCGAGTTGACGAACGGAAAGTAAATTGAACGCAAGGGACTCAACAAGCATGACTTTCTCGATCGTTAGATCATGAGAAATGACAACCTTGCCAAGACCCAATATCTTAGAATGTGAGGCATCACCCCATTCGACATTGGTGGGCATAGATGGGATCTTGTGCACATCCACCACCAAGTCCTTGCTCCCGGTCATATGATTTGTTGCTCCACTATCGAGCAACCATGATCCCCCACCGGAAGCAAACACCTATAAGAGATCAATGCTTGGTTTTAGGTACCCATTGAGTAATGGGTCCTTTGATGTTAGTAACAAGGGTCTTAGGAACCCAAATAGACCATTCAATGTACTCATAAGGAGAACCAACAAATTTAGCATAAACATGCCCATCACTAGCACGACACAACACATAAGATGGGTTAAAGTCGTCGGCTTTGTTGGGAGAGATGGCTTTGCGCTCTTTGGCATCACCATTCTTCCCATTGTTCTTCTTCTCCTTAGGAGCACCTTCTCCCTCCTTCACAAAGGTTTGCGTGAGTGGAGGAGGTCGATCGGTCTTGCTCTTCTTCTCCTTGTTCTTCTTCTTGTTCTTGGACTTGGGTGAGAACCCAACTCCCTCCTTGCCCACAACTTCCTTTTGATTGCTCAAAAGGTCATTGAGGTTCTTCTCGCCTTGTATGCAGGACACAAGACCTTTCTCGAGTTGTTCCTTCAACTTGGCATTCTCCTCCACAAGATGCACATGCTCACAACAAGGGTTAGTAGCATTTGCATTATCAATTAAGACCATGTGAGGAAATGTGGCCTTTTCCTTGGTTAGCTTAACTTGGAGTTGAGCATGAGACTCCTTGAGGGTAGCATGAGCACCTTTCAAGACCTTGTGGGCCTTGTCAAGTACATCAAACTCCTCTGTGAGTCTAACATGATCAACCCCAAGTTTAGCCTTCTCGGAAGCTAGAACACGAGACACAACAAGAGCATGATCAAGATCTTTCTTTAGTTTAGCATGACCATCGTTGTGTGACTCCTCAAGAGCCAAACGATGCTCACGCTCTTCCTCAAGAGCATTAGAGAGATCCGATATCTCATCGGCATAGTCACGACTATGACTTTCCATCTTAGAGATGGTTTCTTCGTGAGCCTCGATCATGTCATTGGCTTCACCAAGTTGTTCCAAGAGAGCAACAAAGTGCTTCTTGGATTTGCCCTTGAGCTTGCTCATGAAGGACTCAAATTCATTGATCTCCTCATTAGACCCCTTACCATTATCAAAATCATCCGTTGAAGGAGGGTTAGGAATAATGGTGGTTTTGATGTTGGGGGTTACCTTGTTGGTGGCCTTAGCCATGAGGCACTTGGCGGTGATGTTCTCGTTAGGTGCATCGAAGAGAGACTCCCGGGGAGTTGTGACAATGGCAATGGATGCCATGGCCATTATTTCACCATCTTCATCATCATCGTCATCCTCACGGTATTCTTCTTGAACCACCAACCCGCGAGACGGAGTCTTCTTGGTGAAGTTGTTCTTGTTGGGGAAGGACTTGGCTTTGTCTTTTTGGATGAACTTGCCACCGTTGTCTTCCCGCTTCTCGTAGGGACAATCCGCAACGAAATGGCTAACATTGCCACAGTTGAAACAGGTTCTAACTCGTTGCTTCCCTTTAAGGCCACTTGAGTTGTTCTTGTTGAAGTTGGGTCTTGTATTCTTCTTACTCCAAAACTGTCTTGAGGCAAGAGCCATGTGCTCATGATAATCATACTTCGTGTCCTCGGGGTTGATCTCCTCATCTTCCTCTTCTTCTTCTTCTTCCACACTAACCTTGGCCTTCAAGGCAAGATTGGGCTTCTTTACCCTTTGGGAATGGAGCACCGCATTGTCGGCGGTCTTGTCCAAGATGCTCATTGCAACAAACTCATCCAACACTTCACTAGAGGTCATGGAGTGGAAGTCCGGTCTTTGGCGAATGACGGAGGACATGGCCTTGTTGTAGGGCATCATGGCCTTGAGGAACTTGCGCTTGATCCAGTTGTCATCCGTGTCCTTGCTCCCATGATCTCGGAGTGCGACCGCGAGTTTGTCACTCTTCGAAAGAGCTCACGAGGTTCTTCATCCTCTTTCATTGCAAACTCATCGGCTTCATCTTGCACCACTTCATAGTTGGAGCGTTGAATGCTAGCACTTCCTCGATAGAGACGCTCGACACATTTCCATGCTTCTTTAGCCATGGCATGAGGTCGAAGATGAGGGGGATCTTCGGGAAGGTTTGCATCTTGGATGATGAAGAGAGCACTTTCATTGAATTGATTGTCCACTTCTTCTCGAGGGGTGAAGTTGCTTGGATCATGAGGATAGAAACCTTCTTCAATAATTCTCCAAAGGTTAGTGTTCACATGTTTTAAGTGACGCTTGAAGCGATAGAGCCAAGCATCAAAATCTTCATTTTTCACATATTTAGGAGGAAGACCGGCATGATTCAAATGAGTAGAGGGGATCGGTCATCTATACACAGGGGGTTCCACATTGGCAAAAATGCCGGTGCCATTTCTACCACTAGTAGACGGACTCTTTTCACTATTAGCTTCCCCCTTGTCGGAGGTAGCATCCGTCACCTTGTTAGTGGGATCACCCACTTTCATCGGCGAGGTAGATAGTTTAAGTCCGTCTAAGAAATCAGAAAACATGCTTTTGACCTCGGCCGTCATGGAGGTTTTCAATGTGTCTAAAGCCACATTGAATTCCTCACGAGAGACCGAGGCTGCCCCTTCGGCTGTGGACGAGATGGGATTCACACCGGAGTGCTCCTTCGCACCATCGTAGGTGTCAACCATACTCTTCGGACGGCAAAGTCCTTAATAAAGAGACGAGGCTCTGATACCAATTGAAAGGATCGATATGGTTGACTAGAGGGGGGGGGGGTGAATAGGCAACTAACAATTTTTAGACTTTTCTTTAACAAATTAAAACTTGCAATGAAATAGGTTGTCTAGATGTGCAACTACGTGGACAACCTATATGATGCAAAGACAATAAGCACACAAGCAAGTAATGGATATAACTCAAGTAAGCTTGCAAAAGTAAAGGGACAAGATAACCAAGAGTGGAGCCGGTGGAGACGAGGATGTGTTACCGAAGTTCCTTCCTTTTAAGGGGAAGTACGTCTCCGTTAGAGCGGTGTGGAGGCACAATGCTCCCCAAGAAGCCACTAGGACCACCGTAATCTCCTCACGCCCTCACACAATGCGAGATGACGTGATTCCACTATTGGAGCCCTTGAAGGCGGCAACCGGACCTTTACAAACAAGATTGGGGCTATCTCCACAACACTTGGAGGCTCCCAACAACACCACGAAGCTTCACCACAATGGAGTATGGCTTCGAGGTGACCCCAACCGTCTAGGGTGCTCAACACCCAAGAGTAACAAGATCCGCTAGGGATAAGTGGGGGGAATCAAATTTCTCTTGGTGGAAGTGTAGATCTGGGCCTTCTCAACCAATCCCGAGCAAATCAACAAGTTTGATTGGCTAGGGAGAGAGATCGGGCGAAAATGGAGCTTGGAGCAACAATGGAGCTTTGGGGGAAAGAGGTAGGTCAACTTTGGGGAAGAAGACCCCCTTTTATAGTGGGAGGAGCAATCCAACCGTTATCCCACTCACCAGCCCCGCACAGAGCGGTACTGCCGCTGGGGAAGGGCGGTACTACCACTCCAGGCAGTACTACCGCTCGACCTAGCGGTACTGCCGCGCTGCCCGGGGCCCTGACCCCAGGGCGGTACTACCGCTAGGGAAGAGCGGTACTACCGCTCCGGGCGGTACTACTGCTCGACCCAGCGGTACTGCCGCGCTGCCCGGGGCCCTGACCCCAGGGCGGTACTACCGCTAGGGAAGGGCGGTACTACCGCTTAGGGCGGTACTACCGCTCCTACTACCTCCCTTAGTGCCGCAAAACCCGACAAGAAAAATTCGTTCGAGAATAGAGGCGGAAGTAGCCCAGACGCACAACGGTACTACGGCCGAAAAACCCAAGCGGTACTACCGCTCGGAGAGCGGTACTACCGCTGGGGAGCTTCGGCGGTACTACCGCTGTGGTTGCGGTACTACCGCTAGGGCAGAGCAAAGCAAAGCAAGGGGAAAACGGCAGCTCCAGAGATGCGGAAGGAAAGACAACGGGTGTGATAAGGATGTGTACGTGTGATTCCACCCAAGTCTTACCAAAGCGGATCCCCTCTTGATAGTACGGTGACTCCTACGAAACTAGTCCACCAACAATGAAACGAAGGAGCTACACCGTCTTGAATTACAACACCGAGGGGAGGAAATCGTCTCGTGCCAATGGATGAATCTCTGAAAGAACTAAACGCACACGATTAGTCCGCACAAGCATTGGCATCAATCACCAAAACATATTGGGGATAAATATGCCCTTACAACTGGTTTATTTGCAAAATTAGAACGGATATAGAAATAAGGAAGAGCTTCATTCACAATAATAAAAGACTAGCAGCGACAATCGGTTTTCTAGCACAATGCATACAACTGCTAGGATTGCAGAAAAGTGGTGGCAACAATATATGATTGGCATCGTAGTAATATATGCTGCATCCTGTCACCCTTAGACGTGAAAAATAGCACCCATGAGCAACAGAACTAAAGATGCATTATCAATCAAAATCAAGCCTAATTCTTACTGTATAAATGTTCCAACCTGGATACTCCAAGGCATGTAATATTCTGTCATCTTGTATCCTATGGTGTCCTGCAAAAAAAGTTGCTAGGTATCGCATCATAATCAACGTAACTTCATTTAGAAGGTAGAATGAGCAAAAATGGTATGCTTTGTACTACTCACAATGTTATAGGGATTGGGTGTGTGTGTGTGCGCGCATTTATAAGGTGAGTATAACTAAGTATCTGTGTTGTACTGTGTTGACACTTGTACTCGAATTTTCGTGGATTTATATGTACCTTAGTCGTGAAAATAGCATGCATGAGCAATGAAATTAGAGATCCATTATCAATCAAAATCAGACCTAATTCTCATAGTTTAAATCATACTAACCTAAGCATTTGTGTCGTACCATGTTGACACTGGTTCTTGCATTTTCATGGATTTATCATGTAACCCTTAGTCAGAAAAAATAGCATGCATGAGCAATGAAATTAGAGATGCATTATCAATGAAAACCAAGACTAATTCTCACAGTCTAAATGATACTAACCTAGATACTCTAAGGCACATAATTTTCTTTGATTTGCTTATCCTATGATGTCCTGCGGAAAAAAGTTGCTAGGTATCACATCATAATTAACCTAACTTTATAAAGAAGGTCGAATTAGCAAAAAATGCTATGCTTTGTATTACTCACAGGGTCATAGGTTTAGGGTGTGTGTACATGCGTTCATATTGATTTGTGGAACTGAGCATATATGTTGTACTGTGTTGGCTCTGGTGCTCGCATTTTCCTGAAATCTATTTCAAACTCTCTAGTGATATTCATTCAGTGGCAAATAACGTTCTCGTCGACTACGAAGGCGTCCGCTGTGAGTTCGTCACTCTCAAGATATTATACCGGCACAATATCTCAAATTTTTTAGGGTAGGGTGCACGTGTATGCTTTCTAGGGGTGAGTCGATGTGTATATATGTGAGCGTCCATGTTGTACCATGTTAAATATCGGTAGCAAACACAAAAGAAAAAAGATCTAGTAGTGGACTAAATAAAAAACCAACACGTGTCAGCTTGGAATGCACTCACACCAAAGTACTTCAAATACATGGAAGCAACGGTAGCTTAGTAGCATTTCTGTGGATTTATCATGTAACCCTTAGTCGTGAAAAATAGGATGCATAAGCAATGAAATTAGAGATACATTATCAATCAAAATCAAGCATAATTCCCACAATTTAAAATGGCACTAACCTAGATACTCTAAGGTACATAACTTTCTTATTTGCTTATCCTATGATGTCCTGTAGAAAAAGTAGCTAAGTGTCGCATCATAATTAAGCTAACTTTATATAGATGGTCAGTTCAAAAAAGAAGTTAAAAGTAAAAAAGAATTAGCAAAAAAAATGCTATGCTTTGTACTACTCACATGGTCATAAGGTGTGTGTACATGCGTTCATATTGGTTTATGAAATTGAACATATGTGTTGTACTGTGTTGGCGCTGGTGCTCGCATTTGATGAATTTATTTTAATCTTTCTAGTGATATTTGTTCAGTGGTAGAAGACGTTTCCATCGACTACGAAGGCGTCTGCTATGACTTTGTCAATCTGAAGATATTGTACCGGCCCGTATGATGTCCATATGTAAGGGCTTATATATACAAACAGAGGGAGTAGAAGAAATGAGGAGAATTGCGATGGATAGCAAGCCGCATGGAGCCTCTAGTGGTAATTAGCAGAAAAAGAAAAAAAAACAATGTTTAGCAAGCCCCACGTAGCCTCTAGTGGTACTTAGCAGAAAAATAAAAAAAAAATGGGGAAATGAGGCCAACACGTGTCAGCCTTGGAGAAACACACGGCCAGCGCTGGAATTATCTTAGTACTTGGTAGAAAGCTCAGCTCAGCTCAGCGCAGTGCATGGAAGCTTGTGATGAGACTGCTAGAGGTTGAGTTCAGGCACATGGGCGTCCACATGACTAATTATGCGTGTGTTGCTGTTATTTAGTCGTATATATCCAATGTTTTAGGTGCTCGCGGTCGGATATGACTGAGCAGTAAATGCTCTGATAATTAACTTTCATACAAACCTGATTAATTAGGTCCACTACTATGCAGACGACTTGATGTGGATAAACTGTGGACTATGGAGGATTGAACGGTGAAAGCTAGTTTTGCCCTACACTACACATGAACGGCTTGATGTGCTGCATCGTGGTAAAATCATCCAGATTTTGTCGTGTGTGTAGCATGTTCTGTTCTATAAGCCGTTGAGCTGATAAGGGGGCAACTTAAGCCCTAACGTCCACTTTCACCGCCAGCCGGTGTGCGCGGGTGCTCCACGGACAAACGACATGTTGGGGCGCTGTCGCAGTCAGGAGCTACTGCACATTTTAATGCAACATTTTTGGCGTGAAACACCCGGAATTTCTTCCAATTTCTACCTTGGCCGCACAAGAGTTTGATTTAGTTTACATGTAGATGTAGTACTCCCAAAGAACCACTTCGCACCCCAATAGCAAATAGCTGCCGATTCTCGTTTCAGAGTAGCGGAGTAACTTCCAACCAGCAAATGATCTAATCCTTCCAAAGGAGGATGATCTTAAGTCCAGATCAAACCGTCACACGCGTGCGTCTGCCTCACTGCCAATATATATGCAAATAATTGAGTTAAAAAACAACTCTCAGATTGGAATCTCTCCACCAACGTGAATCGTCGGTTAATCAAATCACGGCAATTTAGGAAGTACTACTAGTACTGTTTTGGGGCGCGAAGACACGTCTTTTTTCTTTCTAAAATATGCACAAGCATGTGTATCATATACACCTTTCGACATTACTATCAATTCTTGTGATTGGCGTTGTAACGGCCGAGACACGCCTTTCCTTCTCTCTGGATCTCAAGCCTCGCTGCAGCCAATCCTTGCAGTTTCATCACCGGGCCCATGGCCGGTAAACCAAGGAGAGAAGCAGCACCGATCAACATGGACCCAGCCTGCACGCAGTAAACAAGCGGTCGAGCTTCTTCTTCTTCTTTTTTTTTGCGGGTAGCAGTCGAGCTTCAACGTGCGGGAGGACGAACTGTTGTGCGATTCATGGTTGGCCACTAGCCTCGATCTGATCTATGGCACGAAGAAAAAGAGCAGAATATTTTGGAACATCATTCACATGTGGTTTCATGAACACAAGCATTTCACGTCCTACTCCGATGCGGTCATCCGCAACCGTAAATCAAAATCCCTCAACAATCGATGGTACACCATCCAAGAGGCCGTCTCAAGTATTGCGGCCACTTGAAGCATCTCATCGCACGGTGGCCTAGCGATGCGCAAATCCATGAGCAAGTAAGTTCATTTGGCCGGATGTGCATGGTTTTGTTGATCACTAGCTGGATATGCATTGTATTGTTGATCACTAGCCAAATATGCATAGTATTATTGATCACTAACTGGATATTCATTGTATTGCTGATCACTAGCCGGATATGCATAGTTTTTGTTGGTCACTAGCCGACTACGTATGCATAGGTCTTGACAATGTTTTATTTTGTAGTCATCTCGTGCATGTACGGTGTTCAAGAATTTGCAGAAGAAAAACTTCAGCATCATGCATTGTTGGTTCAAGTTGAATGGGCAAAGTGAAACCTTTTTCATAGCCAATACCACTGCCCAAGCCACCGAGGAAGAAACCAGGGATCCAACCGACCCAATAAAAGAACCGCCCAAGAAGATTAGAAGATGATTCCGGGGATAAAAGTGAGAGAAGGAGCGGGTGAAGCGCAAGATGCGGCTGCCAAGTTGACGGGGAAGTTTGAGGACATCTTTTCGAAGAAGAAGAAGGCATACGTCAAGCGGTCTGACATCAAGGAGAAAAAAAAGACGAAGAGGTTCAAACTGTTGATAGAGGCGACTGAGAATAAGCTGGCACTCAAGGAGAAGAGGGCCTTGATCGAAGAGAAGAAGGCCATGCTCGAGGAGAAGAAGGCGATGCTCGAAGAAAACAAGGTAAAGATCACAACCGATATGGAGGACACCAAGATGTTGTCCTTGAAGGTGGAGTCTTTGGATGCCGATGCAAAAAATGATCGTGCAAGCCGTTCGCTACAAGATGTTGCAGCGGCAGAAAGATGAGTTGGAGGCGGCGGACAAGGAGGAGGAGGAGGAGGAGAAGGCGGAGCCAGAGGCTGCATATGCGGCGACGACGACACCTTGAGCGTGGAGGAGGCTAGGATTGCCGATCTGGCAGGGCAAAAAATCTCTTTTTTTTTGCACGGACTGCCGGATGGATATTTTTTTTGTCATCAGGCATGTAAAACTTAAGCATACTTTTGGCTTTTTGGATGTGATCGGACATCTGTTGTTGCGATTCTGCGCATGCTATGGGTCAGACTTTTATTTGAATTTTAAATTACACTTTACTGACGGACATATACAAAATAACATTGGATGAGCAGCTTCCACATCAGTATCTGCGAGCTGCCCTTCTATTCACGGACGAATGCCGAGTATGTTTGCGGGTTAGTGTTGGAGATACCTAAGTATTTAGCAGGAAAGTACCACGCCATCGTTATTCGTTCAGCGTCCCCAACAAATTACTCCTATATTGTTACCACGTACGTGGTATAATGTTTATTTCTTGCGAAAAACGTACGTGGTATTATGTGACGGAGTACTGATAACGATTCATAGTTAGTGGGTGCGTGGGCCATTCGCTTGGGCGTTGCCACGTTGGCGCGCTAGGCCGGCTGCGACTGCGACCGTGCTTTTCATCAGTTAAATAAAAACTAATCCGGAGAGGCGGAGCAGATAATGAAATCTCAGGAGGGGACAAAAGAAACTCGATGGGGTGTACGACATGACGTCGACAGAGATTCTGACGTGCATCAGCCGGCTTCACAGCTTCTGCTCGGCCCGGCAAACATGGCAGCGCCGACGGCGATCACATGTCTGATTGTTGCTGTCTGCCCGCCGCATCTCAATGACACTCGAGTGTCTCGCCGGCGCCGTTGTCACTGTTGCTCCTCAGAACCTGAATCTGTTCTTTTCGGAGCAGCTGCTTCAGGGTGTAGTGGTTGGGTCCATTGGCCACATGTTAGGCCAACTTCACCGCACGATGCTAAACAGACGTCCGGTTTGGCCGGATTTTGTTCCTTTGGGTCGCAATGGGTTCGCCCGTGTCCGCTTTTGTTCGTTGGGTCGTGCGTGCGCCCATCTCGTGCGGACGCATCCTAAATCATGTCTGTGTTGGACGTGATTAAAAAAACAAAAAACGTAAATAAAATGACTAAAAAAGTAAATAAATGCAGTTAAAAAACATAAAACATTAGTTAGGGGTCATGGCCACAAAACAGCCCAGTTTAACAGTTCACTTAACGGCCCAGTGCCATAATTAACATAAAAACAAAATGAAAAACGCTGCCCGCGCGCTCCTGCCACGCCCGTCGATGCCGTGGCCGTCGCCGTCTTCAGTGGCCGCCAGTGTCATCGTCGTAGCTGACGAGGTCGACGTAGGCCGGCGGCGTCCAGAGGTGGGGCGGCGGCGCGTGGTACATGGGGGCGGGCTGGAAGGCCGGAGGTGCCTCCACCACCTCCTCCCGTGGCGAGGCCTCCCGCTCCTGTGACCGCGGCGGCGTGGGGCACCAGTTCACGCCCCCACGGCGTCGGCCATCTCCGGAGCCGTGCACGACCAACTCCAGTGCTGGCCCACCACCGACACATCCTCCATCGGCTCCTCCGCCGCCACCATATCCAGCTCGGGGATGGCGACGTCGCCGGCCGCAGAGAGGGCCATCATCTCCTCGAGGCCCGGCCATTGGCGCTCATCGTGCGTGTTCATGGAGTCCTCCATGACACGCTGCATGAGCCGGGCCTCCTCCTCCGCGGTCATGCGAGGAGGTGGAGGTGGTGACGGAGACGGGGAAGGCGACGGTGTGGGCGTGAGGCCGCGCACCCACGTACGGCTGCGCACCTCCCGACATGGCTGCCGCGGCCCCGACACCGTGCCGGTGAAGTAGGACGAGCGCCGCGTGTCATGCTCGTCTTGGAGCCAGGTGTCCCAGAGGCTAGAATCGGGGGCGTACCTATCGTCGAAGTAGAGGTCGTCGGGGAGGCGGCGGCGGCGCTCGATCTCATCGCGGCGCGCACGGCCGCTCGTCGGCACCGGCGGGATCGGGACCTGGTCAGCGAAGAGGTGCCAATTGTTAGGAGGTGGACGTCGCTCCACGGGACTGACGTTCTCGTCTCCCAGTAGCGCCGGCATATCGACGCTGAGGTACTGCCGGTCGCGGTTGCCGACGGGCCTAGGGGTGATGGTGAAGGGGGCCGGCGCGGGGGCTCGATGGGAGGTGCCCGACGGTGATGTGGGCTCCTCCTTCTTCACGGAGCCGTGACGGCGTTCCGGGGAGGAGCCGGCCTCGTGGTCGTGCTTCCCCTTGCGGTCGTGTTCCATAGCCCCATGGCTGTGGCCGGCCGGCGAGTTCGAGGACGTGGAACGGCTAGGGTTTAGGGAGTGTCGTCTTTCGAGGGGGTAGAGAGGGGCCGAAGTGGGAAGTGTGGAAGACGAACAGTGCATGGCTTCCGCATTTAAGAACGACCGCGACGTTTCCCTTGGCGGATGACAGGCGGGCCCTGCCGCGCATGCGCATTGATGTTGGCGGGTGGGAGGTAGGTGGCCGCCTGCCACGCGGCCCCGACGCGGACGAGTGCGTGTCTGTTTGCTGTCCGCCGTGGCCCAAACCTGGCTCATGTTTGCGCTCGAAATGGGTCGGCGCAGACACAAAACAGACCAGATGGGTCCGGGCCGTCGCGTGCTGGTCCGCCTCGTTTGTCCCTTTTACCCCAAATGGACGGGGCCGGACAGGATGGGGTCGCGCGGTGGAGTTGGCCTTAGAGCATCTATAAGAGCACCTCCAGCCGCGCCCCCAACAGGCCCCCCACGACGACTTTTTCCGCGCCGGCGCCGAAAAAAACCCCAATCGTGCCCCCAAGATGTCGAAATCCTCCGGTTCGGCCCGGTTTTTGGCCCGGCGATC
>NC_041383.1:20235315-20240404 GCF_002162155.2 Triticum dicoccoides
CGGCGATCCCAGGACGAACCCAGTGCGCTGGGGGGGGGGGGCGCTCGGGGGCTCCGACGGAAGGGGAAAACACGCCTGGGCCATGATACGTCTCCAACGTATCTATAATTTATGAAGTATTCGTGCTATTATATTACCCATCTATGGTGTTTTATATGCATTCATATATCATTTTATATGATTTTTGGGACTAACCTATTAACCTAGAGCCCAGTGCCAGTTTCTGTTTTCTCCTTGTTTTTGTGTTTTACAGAAAAGGGATACCAAACAGAGTCCAAATGACGTGCCAATTTTTGAGGATTTTTTATGGACCAAAAGAAGACCACGGAGCATCGGAGTTGGGCCAGAAGGGTCCCGGGCTGCCCATGAGAGAGGGGCCGCGCCCCCCCTCCCTGGGGCGCGCCCCTATCTCGTGGACAGCCCGGAGACCTTCCTGACGTGAAACCAACGCCAATAATTCCTATAAATACTGAAACTTTCGGGAATTAACCTAGATCGGAAGTTCCGCCGCCGCAAGCCTTTGTAGCCACGAGAAATCAATCTAGGCCCTCTCTGGCACCCTGCCGGAGGGGGCCATCATCACCGGAGGCCACGGAGGAGGATCTCGGAGGGGCCATCATCTCCATGAAGGCCAAGGACCAGAGGGGGAAAGCCATGGAGGAGGAAGCAAAAGGGGGAGAAACTCTCCTCCTCTCTCTTGGTGGCACCGGAGTGCCATCGGGAGGGGAACCATCGCCGTGGTGATCGTCTTCATCAACATCACCATCATCATCACCATACTCATCTATTTTACGCGGTCCACTCTCCCGCACCCCGCTGTAATCCCTACTTGAACATGGTGCTTTATGCTACATATTATGATCCAATGATGTGTTGCCATCTTATGATGTTTTGAGTAGATATCTTTTGTCCTTGAGTTGATTGATGATCTAGATTGGTACGAGTTGTATGTTTTATTTTGGTGCTGTCCTATGGTGCCCTCCGTGTCGCGCAAGCGTGAGGGATTCCCACTGTAGGGTGTTGCATTACGTTCATGATTCGCTTATAGTGGGTTGCTAGAGTGACAGAAGCTTAAACCCGAGTAAGGGGGTTGTTGCGTATGTGATAAAAGGGGACTTGATGCTTTAATGCTATGGTTGGGTTTTACCTTAATGAATCTTTTAGTATTTGCGGATGCTTGCTAGAGTTTCCAATCATAAGAGCATATGATCCAAGTAGGAAAAGTATGCTAGTTTATGCCTCTCCCTCATATGAAATTGCAATGACAACTATCGATCTTGTTAACAATTGCTTAGGACAATTCCGCACAACGATCCACCATTATTCCACACTCGCTACTTATATTATTTAGTATTACATTCTAACTTTATGATAATAGCACCTACTTTTATGTTTTAGCTCTCTGATTTCATACAAAGTTATCCTCTTTATACCCACAACACAGTTTTATTTCTTGTTTCTAGTTGGAAGCAAACGTTCGGTGCACGTAGAGTCGTATCAGTGGCAGATAGGGCTTGAGATAATATTGATCTTATCTTTATCTCCTTGTGGGTTCGACACTCCATACTTATCACTTCCACCTTTGGGAATTGCTATGATGATTCCCTGCACCTGGGTATTATCAAGCTCTTTTCTAGCGCCGTTGCCGGGGAGCAATAGCGTGGGGTTGATATTTTCGTGTGTGCTTGTTTGCTTTCTTCACTTAGTAGATTTTGTTTTCCCTTTTTGTTTCTTTTTAGTTGTGGGTGAAACATACAATTTTTTTTAAAAGAATGAAAATACCAAAAAGGAACTGCTTGCCTCTCATGCCTAAAAAGTTTTTCAAAAAGAGAAGTGATTGGAAAGTTATGCATTGAAGAAGTGAGGGTCGACCTTGAGCACTTGTGTTCATGCTCACGGAAACAATGTAGAATTTTTCATGGAAGTTTCTCTGTAAATAATTATCCCCTTGTATATAACCATTGTATTATAAAAATATTGTGCCAAGCTTTGGTTTTAGTATGTTAAGATTGCTTGTTTACTATGTGCAGAACAAAAACAGAAACTTTGGCTGTAGTGCATGAATTTACATTGTTTACTGAAAAGTCAAATGGGTCTGAAACTTTTTCCACATTACTTCTGTACAATTGTTTCAAATTGTCAAATTTATGTCATAATTTTTGGAGTTACAGAAGTTTAATAAACTTCCAGATTACTACAGACTGTCCTGTTCTTAACAGATTCTGTTTTTTCGTGTGTTGTTTGCTTATTTTGATGCATCTATGGCTAGTATCGGGGGGTATGAACCATATAGAGGTTGGAATACAGTAAGTTTAACACCAATATAAACAAATAATGAGTTAATTACAGTACCTTAAAGTGGTAGTTTGCTTTATTACACTAACGGATCTCACAAAGTTTTTGTTTAAGTTTTTTGTGAATGAAGTGTTTGAAGAACGAGGAGTTACCGATGTGAGAAGAATAAAGAGAGACAAGAGTTCAAGCTTGGGCATGCCCAAGGCACCCCAAGTAAATATTTCAAAGGATACTCAAGCATCTAAGCTTGGGGATGCCCCGGTTGGCATCCATCTTTCTTCTTTAACAAATATCGGTATACCTCGGTTTTTGTTTTGTTCACATTGTTTGTGCCCTTTGTGTTTTTGTTTTTCTTTAAGAATCATGCTAGTATTAGATAGCTCTTAATTGATTTATAGAATACTTCATGTGCTTCACTTATATCTTTTAAGTATGATCTTATAGAATTGCTCTTTGTGCTTCACTTATATATTTTGAGCTTGGATATTGGTTAGTCTACATTAATTGTAGAATGCTCCATGAACTTTACTTATATCTTTTGGAGTATGAATAATACTATAATTTAAAGTGGGTTTGGAAGAGTGTCAACTTTAGGAATTAGTGATCCCACTATCTTGGAGGGTGTTGAATCTTCGTACGATATTTTTGAAAGTGGATTTTGAAGAGTGTCAACTTTAGTTAGTATTCCACTATTTCGGAAGAGGTTCCAATTGAGTATGAGAACAAAGTAGATATCCATGATGCTACTGAAAATTATTATGAGGGAGGAATATGTTCTTGTAGGAGTTGTAATAATATCAAGTTTCCTCTCTATGTGCTTAATGTTTTGAAGTTAAACTTGTTTTGCCTTCCTATGCTAGTTGATTCTTGTTCCTATAAATTCTGTGCTAACAAAATACCTAGGCATAGGAAGTGAGTTATATTTAAATGTGCTAGTCATATTCTTCATGATGCTCTCTTTGTGTTTCAAATCTTTTCTTTTATGCGAGCATCATTGAAATCATCATGCCTAGCTAAAAGGCATTAAAGAAAAGCGCTTGTTGGGAGACAACCCAATATTTATCCTTAATGTTTTTGTGTGTCAACATGATTAATCTACTTTAGTAATCATGTTTTATAGTTTTTTTTTTCAATGAAGTGCCAAGTAAGACCTTTGGGAAGACTTGGGTGAAAGTTAATGTGATCTTGCTGTAAAAAACAGAAACTTTGCGCTCACGAGATTAGCTGTCATTTTTTACAGAAGAGTGATTTTGAGTTGATTCTTTTTGCAGAAGATTAATAGACAAATTCCTCACGTCCACCAATTTATTTCATAATTTTTGGAGTAGCAGAAGTATGGTTATTGTTCAGATCATTACAGACTGTTCTGTTTCTGAAAGGTTCTGTTTTCATTGCATAGTTTGCTTGTTTTCTAGTTTCTATGGCTTATATTTCTCAATATAAATTGTGTAAATGATATGGTACAGTAGTAATTATGTGAAAACAATTATGAACCTTGTCTTTTACAGTACCAAAGTGAATGGTTTACTCTTTATCATACTAACCTATCTCACGAAGTTCCATTAAGTTTTGTGTGATTGAAGTTTTCAAGTTTCGGGTGAGATATCGATATGAGGAGAATAAGCAGTGGAAAGACCCTAAGCTTGGGGATGCCCAAGGCACCCCAAGGTAATATTCAAGGAAGACTAAAGCTCCTAAGCTTGGGGATGCTCCGGAAGGCATCCCCTCTTTCGTCTTCAAAACTATCGGTACATCTTACTCGGAGCTATATTTTTATTCGTCACATGATATGTGTTTTGCTTGGAGCGTATTTTCAATTTTACTTGCTGTTTGAATAAAATCATTAGGTATGAAATTTTGAATAAAAAGGAACCCTCCCATGGCTAGTTAATTATTTGACTACTCAGTGTCTTTCACTCATATCTTTTGGAGTAGTTTGTCATTTACTCTTGCGCTTCATGTATATCCTATGAGTAAATGGGGGAATGAATTGAATGTCATAAATCTGAATTTTTATATGTTTCATATGCTTATAACATGGTTAGTGATGACTTCACACATAGAAAGTATGCGGCATAAAAGTTGTTGAGAGTTGGCAAACGTAGTTTTGGTCATTGTTGAAATTAATAAGAAGTAACGAGGAAAGAGAGGTTCACATACAAATTTATTATCTTGGAAATCTTTTATAATTGTGAAGCACTCATTAAGTATGACATGCTAGAAGAGTTGAGTTGGACAAGGAAGACAACGTAATGGTTTATGTTTTCCGACATCTCAGTTAAAGTATATTGTCATTGACCTTCCAAACATGTTGAGCTTGCCTTTCCCCCTCATCCTAGCCAAAAATTCCTAGCACCAAGTAGAGATACTACTTGTGCTTCCAAATATCCTTGAACCCAGTTTTGCCATGATAGTCCACCATATCTACCTATGGATTGAGTAAGATCCTTCAAGTAAGTTGTCATCAGTGCAAGCAATAAAAATTGCTCTCCAAATATACATGACTTATTAGTGCGTAGAAAATAAGATTTGTATGAACTTGTTATGGAAGCAATAAAAGCGACGGGCTGCATAATAAGGTCCATATACAAGGGGAAATATAAAGTGATGTTCTTTCGCATTAAGATTTTGTGTATCCAAACCTAAAAGCGCATGGCAACCTCTGCTTCCCTCTGCGAAGGGCCTATCTTTTACTTTATGTTTTTTACTTTATGCTTGAGTCAAGGTGATCCTTACCTTTCCCTTTTTCATTTTATCCTTTAGCGAGCTCCTCGTGTTTGAAAGATCATGATAT
>NC_041383.1:20240901-20258002 GCF_002162155.2 Triticum dicoccoides
AATTGGATGTAAGTTAGCATGTGCTATTATTGTTGACATCACCTAAAGGTGAATATGTTGGGAGGCAACACAATAAGCCCCTATCTTTCTTAGTGTCCGGCTGAAACTCCATAACCACAAGTATTGCGTGAGTGTTAGCAATTGTAGGAGACTATATGATAGTTGAGTATGTGGACTTGCTGAAAAGCTCTATTCTTGACTCTTTCTGATGTTATGATAAATTGCAATTGCTTCAATGACTGAGATTATAGTTTGTTAGTTCTCAATGAAGTTTCTGAACCATACTTGACATTGTGAATAGATTGTTACTTGATCATGAAAAGTTTTATGAGATAAGCTACTATTATGACACATATTGATGCTAGAAAAGGTGATTGAAATTATCATTGATCAAACTTGTGCACCTACTAGCATTCACACTTCATAAATTATTTCTTTTATCATTTACCTACTCGAGGACGAGCGGGAATTAAGCTTGGGGATGCTGATACGTCTCCAACGTATCTATAATTTATGAAGTATTCATGCTATTATATTACTCATCTATGGTGTTTTATATGCATTTATATATCATTTTATATGATTTTTGGGACTAACCTATTAACCTAGAGCCCAGTGCCAATTTCTGTTTTCTCCTTGTTTTTGTGTTTTACAAAAAGGGATACCAAATGGAGTCCAAATGACGTGCCAATTTTTGAGGATTTTTTATGGACCAAAAGAAGACCACGGAGCATCGGAGTTGGGCTAGAAGGGTCCCGGGCTGCCCACGAGAGAGGGGGCCGCGCCCCCCCTCCCTGGGGCGCACCCCCTATCTCGTGGACAGCCCGGAGACCTTCCTGACGTGAAACCAACACCAATAATTCATATAAATACTGAAACTTCCGGGAATTAACCTAGATCGGAAGTTCCGCCGCCACAAGCCTCTGTAGCCACGAGAGATCAATCTAGGCCCTCTCTGGCACCCTGCCGGAGGGGGCCATCATCACCGGAGGCCACGGAGGAGGATCTCGGAGGGGCCATCATCTCCATGAAGGCCAAGGACCAGAGGGGGAAAGCCATGGAGGAGGAAGCACAAGGGGGAGAAACTCTCCTCCTCTCTCTTGGTGGTACCGGAGTGCCATCGGGAGGGGAACCATCGCCGCGGTGATCGTCTTCATCAACATCACCATCATCATCACCATACTCATCTCTTTTACGCGGTCCACTCTCCCGTACCCCGCTGTAATCCCTACTTGAAAATGGTGCTTTATGCTACATATTATGATCCAATGATGTGTTGCCATCTTATGATGTTTTGAGTAGATATCTTTTGTCCTTGAGTTGATTGATGATCTAGATTGGTACGATTTGTATGTTTTATTTTTGTGCTGTCCTATGGTGCCCTCCGTGTCGCGCAAGCGTGAGGGATTCCCGCTATAGGGTGTTGCATTACGTTCATGATTCGCTTATAGTGGGTTGCTAGAGTGACAGAAGCTTAAACCCGAGTAAGGGGGTTGTTGCGTATGGGATAAAAGGGGACTTGATGCTTTAATGCTATGGTTGGGTTTTACCTTAATGAATCTTTTAGTATTTGCGGATGCTTGCTAGAGTTTCCAATCATAAGAGCATATGATCCAAGTAGGAAAAGTATGCTAGTTTATGCCTCTCCCTCATATGAAATTGCAATGACGACTATCGATCTTGATAACAATTGCTTAGGACAATTCCGCACAACGATCCACCATTATTCCACACTCGCTACTTATATTATTTAGTATTAAATTCTAACTTTATGATAACAGCACCTACTTTTATGTTTTAGCTCTCCGATTTCATACAAAGTTATCCTCTTTATACCCACAACACAGTTTTATTTCTTGTTTCTAGTTGGAAGCAAATGTTCGATGCACGTAGAGTCGTATCAGTGGCAGATAGGGCTTGAGAGAATATTGATCTTACCTTTAGCTCCTTGTGGGTTCGACACTCCATACTTATCACTTCCACCTTTGGGAATTGCTACGATGATTCCCTGCACTTGGGGATTATCAGGCCACACTGTCAGGCGAAAAGTCAAGGCAATCGTCCAGATTCGCCCACCACCCCCGCGCGCTCGCCCAGCACCCTGCCGATCCCAGCGCTGCCCGCCGCTCAGCACCGCTAGATAGGCCATTCCCCTCCGGAAAAGAGAGAAGGTTTCGCCGCGGCAACCTCTCCACCACCTTTCGGGCGAGTTTTCCGGTGCTCTAGCCATGCAGGGCGGTATAACCAGAGGCTGTGCACCCACCATGCCCGCCAGGTGTTCGACGGTTTGCCTGCTCGGCGACGGACTCGGACAATGAGGGGCTGCTTGCGGCGTTGCTGGAGGAAGAAGCCGATGCCGACGTGCAGGAGGAGGAGCATCTCATGGTCCTCGCCGCCCTCGTTGCCCTGCTCGCGAGCAATGAGAAGTCGCGGCGAGGTGGCTTGGCGCCGGGGTGGCTGAAAGCAAAGAACTGACATCGTCTGGAAGGCTATTGCATGCTCTACTCCAACTACTTCACCAACGCTCCATTGCACGACGACAAAGTTTTTCGGCACCGTTATCGGATGTGCCGAAAGCTTTTCCTTATGATTGTGAATTCCATCCGGGAGTTCGACATCTACATCAAGTGCAAGAAGGATTGCACCGACACACTTGGATTCACCTCAATCCAGAAGTGCATGACAGCTATGAGGATGTGCATACGGAGCTCCCGGTGATTCACTCGACGACTATGGACGCATGGCCGAGTCCATGACCATTGAGTGTTTCTACAAGTTCTGCAGGGCAGTGGTGGCAGTGTTTGGACCGCAGTACTTGCGATCACCCAATGCTGAAGACACTGCTCGGATCCTAGCACAGAATGCAGTAAGAGGATTTCCTGGGATGCATGGAAGCATCGACTGCATGCATTGGAAATGGAAGGACTGTCCATTTGCTTGGCAGGGGATGTACAAAGGCACCAAAGGCGGTTGCAGTGTGGTACTTGAGGCAGTGGCCACACAGGACCTCTGGATTTGGCACTCCTTCTTTGGTATGCCAGGAACTCACAATGACATCAACGTGCTGCAGTGCTCCCCTGTATTTGCCAAGCTTGTTGAAGGTCACTCTCCTCCGGTGAACTTCGAGGTCAATGGGCGGCACTACAACAAGGGCTACTACCTAGCTGATGGCATCTATCCGAGATGGTCTACATTTGTGAAGACTATCTCAAACCCTGTTCTTGGAGGCAAGAAGTCCCACTTTGTGAAGGTTCAGGAGGCTTGCACGAAGGATGTCGAGTAGGCATTTGGTGTGCTCCAATCTCGATTTGCTGTTGTCCGGTACCCTACTCAGACCTAGTCAAAATATCAAATGTGGGAGATCATGACTTGCTGTGTCATCTTGCACAACATGATCATTGAGAGCGAGTGATGACCCACAAATATATGGGATCAATTGTAGCTCTTTTCGATAAGTAAGAGTGTCGAACCCAACAAGGAGCAGAAGGAAATGACAAGTGGTTTTCAACAAGGTAATGTCTGCAAGTGCTAAAATTGTAAGTAGCGGAGCAGTTTGGTAGCAAGATAATTTGTAACGAGCAAGTAACAATAGTAGTAACAAAAGTGTAGCAAGGTAGCCCAATCCTTTTCAGGCAAAGGACAGGCCAAAACAGTTTCTTATGATAAGCAAAGTGTTCTTGGGGGTACACGGGAATTTCATCTAGTCACTTTCATCATGTTGGCTTAATTCGTGTTCAGTACTTTGATAATTTGATATGTGGGTGGACCGGTGCTTAGGTGCTGTTCTTACTTGAACAAACCTCCTACTTATGATTAACCCTCTCGTAAGCATCCGCAACTACGAGAAAAGTATTAAGAATAAATTCTAACCATAGCATTAAACTTTTGGATCCAATCGGTCCCTTACGGAATAGTGCATAAACTGGGGTTTAAGCTTCTGTCACTCTCGCAACCCACCATCTAATAACTACTCCACAATGCATTCCCTTAGGCCCAAATATGGTGAAGTGTCATCTAGTCAACGTTCATATGACACCACTAAGAGAATGGCAACATACATACCATCAAAATATCGAACACATATCAAGTTCACATGATTACTTTCAACACGATTTATCCCGTGACCTAAAAAACGAAAGTAACTAGTCACAAATGATAAACATGCTCAAGATCAGAGGGGTATTGAATAGCACAATGGATCTGAACATATAATCTTCCACCAAATAAACCATATAGTAATCAACTACAAGATGTAATCAACACTACTAGTCACCCACAAGCATCAATCTATAGTTTTGATACAAAGATTGAACACAAGAGATGAACTATGGTTTGAGAGGAGTTGGTGCTGTGAAGATGTTGTTGAAGATAGCCCTCCCCAAGATGGGAGAGTTGTTGGTGATGACGATGACGATGATTTCCCCCTCCGAGAGGGAAGTTCCCCCGGCAGAATCGCTCCGCCAGAGGGCAAAAGTGCTCCTGCCCAAGTTCCGCCTCGAGGCGGCGGCACTTCGTCCCGAATGTCCTCCCCTTATTTTTTCTAGGTCAAAATGACTTCTATACCAAAAGATGGGCACCATAGGTGGGCCGAGGAGGGCAGCACCCACCAGGGCGCGCATGGGCCTCCTGGCACGCCCAGGTGGGTTGTGCCCACCTGGTGGCCCTCCTCAGGTACTTATTTGCTGCAATATTCATTAAATATTCCATCAAAATCCTCGAGGTGTTTCAGCTCATTTGGAGTTGTGCAGAATAGGTAGCTTGACGTAGCTTTTTCAAGTCCAGAATTCCAGCTGCCAGAATTCTCCCCCTTGGTGCATACCTTGCATATTATGAGAGAAAAGGCATTAGAATTACTCCAAAAGGCATTATTATACAATAAAACAACATAAATAATAGTAGGAAAACATGATGCAAAATGGACATATCAACTCCCCCAAGCTTAGACCTCGCTTGTCCTCAAGCAAAAACCAAAATCGAAAAACATGTCCACATGCTTAGAGAGAGAGGTGTCGATAAAAACAAAAATACGGACATAGCAGCATCACGTGACTTATTATAACAGCAACAAACTTCAATATAAAACTTTCAGTCTAGAACTTTTATCATAGATTTCTCATGAACAAGTGACAATTCATCACAACATCGAAGTATAAAGCATAAAATCTATTGTAAACCAACAAACTATGGTGTCAGTCAACTTTGCAACTACAATTCATATCTTTTCAGGAAGGGTCATGTATCGGAGCCTTTAGGTAAGTCCACATACTCAACCATCATTTAGTCTTCTATGATTGCTAACACTCACCTCGTACACATGTGCAAAACGTTTCAATTAGACACAAAGAAAGATAGGGGCTTATAGTTTCGCCTCCCAACACACTCACCTCAAGGGTGATGTCAACAATAATAACTTAAGCTACCCATATTCAACTGGACATATGTGCCTAGATCTTTCCTCACCACATGATGCTTGCCAAAGGAGAAAAATAAAAGGAATAGAGAGAAAATCTTTGACTCTTGCATAAAAGTAAATACAAGAAAGTAAAGATAGGCCCTTCGCAAAGGGAAGCAGAGGTTGCCATGCGCTTTTTGTTTGTATGCTCAACCCCTTAGTGCAAGAGAACATCACGTTATATTGCCCCTTGTGATGGCAACCTTTATTATGCAGTCTGTCGCTTTTATTCTTCACCATCACAAGTTCGTACAACGCTCAATTTTCCCTTACACTAAATGATCTCACATTTTTATAAGCAATTTTTATTGCCCTTTTTGCACCAGTGACAACTTACTTGAAGGATCTTACCAAATCCATAGGTAGGTATGGTGGACTCTCAAACAAGATAGGATTTAAGGGTTTTGGATGCACAAGTAGTATCTCTACTTAGTGCGGAATTTTTGGCTAGCAAAGATAGGGGCAAGCACCACATGTTGAAGGATCTATGACAATATGACTTCTATGTGAATATGAACAAACATAAATCATTAAGTTGTCTTCCTTGTCCAATATTTTGATGGGTGCTCACAATCACAAAAGATTTGCATGATAGTGTATTTATATATGAATCCTGTCTTCCCTTATTAATTCTTTCATGTGTTGCATCATTGACTAATGCTATGTTTGTCAATCTACAATAAAATTTTCTACTTATACTTTTCCTTGTGTAATGTCATCACTTAACATAAGATTAGTGTATGATCTTTTCTTTTTATTTCCTTTCTTTTTACTGCAGCAAGAAAGTAAAGAAGGCAAAACTCAAACTAAACTTTATTATATGTTGCACACGATTACAAGGATTGATCACTAAGCAAACTCACAAAAAGCAAGGATCGAACTAAACTTTTATTCATCTAATAGCAAAAGATAACCATTGATGGAACTAAGAAAATAAAGGCAAAAGATAGTGGAGATTCATACGATACCGTGGCCTCTTCCCCAAGCTTGGCGAAACCCAAGGGGAGTGCCCATACCCAATACTCAGTTTTCTTTTGGTGGTGATGAAGTAGAAGCAATCCGGTCATTAAGGATCAAGAGGCTCTCCAATCTTCAGATGACTCTCCGCAGGGAAGCAATGTGCTCCATATGCAAAATATTTTCACGATTGAGATACTTATTTTGTATACGAACCGTGTTAATGATCCTGAAGGCTGTAATCTCAACGGTGGTAAGATGAGCATAGTAGGGTTCAAGGATATCTTCCTCTTCCTCATCGGCGGGCAATGCTTGCTCGTCCATCGACACTTGATCTCCGGGTGCCTCCTTGCTCTTGTCCTCCTTCGCTGCTCCAACGGGGTCTTCTCTCTTTAGCTTGATCTTCATCAACCAAGCATCTTCTTCCATATGATCAGAGGTTGGAGAAGACATGATGCCAGGCTCAATAGATCTAACAGAAAACAGCAAGAAAATAAAACGGGAGATTTCTCCGCGATACGGAGGTTAACAGGTTCGGGAGGTACATATAGATTTTTTATCTTGGGGAACAAGCAAAACGGAGACCGGAAAGCACCCGAGGTGCGCCTGGCGCGCCCTGGTGTATCATGCCCACTAGGGTCACTTTCTTGGAAGTTTCTTATTTTCCTAATTTTCTAAATATTCCAAAACGGACAAAAAATATTTTTGCGGATTTTTCGGAGTCCGTATACTTACCGTTTCATGTACCTCTGGAGTGTTCCGGAAGGACTCTTTTATGTGTTCTTCCGGTGTCAAAGTTTGGATAACATTACTTTCAACATTAATGGGTGTACCTGAGATATAGTGTTTTATTCGTTGCCCATTGACAACCTTTGGGTTAGTCCCTTCGGCATTATTTATTTTGATAGCTCTGGATTGACAGACCTTCTAGATGACATAGGGTCCTTCCCATTTGGAGAGGAGTTTTCCTGCCAAGAATCTGAAACGAGAGTTGTACAAAAGAACATATTCTCCCACCTTGAACTCACGCTTTTGGATTCTTTTGTCATGCCATCTTTTAACTTTTTCTTTGAATAACTTAGCATTTTCATAAGCCTAGGTTCTCCATTCATCTAATGAGCTAATATCAAATAACCTATTTTCTCCAGCGAGTTTGAAATCATAATTAAGTTCTTTTATTGCCCAAAATGATTTGTGTTCTAACTCAAGAGGTAAATGACAAGCTTTTCTATAAAACATTTTATATGGAGACATACCCATCGGATTTTTGTAAGCTGTTCTATAAGCCCAAAGTGCATCATCGAATTTCTTAGAGCAATTCTTCCGGGACCTATTAACAGTCTTTTGTAAGATTAGTTTTATTTCTCTATTGCTAAGTGCAACTTGACCACTAGACTGAGGAGGATAAGGTGACGCAATTCTATGATTAACATCATACTTAGCAAGCATTTTACGGAAAGCACCATGAATAAAGTGTGAACCACCATCAGTCATTAAATATCTAGGGACTCCAAACCTTGGGAAAATAACTTCCTTAAGCATTTTAATAGAGGTGTTGTGATCAGCACTACTGGTTGGAGTAGCTTCTACCCACTTAGTAACATAATCAACAGCAACCAAAATATGTGTATACCCATTAGAGGAAGGAAAAGGTCCCATGAAGTCAAATCCCCAAACATCAAATGGTTCAGCAACAAGTTAATAATTCATAGGCATTTCTTGACACTTACCAATATTACCTATTCTTTGGCATTCATCACATGATGAGACGAACTTACGAGCATCCTTGAAGAGAGTAGGCCAATAAAAGCCAGATTGCAATACCTTATGAGCGGTTCTGTCTCCCGCGTGATGTCCTCCATAAGCTTTGGAGTGACATTTCTGTAGGATTTGTTCCTGTTCATGCTCAGGTACACAATGTTTAATAATACCATCTACTCCTTCTTTATAAAGATGTGGGTCATCCCAAAAGTAATGTCTTAAATCATAGAAGATTTTTTTCTTTTGTTGGTATGTGAAGCTAGGTGTTATGTATTTAGCAACAATATAATTAGCATAGTCAGCATACCAAGGTGTACTATGAGAAACTTTTATTGTAGCTAGTTGTTCATCAGGGAAGCTGTCATTAATTGGTTGCGGGTCATCAATAATATTTTCAAGTCTAGACAAGTTATCAGCTACGGGGTTCTCTGCTCCTTTCCTATCAGTAATATGCAAATCAAATTCTTGTAGCAGAAGAACCCACATAATGAGTCTAGGTTTAGCATCTTTATTTTCCATAAGATATTTTATAGTAGCATGATCGGTGTGAACAATTACTTTAGAATCAACAATGTAATATCTGAATTTATCACAAGCAAACACCACTGCTAAGAATTCTTTTTTAGTACTAGCCTAGTTTCGTTGAGCATTGTCTAGAGTTTTACTAGCATAATGAATAACATTTAGTTTCTTATAAGCTCTTTGTCCTAGAACAACACTAACAGCATAATCACCAGCACCACACATACTCTCAAAAGACAAGTTCCAATCAGGTGGTTGAACAACAAGTGCAGTAATTAAGGCTTTCTTTAGTGTTTCAAAGGCTTCCATAGAATCATCATCAAACACAAAGGGAATATCCTTTTCAAAAGATTAGTAAGAGGCCTAGAAATTTTTAGAAAAGTCCTATAGAAACCAGCATGACCAAGGAAACTATAAATACCTTTAATATCTTTAGGACATGGCATTTTCTCAATTACATCGACCTTGGCTTGGTACACCTCAATGCCTCTTTTAGAAATTTTATGGCCCAAGACAATACCTTCATTAACCATAAAGTGGCACTTCTCCTAATTCAAGACAAGATTTGTTTGTTCACATCTCTGCAAAACTCGATCAAGATTGCTTAAACAATCATCAAAAGACTTCCCATAAACAGAAAAGTCATCCATGAAAATCTCAACAATATTTTCACAAAAATCAGAGAACATAATAGTCATACATCTTTGAAAGGCAGCAGGTGCATTACATAAACCGAAAGGCATAGATCTATAAGAAAATGTTCCAAAAGGACAAGTGAAAGTGGTCTTTTCTTGATCAGATTGTAAAACAGGTATTTGCGAAAAGCAAGAGTATCCATCAAGGAAGCAAAAATGTGTGTGCTTGGATAATCTTTCTAACATTTGATTGATAAAAGGCAGAGGGTAATGATCTTTTCTAGTAGCTTTATTTAATTTTCTATAATCAATTACCATTCTATAGCCCGTAACAATTCTGTGTGAAATAAGCTCATTCTTATCATTAGGAACAACAGTAATACCTCCCATCTTAGGGACACAATGAACAGGACTTACCCATCTACTATCAGTTATAGGATAGATTATACCTACTTCCAGAAGTTTAAACATTTCCGTTCTTACCACTTCCTTCATTTTCGGGTTTAACCGACGTTGGTGATCAACAACGGGTTTAGCATCAGGTTCCACATTAATCTTGTGCTGACATAGGGTGGGACTAATGCCCTTAAGATCATCAAGAGTATATCCAATAGCAGCTCTGTGCTTCCTTAGAACTTTCAATAATCTTTCTTCTTCATGTTCTGAGAGGTTAGCACTAATAATAACAGGATATATCTTCTTTTCATCAAGGTAAGCATATTTCAAAGTGTCTGGCAATTGTTTTAGTTCAAACACAGGATCACCTTGTTGGAAATATGCCCTAGAGGCAATAATAAAATGGTTATTATTATATTTCCATGTTTATGATAATTGTCTATTGTTCATGCTATAATTGTATTGACCGGAAACCGTAATACATGTGTGAATACATAGACCACAACATGTCCCTAGTGAGATTCTAGTTGACTAGCTCGTTGATCAATAGATGGTCATGGTTTCCTGACCATGGACATTGGATGTCATTGATAACGGGATCACATCATTAGGAGAATGATGTGATGGACAAGACCCAATCCTAAGCGTAGCACAAGATCGTGCAGTTTGTTTGCTAAAGCTTTTCTAATGTCAAGTATCATTTCCTTAAACCATGAGATTGTGTAACTCCTGGATACCGTAGGAATGCTTCGGGTGTACCAAACGTCAGAACGTAACTGGGTGGCTATAAATGTACACTACAGGCATCTCCGAAAGTGTCTATTGGGTTAGCACGAATCGAGACTGGGATTTGTCACTCCGTATGACGGAGTGGTATCTCTGGGCCCACTCGGTAATGCATCATCATAATGAGCTCAATGTGACTAAGTAGTTAGTCACGGGATCATGCATTACGGAACGAGTAAAGTGACTTGCCGGTAAAAAGATTGAACGAGGTATTGGGATACCGATGATCAAATCTCGAGCAAGTAACATACCGATTGACAAAGGGAATTGTATACAAGATTGATTGAATCCCCGACAACGTGATTCATCTGATGAGATCATCGTGGAACATGTGGGAGCCAACATGGGTATCCAGATCCCACTGTTGGTTATTGACCGGAGAGCTGTCTCGGTCATGACTGTGTGATTCCCGAACCCGTAGGGTCTACACACTTAAGGTTCAGTGACGCTAGAGTTGTTATGGGAATTAGTGTGCGGTTACCGAATGTTGTTCGGAGTCCAGGATGAGATCCGGACGTCATGAGGAGTTCCGGAATGGTCCGGAGGTAAAGATTTATATATGGGAAGTCAAGTTTCAGTTACCGGAATAATTTCGGGGGTTACCAGTATTGTACCGGGACCACCAGAAGGTGTCCGGGGGTCCATCGGGTGGGTCCACCTGTCACGGGGGACTACATGGGCTAAACAAGGGTGGGAACCAGCCCCTAGTGGGCTAGTGCGCCCCCAAGGGCCCAAGGCGCCTAGGGTTGAAAACCCTAGGGGTGGGGGCGCCTCCCACCAACTTGGAGGGCAAGATCCCCCCTTGGCCGCTGCCCCCCCCCTTTGATGAGATCTAAGGGGGCCGGCCCCCTCTCCCCTTCCTCCTATAAATAGTGGGGTGGTGGGAGGGCTGCCGCACACTAGTAAAAAAAGGGTCAAACGTGAAGCACATTAGTGCCGGTTTGTATTTGAGCCGGCACAAATGTATACATTAGTGCCGGTTCCAACGGCTAGCCGGCCCGCTCTCATTAGTACCGCTTCGTGGCTAACCTTTAGCACCGGTTCGTGCCACGAACCGGTACTAATGAGAGTGGTGGCAGGATGTTGTCAGTCTGGGCCCCCTCCAGCACCTTTAGTACCGGTTCTTGGCACGAACCGGTACTAAAGGTCGTCCTACATAAACCCTTCGTCCACCCGAGCTCGCTCTGTTCTTCCCCTTTCCCCTCTCCTCTCTGTTCTTCCCCTCTTCCTCTCGAGCTCATCACACATTTTGCCCAAAATTTGTCAAGATTTGAAGGCCCCCATCCATTCAAATGATCACAAAGGTTAGCAACTTTGTCCTTTCATCTCTCATTGCTAGATTAGCTCTTGCAATGCTTTATATAGTTATTAATTTGTGAGTTTAGTAATTTGGGAGGAAATATATATATGTGCTAGTATTTGATTTATATGCAATTTGAGGTTAAAATAACACTTAGTTTGCATATGTAGGTGTGGTTTACTTAGTGCCTTCTAAATCTCCGTCGTAACCACCGTCGATCACCCGCACCGTCCCGTCGCCGGCACCACCTTGTGGTGAGCCTCTTGTTCATGAAATTTTATATAAAAAATTGATGTTTGTGTGATTTGGATATATAGTTACTCATACAATAATTTTCTTACCCGTACGTTGTTTGTTATACATAGTGCCATGGTTTTGATATCCGTCCCCGTCGGCCCTCGTCCTTGTTATGATTCGGATGTGGTATATTCTCTTTTAAAACTATTTGTTGCATTTTGTGTTTATGACAAATTATGCCCATCAAGTTGACATAGATATTTTTATCTAGGAGGTATGTGAACCGGAAATTCCAACCGACCCTATTGTCGAGAGGTTAAATTTAGTTGAAAGATAAAACGAGTACTTGAAAGAAAAATTGAAAAGAATTGAGGGGGAGAAGATGGAATTGGAGTTGCATGTTGCCGATGTCGTCGATGATCACAAGATCAAGATGGAAAAAATGCGCTTGAAGATTAGAAAGATTAGAAAATATGCCATCGATAGTGAGGCTTGGTATCATTATGCTGTTGGATCAATTGTTACCTTAGTTGCAATCTTGATTGCATTTGTTGTTGCATTTAAATGCTTTAGCTAGAGAGTTATTTGCTTGTTGCATTTAAGTGTTGTATGAACTTTATGTATGAACTTGTATTAATTTGGTCTATTCGGTGTTGTGTAATGAAGATGAGCCGGCAATGGATGTACGATGACCGATGCTCTCCCCAGTTCATTGAGGGCGTGCATACTTTTCTGCTTGCGGCTGAGGCAAACAAGCGGGCGGATGGTTTTATGCCTTGTCCATGTGCTGGCTGTAAGAATGGTCGCAATTACTCTACGTCAAGAACCATTCACGTCCACCTGTTTGAGTCCGGTTTCATGCCCCACTATAATGTTTGGACCAAGCACGGAGAAAGAGGGGTTATGATGGAAGACAATGAAGAAGAAGAGGACGACGACAGCTATCCTGGCCATGGGTTCCCTGAATACGATGATACAACAATGGGGGAAGAAGCTGAGCCGGTAATGCGGGAAGAAGCTGAGCCGACAATGCGGGAAGAAGCTAAAGAAGAGGCATCAGATGAGCCCGTTGATGACCTAGGTCGGGCCATTGCCAATGCAAAGAGAAACTGCGCAAGTGATTTGGAGAAGAAGAAGTTGCAGCGCATGTTAGAGGATCACAAAAAATTGTTGTACCTGAATTGCGTAGGTGACAAGAAAAAGCTGGGCACCACACTGGAATTGCTGCAATGGAAGGCAGAGAATGGTGTATCTGATAAGGGATTTGGAAAGTTGCTGGTAATGATAAAGGATATGCTTCCAAAGGACAACGAATTGCCCGAGAGTACGTATGAAGCAAAGAAGGCTGTCTGCCCTCTAGGGTTAGAGGTGCAGAAGATACATGCATGCCCTAATGATTGCATCCTCTACCGCGGTGAGTACGAGGATTTGAACGCTTGCCCGGTATGTGGTGCATTGCGCTATAAGATCAGCCGCGATGAGCAGGGTGATGTCGAGGGCGAGCGCCCCAGGAAGAAGATTCCTGCCAAGGTGATGTGGTATTCTCCTATAATACCACGGTTGAAACGTTTGTTCCAAAACAAAGAGCATGCCAAGGCGATGCGATGGCACAGAGAAGACCGTAAGAAAGACGGAAAGTTGAGAGTACCAGCTGACGGGTCGCAGTGGAGAAAAATCGAAAGAAAGTACGGGAAGGAGTTTGCAGATGACGCAAGGAGCGTATGGTTTGGTCTAAGCGCAAATCGCATTAATCCTTTTGGGGAGTAGAGCAGCAACCATAGCACCTGGCCTGTGACTCTATGTTTGTATAACCTTCCTCCTTAGTTGTGCATGAAGCGGAAGTTCATTATGATGCCAGTGCTCATCCAAGGCCCTAAGCAACCCGGCAACGACATTGATGTGTGTCTAAGGCCATTAGTTGAAGAACTCTTACAACTGTGGAATGGAACAGGTGTACGTGCGTGGGATGAGCACATGGGGGAAGAATTTGACCTAAAGGCGTTGCTGTTCGTGACCATCAATGATTGGCCTGCTCTCAGTAACCTTTCAGGACAGACAAACAAGGGATACCGCGGATGCACGCATTGTTTGGATGATACCGACAGTATATATTTGAATAGTTGTAAGAAGAATGTGTACCTGGGACATCGTCGATTTCTTCCGAGCAGGCATCCCATAAGAAAGAAAGGCAAGCATTTCAAAGGTGAGGCGGATCACCGGACGAAGCCTCGCCACCGTACTGGTGCTGATGTACATGATATGGTCAAGGATTTGAAGGTGATATTTGGAAAGGGTCCTGGCGGACAACCTGTTCCAAAGGACGCTGACGGACGCGCACCCATGTGGAAGAAGAAATCTATATTTTGGGACCTGCCATATTGGAAAGACCTAGAGGTCCGCTCCGCAATCGATGTGATGCACGTGACGAAGAATCTTTGCGTGACCCTGCTTGGCTTCTTGGGCGTGTATGGGAAGACAAAAGATACACCTGAGGCATGGGAGGACCAGCAACATATGCACGGAGAAGACGGCATACATCAGGGTCATGCAAGCTACGCTCTTACCAAAGAAGAGAAGGAAATCTTCTTTGAATGCCTGCTCAGTATTAAGGTACCGTCTGGCTTCTCGTCGAATATAAAGGGAATAATAAACATGGCAGAGAAAAAGTTCCAAAACCTAAAGTCTCATGACTTCCACGTGATTATGACGCAACTACTTCCGGTTGCATTGAGGGGGCTTCTACCGAAAAACGTTCGATTAGCCATTGTGAAGCTATGTGCATTTCTCAATGCAATCTCTCAGAAGGTAATCGATCCAGAAATCATACCAAGGTTACAGAATGATTTGGTGCAATGTCTTGTCAGTTTTGAGTTGGTGTTCCCACCATCCTTCTTCAACATCATGACGCACGTCCTAGTTCACCTATGCGAAGAGATTAACATTTTGGGTCCTGTATTTCTACACAATATGTTCCCCTTTAAGAGGTTCATGGGAGTCTTAAAGAAATATGTTCATAACCGTGCTAGGCCAGAAAGAAGCATCTCCAAGGGCCATCAAAATGAGGAGGTCATTGAGTTTTGTATTGACTTTATTCCTGACCTTAAGCCGATTGGTGTTCCTGAATCGCGGCATAAGGGCAGACTGGATGGAAAAGGCACGCTAGGAGGGGAACAAATAATATGTATGGATGGACATTCTCTCACTGAAGCACACTACACAGTTCTACAGAATTCCGCCTTGGTGGCTCCGTATATGGATGAACACAAGAATTTGCTACGCTCCAAACACCCGGAGTGGTCTGATGACTGGATTACACGTGAACAAACCAGGAGTTTCGCCAGCTGGTTGCAGACACGTACCATGCATGACACCTCTATTGAAGATGACCTGTACTTGCTGTCCCAGTTACCATCTTCGAATATAATTACTTTCAAAGGGTACGAGATAAATGGTAATACATTTTACACGATCGCCCAAGATAAGAAGAGCACCAACCAAAACAGTGGTGTCCGCTTTGATGCAGAAACCAAGACGGGAAAGGAAACATATTATGGTTATATACAGGACATATGGGAACTTGACTATCGACGTGGTTTAAAGGTCCCTTTGTTTCAGTGCAAATGGGTCAATATGACACGAGGCGGGGTAACGGAAGACCCGCAGTACGGAATGACAACAGTGGATCTCAACAATCTTGCGTATGCAGATGAACCATTCGTCCTAGCCAATGATGTGGCACAGGTTTTCTATGTGAAGGACATGTCTACCAAGCCAAGAAAAAGAAAAGATAAGGAAGCGAATGCATCGTACGATGAGCCAAAGCGGCACATAGTTCTTTCTGGGAAGAGAAACATCGTGGGAGTGGATGACAAGACAAACAAGTTAGAAGATTATGAAAAGTTTGATGAAATTGCTCCATTCACAATGAATATTGACCCGAGCATCCCGTTAAATGATGAAGATTTTCCATGGTTACGGCGCAAAGGGACACACGCGAAGAAAAAGTTTCACACCCAAAGATCTGGGATGTGATCGGCTTCACTAGCTATCATCACTTTCTTCTGTGTTTCGCACCGAGAGGGGAATCTCTGTAATAGTTAGGGTAGTTATGTGTTTTGGCATTTGAAACGCGAAGAAATTTTATGTGCAAACAAATTCACACTAATTTCAAATTATTCAAAATTTAAACTATTCAAATTTGAAAACTACGAGCACTAACAGAAAAAATAGCAGAAAAGAAAGAAAAACTATAGCTGAAAAGAAAAAAAACTATATAAAAAACTACTCAAAAATAAATAGAAGAAAATAAATATAGCAGAAAAGAAAAAACTACTCAGAAATAAATAGAAGAAAAAATAAAGCAGAAAAAAAAATTATACAAAAACTAGATGAAAATAAATAGAAGAAAATAAATATAACAGAAAAGAAAAAACTATACAAAAAACTACGCAAAAATAAATAGAAGAAAATAAAGAAGAAAAGAAAAAAACTATAAAAAAATTGGGGCGCTGCCCTGTGGGCCTGATAGGCCACAGGTGTGTAATTACAGGCCTTAAAGGCCCAGCAGACTCACAGGGCAGCGCGCAGAGTTTAGGCCCACAAGCCTGCTATACAGAGGAGTTCGAAGTGGTAGCCGCGGCTGGTTTTATAAACCAGTGCGGCTGCCCTTCGCCCGGCGAGGTGGGACTAAACTTTGGGGTGGCAGCGCGACCCCTTTAGTACCGGTTGGAGCCACCAACCGGTACTAAAGGGGGGGCCTTTAGTACCGGTTTGTTCCACCACCCGGTACTAAAGGGGGTCGCTTCCCGCCGCTTGGCCTGGCCAAAACAGGCCTTTAGTACCGGTTGGTGGCTCCAACTGGTACTAACGGTGCCTTCTATATATACTCGACTTACGAAATTTTCATTCTTCCTCTGTTTCCGTCGTCTCCGTCGCTATCGCCGCCCCGGTCCCCGTCGCCGCCCTCGTCTCCGTCGCCGCCCTCGTCTCCGTCGCCGCCCCCGTCCCCGTCGCCGCCATCGTCTCCGTCGCCGCCCCGGGCCCGCCCCCGTCCCC
>NC_041383.1:20258846-20260977 GCF_002162155.2 Triticum dicoccoides
TCGCCGCCGTCGCCTCGCCGTCGCCGTCGCCCCGCTGTGAGCTCTCCCCATCTAACCTCTCTCCCTCGCCCCTGGCGGCCACCATGGGCGCCGCCCCTCCCGGCCCCGAGCACACACACACACACAAGCATGAATTAGTATATAATTTAGATTATTTAGATTATTATTATTTTAGTTATCAAAACACACACACACACACAAGCATGAATTAGTATATAATTTAGATTATTTAGATTATTATTGTTTTAGTTATCAAATTTTTTTATATGGAAATTAGTGTTTAATTAGTGTTTAATTAGTATGGAAATTTTTTATGTTTAATTAGTATATAATTTAGATTATTATTATTAGTATATAATTAATGTTTAATTAGTATGGAATTTTATTTTATATAATTAGTGTTTAATTAGTATATAATTAGTGTTTAATTAGTTATCAAAATCCAATCATTAAAAAAATATTACTTTTTGCGGGCATATAGCTAGTATTTGTTCTCGACGATGCCCCGCCTGCATCCTCGCCGTCGACCCGTCCGCGACAACGTCCAGCCGACCCATGTTCGGGACTGGGCTCCGTCGGGCTGGCACTGGGAGGTGCTGCCTGGAGGGGCGCGCCGCTTGATGAGGAACCCGGCCTCGGGTCCCGTCGTCGACCCTGATCTCGTTTGGTGGCGTTCGCGTGGGCCAGTTTCGGTGCGGAGGGACCCGACCCCGCCGGAGGTGGTACGTCGCCGTGTCAGGGAGGAGGACGAGCACGTCTATCACTACATGGTTGCGTTAGAGGGCGGCAGGTTCTCCAATACCTGGCAGTATCTTCGGGGATTTCACTTCAGCTATGATCCTATGAGGGTTCCTTTTCTTTGGGTGTCCACCGCCTGCACCACAGGAACCGCGAGTGTCCTAGATTCTTCTGTAGTATTCGATCTTTAATTAGCTAGCCAGTGATGTACTATTCAATATTATATATTATTCGAGACGATGTATTTGAGATTATATCTATTATTCTAGACGAAGTATTCGAGATTATATCTATTATTCAAGACGATGTAATTTGAATACTAAATTCTTTTATATTTCTTTTGAATTAGTTAAATAAAAGCTATGGCAGACAATACCGACAGAGAGGGAGAATAGACCATGTTCGATATGATACGCGGGCCAGATGATGATCAGAATGAAGAAGATTATGACGGCTCCGAATTTCTAAACAACACCGGAGAGGGTGATATGATATTCGATCGCGACGACCGAATTGATGAAGTCATGAACTATGATTATGACGATGACGAAGAACATGTTGATCCTGAAACAACAAAGGCCAGCGAGGTATATATATTTATATAAGCAGGTATCTGGTGATCATCACATGTTTTAAATGACTTGAAGATATATTAACGAATCGATCTTTGTTCTTTCAGCCATCCGGATCGAGCAAATCTTCAGGCAAAAGGACGAAACGAGGCCCGAACAAAAAGTTGAAGGAGGGCGTAAAGTACAATATCGAGGCAGTCAGACCTAATGGCGAACCATTAGCACCTAAGAAGATTGCGAACAAGTTCGTTCGTCAGTGCGGAGTTCTTGTGAAGGACCAACTCCCGATCTCCCTTCAAGAATGGAGAGAGCCAGCAAAAGACAAAAGACAAAAAGGCAAAGAGGACGCTGCTCCACGTCCAGATGTTACTTTTGTCGACAAGAATCAAAAAGATCTGCTTTGGGATACTCTCATGGAACATTTCACCCTCCCAGATCATTTCACAGAAGCAGATGTGCAGAAAGTCAAGGACGCTGCTCTTAGGAAGATGGCGGTTGCATTCAAGAACCACAAGAATCGTGAATGGGACAAGTACGTCAAGGGAGGAAGGAAGACTCCAGTATTCGAGGGAACACTAGAGAACCAACATGCTCATTGGGACGATTTCATGAAATTCAAGGATTCGGAATTAGCTAAGGAACGGTCGAGAATAAACAAGAAGAATGCCGAAAAAAGGATAAGTTCCATAAGCTGGGGCCAGGTGGCTATGCGGTGGCAATGCCTAAGTGGGATAAGTCTGAGAAAGAGATGGAGGATGCAGGTGCCACTCCGGTTACTAAGAGCTGGCCCCCAGGGTCAGGACTTGGTTCTATGCGCATGG
>NC_041383.1:20261337-20263331 GCF_002162155.2 Triticum dicoccoides
ACGATGCGATACTTGTTGCAATAGAAGAGGCACGATCGGGGGTGTTCCAGCCCAACAGAGAGAACGACGAGCTTACGCGTGCCCTGGGAAATCCTGAACACCCGGGAAGAACACGAGGCAAGGGCGCTATTCCGTGGTATGAGGGGTTTTCAGACTAGAACACCGACTACAGAACCCGTGCGAGAAAGAAGATTGCGGAGGAGAAGAAGAGGAAGATGGAGGAGGAGCAGAGGAAGCGGGACTATGAACGCCTTCAAGGCCTAGAAGCAAGTCAAGCGGAATTGGTAGTCAAATTCCAGCGGTAGCAGGAGCAGATCGACTCACTTACCCAGCAAAGGGGGTCTTAGCAGCTGCAGCAGCTAGCGAATGATCCAGCATTGGATAGCACCGCCCCATCCATGCCGAGAAGCAGCGTGGGTTCCGCCCTGGACGACGCAATGCTACCTTTGGTCGAGCCAGACAAGGTCAAGAACCTCCCAACGAGAATGTATGAATTGCATCAATGGTACATGAACATTACCAAGATTTCCGATCGATTGTCCCTCATGGTGAATGTCAAGGAGGAGCATTACTACCATGAGAAAGCTATGTCCATTGAGTATTCTGAACTGTTTCAGTTATACAATCAAGACGCACTCGACAAATCTATCGTCAGTTGCTATTGTCTGTAAGTGATTTCTTTCTGTAATTTAAGTCTCAAGCTAGCTGTAGTGATCCTTTTGATCAATCATTACCTGTAATTATCCTCACTATATTCTTTTCTGTGGTATTATATGCAGGATGAAGATGTATGAAATAAGAAAAGGTGGACGCTTTGGCATTGGGTTCATTGACCCAAACACCGTTAATGAATACACATGGAAAATAGATCCACGTCATCAAAAGGCCGTAGAGGACAGCATGCTAGAGTTCTTGAAGCGCCTCAAATACAATGAAGATATACTACTTCCTTACAACTTCCAGTGAGTCACACTGTCTTGTACTACAAATTCTCTGTTTTTGCCTACTAGCTAGCTACATGTTTTTGCTTACATATGCCCGCTTAATTAAGACATGCAAACGTGTGTGCATGCAGATTTCGCTGGGTCTTGTGTATCATTAAAGTTGACGCCGGAACAGTTGAAATACTGGACTCACTACTCAAAGAAAAAACTGACTATAACATCTTGTTTGGGATAGTCAACAGGTAATTTCAATCATTATTAACTATATATCTCGGCCTATTTAGTTCGTCATTTCATGATATGAACTATTTAATAAACCCTTTATTCATTTTCTTTGTCGGCGGGCAGGGCTTGGGCAAGGTTCATCAGCGTCACGGAAGGCGAATGGAAAGAAAAGCTTAAATGGGAAAGACCCAAGGTAAGTAATTAAGTAGTACTAGCTAGCTAGCTAGCTGCCATCTCTTTAATTATCATGCTTGATTAATTATTATCTGATCAAATTCCATTCTCGTAAAGGCCCTGAAGCAGGCGTAGGGGACTGATCTGTGTGCATTCTGCGTTTGCGAGAACATTTGCATGATGGCGTCCGAAAGGAGCAGATCTCAAAGACAGGAATGGGTACGCTTGTCAAAACACTATTCACAATTTTTACACTATTATCGATATCTAGTCACACAACTAATACACATGCATATTGATCTCCTTCTTAACAGTTCAGAGAGGTGCGGGCGAAGCTCCTAGAAACGGAGCGCGTAGAAGCACTTCAAGAGGAAATAGCGGGATTTTTGCTCGACCAGGTCATAAATCCGAAGGGAGAATACTATTACCCGCTACCGCCCCCATGAAAACCACTTCCAATTGTCATCGTGCTCCGAAGGCACCAATTAGGCTAATGCCACTGGCTCCGAAGGCAACATGCATATGTAGGAGAAATTGTATATAACTATACATGTGTGTATGTGTGAATTAATTAATATGATGGTTTGTGAGACATTGATGATATATATATATATATGCATGATTGGTTCTACTAGAAATTCTATGTATATA
>NC_041383.1:20264176-20316512 GCF_002162155.2 Triticum dicoccoides
GTGTACAATGTGTAGTATCCTAAAATACCAGCAAACGAAAAAGAATTAAAATGGAAACACAAAATTAAATGAAAAAGAAATCATAAAACTAAAACCCCCCCAAACCTTATAGTACCGGTTGGTCTTACCAACCAGTACTAAAGGGCTCCAGGCCCCCAGAGCTGACTCGTGCCACGTGGTTGCCCTTTAGCACCGGTTCGTGCTGAACCGGTAATAAAGGGGGGGGGGGCTTTAGTGACCACAATTTAGTGCCGGTTATGTAACCGACACTAAAGGGCCTTACGAACCGGTGCTATTGCCCGGTTCTGCACTAGTGAGCACCCTTCCCCTGGCGCAGCCCTTCCCCTCCCCAACTCCATCTCCTCCTCCGTAGTGCTTGGCGAAGCCCTACCGGAGAACTGCAAGCTCCACCACCACGTTGTCGTGCTGCCGGAGCTCTCCCTCAACTTCTCCTATCCTCTTGCTGGATCAAGAAGGAGGAGACGTCCCCAGGCTGTACGTGTGTTAAACGCGGAGGCGCCGTCCATTCGGCGTTAGATCGGATCTTCCATGATTTGAACCGCCGCGAGTACGACTCCCTCATCCGCGTTATAGTGACGCTTCCGCGTAGCGATCTTCAAAGGTATGCAGATGCTCATCCTCTCCCTCTCTTGTTGCTAGAATCTCCATAGATTGATCTTGGTGATGCATAGAAAATTTTGAATTTCTGCTACGTTCCCCAACAGTGGCATCCTGAGCTAGGTCTATTGCATAGATTCCATGCATGAGTAGAACACAAGTAGTTGTGGGCGTTGGTTTGTTCAATTTGCTTACCGTTACTAGTCCTATCTTGTTTCGGCGGTATTGTGGGATGAAGCGGCCCAGACCGACCTTACACGTACGCTTACGTGAGACAGGTTCCGCCGACTGGCATGCACTTGTTGCATAAAGGTGGCTAGCGGGTGCCAGTCTCTCCCACTTTAGTCGGATTGGATTCGATGAAAAGGGTCCTTATGAACGGTAAATAGCAATTGGCATATCACCGTTGTGGCTTTTGCATAGGTAAGAAATGAAGGAAATATGCCCTAGAGGCAATAATAAAGTTATTATTTATTTCCTTATATCATGATAAATGTTTATTATTCATGCTAGAATTTTATTAACCAGAAACATAATACATGTGTGAATACATAGACAAACATAATGTCACTAGTATGCCTCTACTTGACTAGCTCATTAATCAAAGATGGTTGTGTTTCCTAACCATAGACATGAGTTGTCATTTGATTAATGGGATCACATCATTAGGAGAATGATGTGATTGGCTTGACCCAATCCGTTAGCTTAGCACTTGATCATTTAGTATGTTGCTATTGCTTTCTTCATGACTTATACATGTTCCTACAACTATGAGATTATGCAACTCCCGTTTACCGGAGGAACACTTTGTGTGCTACCAAACATCACAACATAACTGGGTGATTATAAAGGAGCTCTACATGTGTCTCCAAAGGTACATGTTGAGTTGGCGTATTTCGAGATTAGGTTTTGTCACTCCGATTGTCGGAGAGGTATCTCTGGGCCCTTTCGGTAATGCACATCACTATAAGCCTTGCAAGCAATGTAGCTAATGAGTTAGTTACGGAATTATGCATTACATAATGAGTAAAGAGACTTGCCGGTAACGAGATTGAACTAGGTGTTGAGATACCGACGATCGAATCTCGGGCAAGTAACATACCGATGACAAAGGGAACAACGTATGTTATTATGCGGTTTGACAGATAAAGATCTTCGTAGAATATGTAGGATCCAATATGAGCATCCAGGTTCCGCTATTGGTTATTGACCGGAGACATGTCTCGGCCATGTCTACATAGTTCTCGAACCCGTAGGGTCCGCACGCTTCAAGTTAGATGACATTTATATTATGAGTTATGTGTTTTGATGTACCGAAGGTAGTTCGGAGTCCCGGCTGAGATCAGGGACATGACGAGGAGTCTCGAAATGGTCGAGACGTAAAGATCGATATATTGGACAACTAAATTTGGACACCGGAAAGGTTCCGAGTGATTCGGGTATTTTTCGGAGTACCGGAGAGTTACGGGAATTCGCCGGGAGGGTCAATGGGCCTTCATGGGCCTTAGTGGAAATAGAGGGCAGCAAGGAAGTGTGGGGTGCGCCCCCCTAGGCCCAAACCGAATTGGTTTACGACTTTGGGGGCCGGCCCCCTCTTTCCCTCTCCCCTCCTCCTCTTTCCTTCCCCTCCTAGTTGGACTAGGAAAGGGGGAACCTACTCCTAGTAGGAGTAGGATTCCCCCCTTGGGGTGCACCCTATGAGGCCGTCGGCCCCCTCCCTTTGCTCCTTTATATACTGGGGCAAGGGGGCACCCTAAGACACAGAAGTTGATATGTTGATCTCTCCCAGCCGTGTGCGGTGCCCCCTCCACCTTATTCCACCTCGGTAATATTGTAGCGGTGCTTAGGCGAAGCCCTGCGTCGATAGCATCATCAACACCGTCATCATGCCATCGTGCTGACGGAACTCTCCCACAAAGCTCTGCTGGATCGGAGTTCGTGGGACGTCATCGAGCTAAACGTGTGCTGAACTCGGAGGTGCCGTACGTTTGGTACTTGGATTTGTTGGATCATGAAGACGTACGACTACATCAACCGCGTTGTGCTAACGCTTCCGCTTTCGGTCTACGAGGGTACGTGGAAAACACTCTGCCCTCTCGTTGCTATGCATTACCATGATCTTGCGTGTGCGTAGGATTTTTTTTTGAAATTACTATGTTCCCCAACAGTGGCATCCGAGCCTAGTTTTATGCGTAGATGTTATATGCACGAGTAGAACACAAGTGAGTTGTGGGCGATACAAGTCATACTTCTTACCAGCATGTAATACTTTGGTTCGGCGGTATTGTTGGATGAAGCGGCCCGGACCGACATTACGCGTACGCTTACGCGAGACTGGTTCTACCGACGTGCTTTGCACACAGGTGGCTGGCGGGTGTCAGTTTCTCCAACTTTAGTTGAACCGAGTGTGGCTACGCTTGGTCCTTGAGAAGGTTAAAACAACACTAACTTGACAAAATATCGTTGTGGTTTTTATGCGTAGGTAAGAATGGTTCTTGCTAAGCCCGTAGCAGCCACGTAAAACTTGCAACAACAAAGTAGATGACGTCTAACTTGTTTTTGCAGGGCATGTTGTGATGTGATATGGTCAAGACGTGATGCTATATTTTATTGTATGAGATGATCATGTTTGGTAACCGAGTTATCGACAACTGGCAGAAGCCTTATGGTTGTCTCTTTATTGCATAAGATGCAAGCACCAAATAATTGCTTTACTTTATCGCTATGCGATAGCAATAGTTGCAAGAGCAATAGTTGGCGAGACGACCATGCGATGACACACTGATATAGATCAAGATGATGGAGATCATGGTGTCATGCCGGTGACGATGGAGATCATGACGATGCTTTGGAGATGGAGATCAAAAGGCACAAGATGATGATGGCCATATCATGTCAGATATTTTGATTGCATGTGATGTTTATCTTTTATACATCTTATTTTGCTTAGTTCGGCGGTAGCTTTATAAGATGATCTCTCACTAAATTTCAAGGTATAAGTGTTCTCCCTGAGTATGCACCATTGCGAAAGTTCTTCGTGCTGAGACACCACGTGATGATCGAGTGTGATAGGCTCTACGTTCAAATACAACGGGTGCAAAACAGTTGCACACGCGGAATACTCAGGTTAAACTTGACGAGTCTAGCATATACAGATATGGCCTCGGAACACTGAGACCGAAAGGTCGAGCGTGAATCATATAGTAGATATGATCAACATAGTGATGTTCACGAATGAAAACTACTCCATCTCACGTGATGATCGGACATGGTTTAGTTGATTTGGATCACATGATCACTTAGATGATTAGAGGGATGTCTATCTAAGTGGGAGTTCTTAAGTAATATGATTAATTGAACTTTAATTATCATGAACTTAGTCCTGATAGTATTTTGCAAATTATGTTGTAGATCAATAGCTCGCGTTGTTGCTTCCCTATGTTTATTTTGATATGTTCCTAGAGAAAAACTATGTTGAAAGATGTTAGTAGCAATGATGCGGACTGGGTCCGTGATCTGAGGTTTATCCTCATTGCTGCACAGAAGAATTATGTCCTTGATGCACCGCTAGGTGACAGACCTATTGCAGGAGCAAATGCAGACGTTATGAACGTTTGGCTAGCTCAATATGATGACTACTTGATAGTTTAGTGCACCATGCTTAATGGCTTAGAATCGGGACTTCAAAGACGTTTTGAACGTCATGGACCATATGAGATGTTCCAGGAGTTGAAGTCAATATTTCAAGCAAATACCCGAGTTGAGAGATATGAAGTCGCCAACAAGTTCTATAACTAAAAGATGGAGGAGAATTGCTCAACTAGTGAGCATGTGCTCAGAATATCTGGGTACTACAATCGCTTGAATCAAGTGGGAGTTAATCTTCCAGATAAGATAGTGATTGACAAAGTTCTCTAGTCACCATCACCAAGTTACTAGAACTTCGTGATGAACTATGCAAGGGATGACGAAAACAATTCCCGAGCTCTTCATGATGTTGAAATTGACGAAGGTAGAAATCAAGAAAGAGCATCAAGTGTTGATGATTGATAAGACCACTAGTTTCAAGAAAAGGGCAAAGGGAAAGAAAGGGAAACTTCAAGTAGAATGGCAAGCAAGTTGTCACTCCTGTGAAGAAGCCCAAAGATGGACCAAAGCCTGAAACTTAGTGCATCTACTGCAAAAGGAAATGGTCACTGGAAGCGGAAATACCCTGAATATTGTGAACAAAGGTATATTTGATATACAGGTTATTGATGTGTAATTTACTAGTGTTTATAGTAGCCCCTGAGTATTTGATACTTGTTCAGTTGCTAAAAATTAGTAACTCGAAACAGGAGTTATAGAATAAACAGAAATTAGTTGAGGGTGAAGTGACGATGTGTGTTGGAAGTAGTTCCAAGATTAATATGATCATCATCACAGTCTCCCTACACTTTTGAGATTAGTGTTGAACCTAAATAAATGTTATTTGGCGTTTGCATTGAGCATGAATATGATTTGATCATGTTTATTGCAATACGGTTATTCATTTAAAGTCAGAGAATAATTGTTGTTCTGTTTACATGAATAAAACCTTCGATGGTCATACACCCAATGAAAATAGTTTGTTGGATCTCGATCATATTGATACACATATTCATAATATTGATGCCAAAAGATGCAAAGTTGATAATGATAGTGCAACTTATTCGTGGCACTGCTGTTTGGGTCATATCGGTGTAAAACGCATGAAGAAACTCCATACAGATGGACTTTTGGAATCACTTGGTTATGAATCATTTGATGCTTGCAAATTGTGCCTTTTGGGCAAGATGACTAAAACTCCGTTCTCCGAAACAATGGAACAAACTACTGACTTGTTGGAAATAATACATACTGATGTATGCGGTCCAATCACTGTTGATGCTCGTGGCAAGTATCGTTATTTTTTGAATTTCACAAATAATTGGAGCAGATATGAGTATATCTACTTAATGAAGCACAAGTCTGAAACATTTGAAAAGTTCAAAGAATTTCAGAAGTGAAGTGAAGAATCATCGTAACAAGAAAATAAAGTTTCTACAATCTGATCGTAGAGGAGAATATTTGAGTTACGAGTTTGGCCTTCATTTAAAAACAATGTGGAATAGTTTCACAGCTGACGCCACATGGAACACCACAGCATAATGGTGTGTTCGAACATCGTAACCGCACTTTATTGGATATGGTGCGATCTATGATGTGTCTCACCAGTTTACCACTATCATTTTGGGGTTATGCATTAAAGACAACTGCATTCACTTTAAATAGGGCACCATCAAAATACGTTGAGACGACGCCTTATGAACTGTGGTTTGGCAAGAAACCAAAGTTGTCATTTCTTAAAGTTTGGGGCCGCGATGCTTATGTGAAAAAGTTTCAACCTGATAAGCTCAAACCCAAATCAGAGAAGTGCGTCTTCATAGAATACCCAAAGGAAACTGTTGGGTACACCTTCTATCACAGATCCGAAGGCAAGATATTCGTTGCTAAGATGGATCCTTTCTAGAGAAGGAGTTCCTCTCGAAAGAAGTGAGTGGGAGGAAAGTAGAGCTTGATAAGGTAATTGTACCTTCTCCCGAATTGGAAAGTTGTTCATCACAGAAATCAGTTCTAGTGATTACTACACCAATTAGTGAGGAAGCAAATGATGATGATCATGAAGCTTCAGATCAAGTTACTACCGAACTTTGTAGATCTTCCAGAGTTCGGTCCGCACCAGTGTGGTACGGTTCTGGAAGTCATGTTACTAGACCATGATAAACCTACAAACTATGAGGAAGCGATGATGAGCCCAGATTCCGCAAAATGGCTTGAGGCCATGAAATCTGAGATGGGATCCATGTATGAGAACAAAGTGTGTACTTTGGTGGACTTACCCGATGATCAGCAAGCCATAGAAAATAAAAATGGATCTTCAAGAGGAAGACGGAAGCTGATAGTAGTGTTACTATCTACAAAGCTCGACTTTTTGCGAAAGGTATTCGACAAGTTCAAGGGGTTGACTACGATGAGACCTTCTCACCCGTAGCGATGCTTAAGTCTGTCCGAATCATGTTAGCAATTGCCACATTTTATGAAATCTGGCAGATGGATGTCAAAACTGCATTCCTAAATGGATTTATTAAAGAAGAGTTGTATATGATGCAACCAGAAGGTTTTGTCAATCCTAAAAGTGCTAACAAAGTGTGCAAGCTCCAGTGATCCATCTATGGACTGGTGCAAGCATCTCGGAGTTGGAATATACTCTTTGATAAGTTGTTCAAAGCATATAAGTTTATACAGACTTGCGGTGAAGCCTGTATTTACAGGAAAGTGAGTGGGAGCACTACAACATTTCTGATAAATATATGTGAATGACATATTGTTGATCAGAACTAATGTAGAATTTTCTGGAAAGCATAAAGGAGTATTTGAAAGGAGTTTTTCAAAGAAAGACCTCAGTAAAGCCACTTATATATTGAGCATCAAGATCTATTGAGATAGATCAAGATGCTTGATAATATTTTCAATGAGTACATACCTTGACAATATTTTGAAGTAGTTCAAAATGGAACAGTCAAAGAAAGAGTTCTTGCCTGTGTTGCAAAGGTGTGAAATTGAGTAAGACTCAAATCCCGACCACATCAGAAAATAGAAACAGAATGAAAGTCATTCCCTATGCCTCAGTCATAGGTTCTATAAAGTATGCCATGCTATGGACCAGACCTATTGTATACCCTGCCCTGAGTTTGGCAAGGGAGTACAATAGTGATCTAGGAGTAGATCACTGGACATTGGTCAAAATTATCCTTGGTGGAATAAGGATATGTTTCTCGATTATGGAGGTGATAAAAGAGCCCGTCGTAATGAGTTACATTGGTGCAAGCTTTTACACCGATCCAGATGACTCTAAGTCTCAATCTGGATACATATTGAAAGTGGGCGCAATTAGCTAGAGTAGCTCCGTGCAGAGCATTGTAGACATAGAATATTTGCAAAATACATACGGTTCTGAATGTGACAGACCCATTGACTAAACTTCTCTCACGAGCAAAACATGATCATACCTTAGTACTCTTTGGGTGTTAATTACATAGCGATGTGAACTAGATTATTGACTCTAGTAAACCCTTTGGGTGTTGATCACATGACGATGTGAACTATGGGTATTAATCACATACAGATGTGGATATTGGTGTTGAATCACATGGCGATGTGAACTAGATTATTGACTCTAGTGCAAGTGGGAGACTGATGGAAATATGCCCTAGAGGCAATAATAAAGTTATTATTTATTTCCTTATATCATGATAAATGTTTATTATTCATGCTAGAATTGTATTAACCGGAAACATAATACATGTGTGAATACATAGACAAACATAATGTCACTAGTATGCCTCTACTTGACTAGCTCGTTAATCAAAGATGGTTGTGTTTCCTAACCATAGACATGAGTTGTCATTTTATTAACAGGATCGCATCATTAGGAGAATGATGCGATTGACTTGACCCAATCCGTTAACTTAGCACTTGATTGTTTAGTATGTTGCAATTGCTTTCTTCATGACTTATACATGTTCGTATAACTATGAGATTATGCAACTCCCGTTTACCAGAGGAACACTTTGTGTGCTACCAAATGTCACAATGTAACTGGGTGATTATAAAGGAGCTCTACAGGTGTCTCCAAAGGTACATGTTGAGTTGGCGTATTTCGAGATTAGGTTTTGTCACTACGATTGTCGGAGAGGTATCTCTGGGCCCTCTCGGTAATGCACATCACTATAAGACTTGCAAGCAATGTAGCTAATGAGTTAGTTACGGAATGATGCATTACATAACTAGTAAGGAGACTTGCCGGTAACGAGATTGAACTCGGATATGAGATACCGACGATCGAATCTCGGGCAAGTAACATACCGATGACAAAGGGAACAACGTATGTTGTTATGCGGTTTGACCGATAAAGATCTTCGTAGAATATGTAGGAGCCAATATGAGCATCCAGGTTCCGCTATTGGTTATTGACAGGAGACGTGTCTCGGTCATGTCTACATAGTTCTCAAACCCGCAGGGTCCGCACGCTTAAAGTTAGAGGACATTTATATTATGAGTTATGTGTTTTGATGTACCGAAGGTAGTTCGTAGTCCCGGATGAGATCAGGGACATGACGAGGAGTCTCGAAATGGTCAAGACGTAAAGATCGATATATTGGACGACTATATTCGGTCATTGGAAAGGTTCCGAGTGATTCGGGTATTTTTCGGAGTACCGGAGAGTTACGGGAATTCGCCGGGAGGGTCAATGGGCCTTCATGGGCCTTAGTGGAAATAGAGGGCAGCAAGGAAGTGTGGGGTGCACCCCCCTAGGCCCAAAACGAATTGGTTTAGGGCTTTGGGGGCCGGCCCCCTCTTTCCTTCTCCCCTCCTCCTCTTTCCTTCCCCTCCTAGTTGGACTAGGAAAGGGGGAACCTACTCCTAGTAGGAGTAGGATTCCCCCCTTGGGGCGCACCCTATGAGGCCGCCGGCCCCCTCCCCTTGCTCCTTTATATACGGGGGCAAGGGCGCACCCCAAGACACACAAGTTGACGTGTTGATCTCTCCCAGCCATGTGCGGTGCCCGCCTCCACCATATTCCACCTTGGTAATATCGTAGCGGTGCTTAGGCGAAGCCCTGCATCGACAGCATCATCAACACCGTCATCACGCCATCGTGCTGAGGGAACTCTCCCACAAAGCTCTGCTGGATCTGAGTTTGTGGGACGTCATCGAGCTGAACGTGTGCTGAACTCGGAGGTGCCGTACGTTCGGTACTTGGATCGGTCGGATCATGAAGACGTACGACTACATCTACCACGTTGTGCTAACGCTTCCGCTTTCGGTCTACGAGGGTACATGGACAACACTCTCCCCTCTTGTTGCTATGCATTACCACGATCTTGCGTGTGTGTAGGATTTTTTTTGAAATTACTACATCCCCAACAAGAAACGTTCTTGCTAGAAACCCATAACAGCCACGTAAAACATGCAACAACAATTAGAGGACGTCTAACTTGTTTTTGCAGGGTATTCTATGTGATGTGATATGGCCAAAAGAATGTGATGAATGATATGTGATGTATGAGATTGATCATGTTCTTGTAATAGGAATCACGACTTGCATGCTGATGAGTATGACAACCGGCAGGAGCCATAGGAGTTGTCTTAATTTATTTTGTGACCTGCGTGTCATTGAATAATGCCATGTAATTACTTTACTTTATTGCTAAACCGTTAGATATAGTAGTAGAAGTAATAGTTGGCGAGACAACTTCATGAAGACACGATGATGGAGATCATGATGTTGGAGATCATGGTGTCATGCCGGTGACGAAGGTGATCATGCCGTGCCTCAAGTTGGAGATCAAAGGCGCAAGATGATATTGGCCATATCACATCACTCTATGATTTGCATGTGATGTTTGTCATGTTTACATCTTATTTGCTTAGAACGACGGTAGCATAAATAAGATGATCCATCATAAAATTTCAAGAAAGTGTTCCCCCTAACTGTGCACCGTTGCGAAAGTTCGTTGTTTCGAAGCACCACATGATGATCGGGTGTGATAGATCCTAACGTTCACATACAATGGGTGTAAGCCAGATTTACACATGCAAAACACTTAGGTTGACTTGACGAGCCTAGCATGTACATACATGGCCTCGGAACACAAGAGATTGAAAGGTCGAACATGAGTCGTATGGAGGATACAATCAACATGAAGATGTTCACTGATGATGACTAGTCCGTATCATGTGATGATCGGACACGGCCTAGTTGACTCGGATCATGTATCACTTAGATGACTAGAGGGATGTCTATATAAGTATGAGTTCATTAAATAATTTGATTAGATGAACTTTATTATCATGAACTTAGTCTAAAATCTTTGCAATATGTCTTGTAGATCAAATGGCCCACGCTAATGTTGCCCTCAACTTCAACGCATTCCTAGAGAAAACCAAGCTGAAAGACGATGGTAGCAACTATACTGACTGGGTCCGGAACTTGAGGATCCTCCTCATAGCTGCCAAGAAAGCATATGTCCTAGAAGCACTGCTAGGTGAAGCGCCCATTTTCCCAGCAACTCAAGACGTTATGAACACCTGGCAGTCGCGTAGTGATGATTACTCCCTGGTTCAGTGTGGCATGCTTTACAACTTAGAACCGGGGCTCCAAAAGCGTTTTGAGCAACACGAAGCATATGAGATGTTCCAAGAGCTGAAAATGGTTTTCCAAGCTCATGCCCGGGTCGAGAGATATGAAGTCTCCAACAAGTTCTATAGTTGTAAGATGGAGGAAAACAGTTCCCTCAGTGAGCACATACTCACTATGTCCGGGTTACACAACCGTTTGTCTCAGTTGGGAGTTAATCTCCCAGATGACTCGGTCAATGACAGGATCCTCCAGTCGCTCCCACCTAGCTACAAGAGCTTTGTGATGAACGACAATATGCAGGGGATGGAGAAATCCATTCCTGAGCTATATTCAATGCTAAAATCAGTGGAGGTGGAAATCAAAAAGGAACATCAAGTGTTGATGGTGAATAAGACCACTAGTTTCAAGAAAGGCAAGGGTAGAAAGAACTTCAAGAAGGAAGGCAAGGGAGTTTTCGCGCCCGGTAAATCAGTTGCCGGGAAGAAGCCAAACAATGGACCCAAGCCCGAGACTCAGTGCTTTTATTGCAAGGGAAATGGTCACTGGAAGCGGAACTGCCCCAAGTACTTAGCGGACCAGAAGCCCGGCAACACCAAAGGTAAATGTGATATACATGTTATTGATGTGTACCTTACCAGTACTCGTAGTAGCTCCTGGGTATTTGATACCGGTGCGGTTGCTCATATTTGTAACTCGAAACAGGAGCTGCGGAATAAGTGGAGACTGGCGAAGGACAAGGTGACGACACGCGTCGGGAATGGTTCCAAGGTCGATGTGATCACCATCGGCACGCTTCCTCTACATTTACCTACGGGATTAGTTTTAAACCTCAATAATTGTTATCTAGTACCAGCTTTGAGCATGAACATTGTATCTGGATCTCATTTAATGCGAGATGGCTACTCATTTAAATCCAAGAATAATGGTTGTTCTATTTATTTGAGAGATATGTTTTATGGTCATGCCCCGCTGGTCAATAGTTTATTCTTATTGAATCTCGAACGTGATGTTACACATATTCATAGTGTGAGTACCAAAATATGTAAGGTTAATAATGATAGTCCCACATACTTGTGGCACTGCCGCCTTGGTCACATTGGTGTGAAACGCACGAAGAATCTCCATGCAGATGGACTTTTGGAGTCTCTTGATTATGAATCATTTGACACATATGAACCATGCCTCATGGGCAAAATGACCAAGACTCTGTTCTCCGGAACAATGGAGCGAGCAACCAACTTGTTGGAAATCATACATACTGATGTGTGCGGTCCAATGAGCGTTGAGGCTCGCGGTGGCTATCGTTATGTTCTCACCCTCACTGATGACTTAAGTAGATATGGGTATGTCTACTTAATGAAACACAAGTCTGAGACCTTTGAAAAGTTCAAGGAATTTCAGAGTGAGGTGGAGAATCAACGTGACAGGAAAATAAAGTTCTTACGATCAGATCCTGGGGGAGAATATTTGAGTCACGAATTTGGTACGCACTTAAGGAAATGTGGAATTGTTTCACAACTCACGCCGCCTGGAACACCTCAGCGTAATGGTGTGTCCGAACTTCGTAATCGCACTCTATTGGATATGGTGCGATCTACGATGTCTCTTACCGATTTGCCGCTATCATTTTGGGGATATGCTTTAGAGACAGCCACATTCACATTAAATAGGGCACCGTCTAAATCCGTTGAGAGGACACCGTATGAATTATGGTTTGGGAAGAAACCTAAGCTGTCGTTTCTAAAATTTTGGGGATGCGATGCTTATGTCAAGAAACTTCAACCTGAAAAGTTCGAACCCAAGTCGAAAAAATGTGTCTTCATAGGATACCCTAAGGAAACAATTGGGTATACCTTCTACCTCAGATCCGAAGGCAAGATCTTTGTTGCCAAGAACGGGTCCTTTTTGGAGAAAGAGTTTCTCTCGAAAGAAGTAAGTGGGAGGAAAGTAGAACTTGATGAAGTACTGCCTCTTGAACCGGAAAGTAGCGCAACTCAGGAAGATGTTTCTGTGGTGCCTGCACCGACTAGAGAGGAAGTAAATGATGATGAACAAGGTACTTCGGATCAAGTTGCTACTGAATTTGTTAGATCCATAAGGACACATACCACACCAGAATGGTATGGCAACCCTGTCCTGGAAATCATGTTGTTAGACAACGGTGAACCTTCGAACTATGAAGAAGCGATGGCGGGCCCAGATTCCAACAAATGGCTTGAAGCCATGCAATCTGAGATAGGATCCATGTATGAAAACAAAGTATGGACTTTGACAGACTTGCCCGATGATCGGCGAGCGATAGAAAATAAATGGATCTTTAAGAAGAAGACGAACGCGGATGGTAATGTTACCATCTATAAAGCTCGGCTTGTCGCTAAGGGTTTCGACAAGTTCAAGGGGTTGACTAAGATGAGACCTTCTCACCCGTAGCTAAGCTGAAGTCCGTCTGAATCATGTTAGCAATTGCCGCATCCTATGATTATGAGATATGGCAAATGGACGTCAAAATGGCATTCCTTAACGGCTACCTTAAGGAAGAATTGTATATGATGCATCCAGAAGGTTTTGTCGATCATAAGAATGCTAACAAGGTATGCAAGCTCCAGCGCTCCATCTATGGGCTGGTGCACTCGGAGTTGGAACATTCGCTTTGATGAAATGATCAAAGTGTTTGGGTTTATGCAGACTTATGGAGAAGCCTGCGTTTACAAGAAAGTGAGTGGGAGCTCTATAGCATTTCTCATATTATATGTGGATGACATACTATTGATGGGAAATGATATAGAACTTTTGGAAAGCATAAAGGCCTACTTGAATAAGTTTTTTTTCAATTAAGGACCTTGGAGAAGCTGCTTACATATTAGGGATCAAGATCTATAGAGATAGATCGAGACGCCTCATAGGTCTTTCACAAAGCACATACCTTGATAAGATATTGAAGAAGTTCAATATGGATCAGTCCAAGAAGGGGTTCTTGCATGTTTTGCAGGGTGTGAGATTGAGCACGGCTCAAAGCCCGACCACGGAAGAATATAGAGAAAAGATGCGTGTCATCCCCTATGCCTCAGCCATAGGGTCTATTATGTATGCCATCCTGTGTACCAGACCTGATGTAAACCTTGCCGTAAGTTTGGTAGGGAGGTACCAAAGTAAATCTGGCATGGAACACTAGACAGCGGTCAAGAATATCCTGAAGTACCTGGAAAGGACTAAGGATATGTTTCTCGTTTATGGAGGTGGCAAAGAGCTCATCGTAAAGGGTTACGTCGATGCTAGCTTCGACACAGATCTGGATGACTCCAAGTCACAAACCGGATACGTGTATATTTTGAATGGTGGGGCAGTCAGCTAGTGCAATTGCAATCAAAGCGTCAAGGCGGGATCTACATGTGAAGCGGAGTACATGGCAGCCTCAGAGGCAGCACATGAAGCAATATGGATGAAGGAGTTCATTACCGACCTAGGAGTTATTCCCAATGCGTCGGGCCCGATGACTCTCTTCTGTGACAACACTGGTGCTATTGCCCTTGCCAAGGAGCCCAGGTTTCACAAGAAGACCAGTCATATCAAGCGTCGCTTCAACTCCGTTCGTGAAAATGTTCAAGATGGAGACATAGATATTTGTAAAGTACATACAGATCTGAATGTCGCAGATCCGTTGACTAAACCACTTCCACGAGCAAAACATGATCAGCACCAGAACTCTATGAGTGTTCGATTCATCACAATGTAACTAGATTATTGACTCTAGTGCAAGTGGGAGACTGTTGGAAATATGCCCTAGATGCAATAATAAAATGGTTATTATTATATTTCCATGTTGATGATAATTGTCTATTGTTCATGCTATAATTTTATTGACCGGAAAACCGTAATACATGTGTGAATACATAGACCACAACATGTCCCTAGTGAGCCTCTAGTTGACTAGCTCGTTGATCAATAGATGGTCATGGTTTCCTGACCATGGACATTAGATGTCATTGATAACGGGATCACATCATTAGGAGAATGATGTGATGGACAAGGCCCAATCCTAAGCGTAGCAGAAGATCGTGTAATTCGTTTGCTAAAGCTTTTCTAATGTCAAGTATCATTTCCTTAGACCATGAGATTGTGTAACTCTCGGATACCATAGGAATGCTTTGGGTGTACCAAATGTCAAAACATAACTGGGTGGCTACAAAGTTACACTACAGGCATCTCTGAAAGTGTCTGTTGGGTTAGCACGAATCGAGACTGGGATTTGTCACTCTGTATGACGGAGAGGTATCTCTGGGCCCACTCGGTAATGCATCATCATAATGAGCTCAATGTGACTAAGTAGTTAGTCACATGATCATGCATTACGGAACGAGTAAAGTGGATTGCCGGTAACAAGATTGAACGAGGTATTGGGATACCGACGATCGAATCTCGGGCAAGTAACGTACCGATTGACAAAGGGAATTGTATACGGGATTGATTGAATCCCCGACATCGTGGTTCATCCGATGAGATCATCATGGAACATGTGGGAGCCAACATCGGTATCCAGATCCCACTTTTGGGTTATTGACCGGAGAGTTGTCTCGGTCATGACTGCGTGATTCCCAAACCCGTAGGGTCTACACACTTAAGGTTCAGTGACGCTAGAGTTGTTATAGGAATTAGTGTGCGGTTACCGAATGTTGTTCGGAGTCCCGGATGAGATCCCGGACGTCACGAGGAGTCCCGGAATGGTCCGGAGGTAAATATTTATATATGGGAAGTCAAGTTTCAGTCACCAGAATAATGTCGGGGGTTACTGGTATTGTACCGGGACCACCGGAAGGTGTCCGAGGGTCCAGCGGGTGGGTCCACGTGTCACGGGGGACTACATGGGCTGAACAAGGGTGGGAACCAGCCCCTAGTGGGCTGGTGCACCCCCAAGGGCCCAAGGCGCCTAGGGTTGAAAACCCTAGGGGGTGGGGGCGCTTGCCAACAACTTTGTCGGGGGGATGAACCCCGGGCAGGCAACGGAACCCGGATCCTCTTCAAAAACGGTGGGGCCCGCATCGCCCCTCAAAACCGGCATGCACCTGGCCGGGTCGCTCGTCCCGGCAAGGCCCACAGCCCAGCCAATCCCTCCGACCCGGCAAGGTACGTCGACCCGGACTCGGCAATTGGTGCAAGGCGGCCGAATCCGGCACGACCAAGGCTTCCCCAACAAGCCGATCCCACCCGTGGCGTGCGCTGCAATCCAGCCACGCGTCAAGCTCCCGTCCCATCCAGGCCATACGATGGGACGAGACGACAGTCACCGATGACCAAGACAACAGTGTTTTCACCCATGCCTATGGTCAGCCGGAGCGTGGCAACAGTGCCCCTTACCTACCCGCTGACCAGGGCTGGCGTGGCAACAGTGCTTCCGCCCTCACCGCTGACGACAGCAAGCGGCAGCCTGACGGAAAGCACTGTACATGACTCGACTCGGCCATGCCCTGACGATTGACAAGATGGCGCACAGTCCCCCTAGGCACGCGGGGCCCGCACCTAGGGGAACCAGGCGAACCACAAGCCCTTGATACGTCCATTTTGCATCATGCTTTTATATCAATATTTATTGCATTATGGGCTGTTATTACACATTATATCTCAATACTTATGGCTATTCTCGCTTATTTTACAAGGTTTACCATGAAGAGGGGGAATGCCGGCAGTTGGAATTCTGGCTGGAAAAGGAGCAAACATTGGAAACCTATTCTGCACTGCTCCAAAAATCCTGAAACTCCACTAAACCTATTTTTGGAATTAATAAGAATTATTGAGCGGAAGAAATACACCAGGGGGCCCACACCCTGTCCAGGAGGGTGGGGGGCGCGCCCCCTATCTCTTGGGCACCCTGGTGGCCCCCCGGTGTCCATCTTCTGCTATATGAGGGCTTTTATCCTGGAAAAAATCGGGGGCAAGCTTACGGGACGAAACTCCGCCGCCACGAGGCGGAACCTTGGCGGAACCAATCTAGGGCTCTGGCGGAGCTGTTCTGCCGGGGACACTTCCCTCCGGGAGGGGGAAATCATCACCAACGTCATCACCAACGATCCTCTCATCGGGAGGGGGCCAATCTCCATCAACATCTTCACCAGCACCATCTCCTCTCAAAACCCTAGTTCATCTCTTGTATCCAATCTTGTATCAAAACCACAAATTGGTACCTGTGGGTTGCTAGTAGTGTTGATTACTCCTTGTAGTTGATGCTAATTGGTTTACTTGGTGGAAGATCATATGTTCAGATCCTTAATGCATCTTATTACCCCTCTGATTATGAACATGAATATGCTTTGTGAGTAGTTATGTTTGTTCCTGAGGACATGGGTGAAGTCTTGCTATTAGTAGTCATGTAAATTTGGTATTCGTTCGATATTTTGATGAGATGTATGTTGTCTTTTCCTCCAGTGGTGTTATGTGAATGTCGACTACATGACACTTCACCATTATTCGGGCGTAGAGGAAGGCATAGGGAAGGAATAAGTAGATGATGGGTTGCTAGAGTGACAGAAGCTTAAACCCTAGTTTATGTGTTGCTTCGTTAAGGGCTGATTTGGATCCATATGTTTAATGCTGTGGTTAGGTTTACCTTAATACTTCTTTTGTAGTTTCGGATGCTTGCAATAGGTGTGAATCATAAGTGGGACGCATGTCCAAGCAAGGGAAGTACCCAAGCACCGGTCCACCCACATATCAGATTATCAAAGTACCGAACGCGAATCATATGAACGTGATGAAAACTAGCTTGACGATAATTCCCATGTGTCCTCGGGAGCTCCTTTCTCATTATTAGAAATTGTCCAGGCTTATCCTTTGCTACATAAAGGATTGGGCCACCTTGCTGCACTTTATTTACTTTATTTACTTGTTACTCGTTGTCGGTGTCAAAACCGGCGGATCTCGGGTAGGGGGTCCCGAACTGTGCGTCTAGGCGGATGGTAACAGGAGACAAGGGACACGATGTTTTTACCCAGGTTCGGGCCCTCTCGATGGACGTAAAACCCTACTCCTGCTTGATTAATATTTATGATATGGGTAGTACAAGAGTAGATCTACCACGAGATCGGAGTGGCTAAACCCTAGAAGCTAGCCTATGGTATGATTGTTTTTCGTCCTACGGACTGAAACTCTCCGGTTTATATAGACACTAGAGAGGGCTAGGGTTACACAGAGTCGGTTACAATGGGAGGAGATCTTCATATCGTATCGCCAAGCTTGCCTTCCACGCCAAGGAAAGTCCCATCCGGACACGGGACGGAGTCTTCAATCTTGTATCTTCATAGTCCGGGAGTCCGGCCAAAGGTCTTAGTCCGGCCATCCGGACACCCCCTAATCCAGGACTCCCTTAGTAGCCCCTGAACCAGGCTTCAATGACAACGAGTCCGGCGCGCAAGTTGTCTTCGGCATTGCAAGGCGGGTTCCTCCTCCGAATACTTCATAGAAGATGTTGAACACCAGGGTAGTGTCCGGCTCTGCAATAAGTTCCACATTCCATCGTAGAGAGAATAGTATTTGCATTAATCGGATCTGCTGACGTATTCCGCGGCGTGACATAATGCCACGGCCAGGCCTTTATTCATTTTATTGTTCTGCCTCAGCGCGTTTAGCGAGGCAGTTTCCTTGGCACGTCTTGTCAAAGCAGAGATCATGTCCCCTTATTCCGGGATTCTCATCAATACGGGCGTGGGTAACCCAACTGCGCCATTAACCTAGGCGCTTGGGAGATAAGCGAGTTTTATTAGGCCGGTGGGGGGCTCGTAATTTTGGGGATAAGAATGCGCCCTTTCCATTCACGCCTTCTTCCTCCTCTGCTTATCCGTCCCTGCGCGCTCGAGCTCCAGCACCCAAGCCCGCACTTCCCACCTCAACCTTCTCCAACCATGTCCAGAGCGGGAGGTAGATGGATGGCCTCCTCCGTTACGGAGGGGCAAATCAAAAAACTGAGGAAGGCCGGATACTTGTCTAACGACATCGCGCACCGGCTTCCAGATGTGGGGCAACTCATCCCCACCCCCAGGCCACATGAGAGGGTTGTTTTTCTTCCCCATTTCCTCCGCGGACTGGGTTTTCCTCTTCACCCGTTCGTCCGGGGGCTCATGTTCTACTACGGCCTGGACTTCCACGATCAGGCCCCGAACTTCATCCTCAATATCTCAGCGTTCATCGTCGTGTGTGAGGCTTTCTTCCGCATCCAGCCCCACTTTGGCCTATGGCTAAAGATCTTCAGCGTCAAGCCGAAGGTTGTGAAAGGCCGACAAGCGGAATGCGGAGGTGCCATGGTGGGCAAGATAGCCAACGTCACCTGGCTCGAGGGTGCCTTCGTGGAAAGCATCAAAGGGTGGCAATCGGGGTGGTTTTATATCACCAAGCCGCGTGACCCTAAGTGGGTAGCGGCCCCCGAATTTCGATCCGGCTTCCCCACCCGGCTCACATCTTGGAAAGAGACGGGCCTGTCGTGAGGCAATCCGAAAGAGGTGACCGGACTCCAAACCTGCGTTCGAGACCTGGTGACCAAGAAGGTCAAGCTTGTCAACATGGTCCAGGTCATGCTCTTCCGCCGGATCCTCCCATGTCAACGATGGGACTTCAATTTGTGGGAGTTCGACCCGGCCCAGCACCAGACTCTATCCCGGCTCTTCAAAACGAACCACGGGGACGCCTGGAAGGTGCTTTTCAAGAGTTTCGAGGTCCCCCCTCCCGTCACCGAGGATCACGGATTCTGTGCCAAATGTCAAGCCTCCGAACTAAGCTTATATTTAGTCCCTTACGGGATACCCGAATTTCATAGCGTGCCTTTATGTGGGATCTAAACTCCCGTTCCTTTGACAGGACTGGAAGAGGATATCCGAACAGTTTGACTATCCGGCTCCTTTGCCCGAAGGCCCAGCAGACGCGCAATTAGCAAAGCTGCTGGTTCCGGCACCTCACGTGGTGCCGGAGAAGAAGGCCAAGGAGAAGGCCACGGGGACCCGAAAGAGTTCCCGGTGTCCGGGGGCGTCGGATTTGCCTAACAACCCCAATGCTCCCTTCGCCTCCGAAGAGGAGGAGGAGGAGGAAGAAGAAGAGGCCTCTCCCCCTCCAACCGGGGGAGGCACGAAAAGAAAGGCCGCCCCAACTGGGGAAGCCGGAGGGTCCAAGAAGGGGAAGACCCTTCTGCCGGACTACGCCCCCGACGCCGAAGACGGTGGGGGGGAATGGCCATCCAGGGTCAAGCCCCTGGCCAAATCGTAAGTGTCCATCTCCCCGAATGACTTATTGCATTCCTTTATCATTCGATAGCTTCTAACACTGAATCTAATTATGCAGTCCGCCCCAAGCTCAGCTTGGCGATTCGTCGAGCGGCTCTCTAAATTCGTCGGATGTGAATAGCGCTTCACTTCCGACGGCCTCCTCTCCTCTCCCCACAGACGATGCTGAGGTGGAGTCCCGTAGGGGACAAAACCAGGAGGAGGCGGTCCCGAAGGCGCCACAAGCCAACCTTCCGGACTCTGGGCCCAAAGGGCGTAAAGCCCCGGAGGGATCTAAGTCCGGCCCCGGGCCAGACACTGCTCCGGAACCATCAACGGTTCCGGATCCCGACAGGCGGCGCCTTCATAAGAAGGGCAAGCCTACGACGCCGGCGACTTCCGTCCATCCGGAGGCGCCGGACAATTTGCTGGAGGCGCTTAACGGCTCCTCCATCGACGAGGAACACCGCACTGTTATGAGTGCGGTGATTCAGAAGGTTCAGTCTGCCAAGAGCGGGCTGACGGAAGCCTGTTCAAGCCTGTTAATGGGCTTTGAGGTATGTGTTCGAAAACATATATATATATATATATATATAAATGTTACCGCATAGACAGTAGCCCCTGATGCTCAGTTAGGTGTTCGGAAAGAAAAGCCGAGCTGAGGATCTAAAGAGATGTACGCAGGAGTCTAATAGAAATATGTCAATATGGGAATGCAGGCTGCGCTGCTAACCTCTGCCGCACTGACTGCGGAGGTCAATGCATTTAAGGAAAGCCTCGAGCGGTCTGAGAGCAAGCTCGGCCGTGCCAAGAAGCAGCTCGAGGATAAAGAGGGTACATAGTACCTCCTGTAAATGTATATACAAATACTTGGTTGCAAAATAATAACAGGACCAACGTTAATGTTGCAGGAGCCACGAACGAGGTGGCGACCCTGAAAGAGGTGGTCTCCAAGGCCGAGAAGAGTGCAACCTTGGAGCGCACCGAGCGAGAGAAGCAGGAGGCGCGGGTGGCGGAGGTGCGGCAAGAGCTCTAGGCTCTCGTGGAAAAACATGAGAGTTTGGAGCGTGACTCGAAGACTCGAGAGTCCGAGCTTGCCTTGGCTCTTGAGAGTGCCAAGACCGCTAAGGCCGAAACCCAAAAGGCCCTTCAGGAGATCGAGGCAATGAAGAAGATAGCAGCGGGTAAGGCATTCTTTATGCAAAGCAAAAATATAAAAGTGAATTATCTGCTACTTACCCGAATCCGGAGCTCTCCAGGAGCGTTCGCCGATCTGCCTCATAGTGTGACTGACGCCGCCGCATACTACCGAGCCGAAGAGGGGAGCTCAATGGAAAAAGTGTTCTGGTCTCAGTACGCTGAGGCCGAACATCCGATGCCCCTGAGCGACCAGCTGAAGCAGCTGGTCGAGCTCCACAAGGTGGCCGAACAGGCCATGAAGGGCCTCATAGCTCGGCTGTGGCCTGGAGAAGTCATGCTTGGGAGCTACTTCAGTCTGGTGCGGTGGCTGGTGGACGCGTGTCCGTGGATTGAGGTCATCAAGTGCTCCGTTTGTATTGAAGGTGCCCGTCGGGCCCTTGCCCGTCCTAAGGTGCACTGGGGCAAGCTAGATGCGGAGAAGCTGTTGACAGACGCGCCACCGCCGGGCAAGGAGTATCGTATGCCCGAGATGTATTATAATGGCGTTCTGAAGGGCGCCCGTCGTATAGCGGATGAGTGCTCCAAAGATGTAATATTTGAGTAGACTCGCATGTGTTATCCTGTACGCTGAAGCTTTGTTCATATGCATTAAGCAACGCTTGTTGATTTAAAATATTACCTTCTGTGCGGCCGTTTATCAAATCTGAGAGATGCAAGTCGTCGGCTTCGACCCCCATGCCACGAGTGCTGGGGTGTTCGGGATAAACTTGAGCGCTCTTGTTCCCATTCTTGGGTCCATCTAGGGAGGCGTTCAGCACAACGAACCAGGCCGTCGGACTTATAATGCTTTATCACTCTCACTTAGCCATAGAATTCTATAATTTTAAATTTTGGCGAAGCCCCTAGTATTCAGAAGACCGAGTTCGGGGCGCTATCCACGCCTATGCCAGATAAGTCCGGTTCCTCGCTCGAAGCGGCATAAGTCTTTAAGGACTCGAAAAAACCTCGCGAACAACGACCGGTCTCTCGCACTATCATGACAGTCAGTTTTAGCTTTCTCTACTGAGGTGTTAACCCAACTCAACTGGGGCACAATCACAGTAGTTCTCCTAGCGCTACCTTAGCCAACAATGTGGAACGTAAGGTACCAAAACATGGGAGCCGGCCAAACCCAACTATTGACCAAAGACATGATTCAAAGCCGATGCATATAGTGCTATAAGTTCGGGGTGCCGCACTCGTGAGAGTGTTCGGTCTTCTCACACCATGTTATGGGGTTTTGTAAGCCCCTGGTGTATTGTCCGCACCAAAGTGTACGGTTGCACAATGTCATGACTGAACATATTTGTAAAAAATAGATAAGTACAATAATAGGTAAGAGCTATATATTGTTTATTAAAAAAGGGCTGCTGCGAAAGCAGAATGATACAAGAAGTGCGGTAAGCAAGAGATTGGAGTATTTGACATGTTCCCCTCCAGGGTCAAGCTGCGGGATTGTAAGTAAAACAGGTATTAAACTCGTTATAGAGACCACCTGGACTTTTGACGTGGCTTGTTCTCTCCCCTGGCTGTTGCATCGTGTGTTCGGCGAGTGTATTGCTGGACAGGCCTTCCGAATAGTTGGGTCCTGAAAGTGTATAAAATGTAAACGGAGGAATAGTGAGCCCCTTAGTGCAGTTGAGCCGTCTTCTTGGTGTGTCGTTGTTGTGCCTCTCCCCTTATGCCCATGGTATCTCTAAGGCATAGTTATGTACGCGTGGTACCAGTGTTGTTGTTTGGCGGGGGCTGGGGTTGGGGCCGCACTACTATGCTTGCTCGGGACGTGCCAGCCGGATTTGTTGTAGGTTACTTCGGGCTCGCTTGACGTTGTCCGGTCGTTTGATACCTGGGTTGGAGGATTGCCTGGAGAGGCTACTCTGTACTTCCGCCGCCAGGGCCGCCGTGTGCTCCTCCGTTCGGAGAGAGCGTTCGATGTTTCCATTTACCGTGATGACTCCGCGAGGTCCTGGCATCTTGAGCTTGAGATATGCATAGTGTGGCACCACATTGAACTTCGCAAATGCGGTTCGTCCCAGCAGGGCGTGATAGCCGCTGCGAAATGGGACTATGTCGAAGATTAACTCCTCGCTCCAGAAGTTATCCGGGGATCCTAAGACCACTTCAAGTGTAACTGAGCCTGTACAGCTAGCCTCTACCCCTGGTATGACACCTTTGAAGGTTGTCTTTGTGGGTTTAATCCTTAAAGGATCGATGCCCATTTTTTGCACTGTCTCCTGGTAAAGCAGGTTCAGGCTACTGCCACCGTCCATTAGGACTCTGGTAAGATGAAATCCGTCAATAATTGGGTCTAGGACCAATGCGGCGAATCCGCTGTGACGGATGCTAGTGGGGTGGTCCCTTCGATCAAAAGTGATCGGGCAGGAGGACCACGGGTTGAACTTTGGGGCGACTGGCTCCAACGCATAGACGTCCTTGAGAGCATGCTTCCGCTCCCTTTTGGGGATGTGGGTTGCGTATATCATGTTCACCGTCCGCACTTGCGGGGGGAATCCCTTTTGTCCTCTGTTGTTCAGCGGCCGGGGTTCCTCCTCGTCATTGCTACGCAGCCCCTTGTCTCTGGTTTCAGCACTTAACTTGCCTGCCTGCTTAAACACCCAACAATCCCTGTTGGTGTGGTTGGCTGGTTGTTCGGGGGTGCCATGTATCTGGCACGAGCGGTCGAGTATCCGGTCTAAGTTGGATGGGCCCGGAGGATTTCTTTTGAATGGCTTCTTCCATTGACCGGGTTTGGAGCCTCTCAATCCAGCATTGACTGTCATATCTTCAGTATTGTCACCGTTAATGCGGCGCTTATGCTTGTTGCGACGTGATCTGCCTTTGTTATCCATGGTATCCGAATTGCCACGGCTCTTGGTTATGTTATTGCTACGAGCCAGCCAGCTGTCTTATCCCGCACAGAAGCGGGTCATGAGCGTCGTGAGGGCTGCCATGGATTTCGGCTTTTCCTGTCCTAGGTGCCGGGCAAGCCATTCATCTCGGATGTTGTGCCTGAAGGCTGCAAGGGCCTCGGCGTCCGGACAATCGACTATTTGGTTTTTGTTTGTTAGGAACCGTGTCCAGAATTGTCTGGCCGATTCCTCTGGCTGCTGGATTATGTGGCTTAGGTCATCGGCGTCTGGTGGTCGCACATACGTGCCCTGGAAGTTGTCAAGGAATGCGTATTCCAGGTCCTCCCAACAACTGATTGACTCTGCTGGCAGGCTATTAAGCCAATGTTGAGCTGGTCCTTTAAGCTTGAGCGGGAGGTATTTGATGGCGTGTAGATCATCACCACGGGCCATGTGGATATGAAGGAGATAATCCTCGATCCATACCGCAGGATCTGTTGTGCCATCATATGATTCCATGTTTACGAGTTTGAAGCCCTCGGGGATTTGGTGATCCATTACTTCATCTGTGAAGCATAGTGGGTGTGTGGCGCCCCTGTACTGGGCTATATCACGACGCAGCTCAGATGAGCTTGGTCTGTTGTATTCGGCCGGCCATACTTATTATGTCTGGCGTGACGGCTAGCGTCACGTGAAGCGGGGCGCCCATGCGATCCGTAGATCGATCTTGTTTGCCTTCTCTTATTCTCCAAGATGTCTTGCAGGTCTGTTGCGTCTCCCCGTACTCTGGTATGTTTTGAGCGGTGTCAGGGTGCGGCTTGGGATGAGGGCCTGAAGGCCTCTCTATCACGGCCACGGGGTGGCCGGTCGGGCGCATCGTACGCTGGTGATGTAGGTTTAGTTGCTTCCTCCTCAAGTTGGGGTAGCAGCCTGCTCTTTGGGTAGCTCTTGGATGGGCGTTCTAGTTTATATTCTTCAGCCGCCAGGACTTCGGTCCATCTATCGGCTAGCAAGTCTTGGTCAGCTCTAAGCTGCTGCTGCTTCTTCTTGAGGCTTCTTGCCGTGGCTACGAGCCTGCGTTTGAAACGCTCTTGTTCGACGGGATCCTCTGGCACGACGAATTCGTCATCATCGAGGCTTGCCTCGTCTTCGAAGGGAGGCATGTAATTGTCGTCCTCGTCCTCTTTGTCGGCCGCTCTCTCATGAGGGTCGGCTCCTTCATCCTCCTGCGCTGAATCCTGCTGGAGGGGGTTGTCTTCGGCACTGTCTGGCGTGTTGTTATCTCCGGTGCCGGAATTGCCGTTTTTGCTTTGGCGGGACTTAGAGCGGCGCCGCTGACGTCGGCGCTTCGGCTGCTTCTTGGAGGGGTCATCCTCTGTTTTCTCCTCGCCATCCCCCGCTTTAGGGGTGTCCACCATGTATATGTCATATGAAGAGGTGGCTTTCCAGTTCCCTATAGGTGCTGGTTCTTGATCATCTCCTTCATCGGCGTCCATGCCGTTGATGTCTTCGGAGTCAAAGTTGAGCATGTTGGTTAAATCGTCGACAGTGGCTACGAAATGGGTGGTGGGTGGGCTTCAAATTTCTTCGTCATCCGCATCCCAATCGTGTTGGCCATAGTTCGGCCAGGGCTCTCCTGTCAAAGAGAGAGACTTTAATGAATTCAGGAAATTGCCAAAAGGCGAGTGCTGAAAGACGTCTGCGGTGGTGAACTCCATGACCGGAGCCCAATCGGGCTTAATCGGAAGAGGTGCGGGGTTTACGGAGTCCGAATCAGAGTCTGGCACCTTGCAGTCACGGGCCTTGCGAGGGACTAGGCTGGTATCCGGCTCTATCGCCGTAGAGGTTGTAGTTTCCGGGGCGGCGTCCAACCGTTCGTCCCCGACTGACGTAGTGGGCTCCGAGCTAATGGTCGGAGCGGACACCTGAGCGACGCTCTGGGCGTTGTCCAATGACAGAGCTAAATCATGCCCATCATGACAGTGCGGCGCGCTCGGTCGTGGCTCGAATCCATCGAAGATCAAGTCCCCGGGGATGTCGGCCGTGTAGTTCAAGCTTCCAAACCTGACCTGATGGCCAGGGGCATCGCTTTCGATCTGCTCCAGATGGCCGAACGAGTTGGCCCACAGTGTGAAGCCACCAAATACGAAGATCTGTCCGGGGAGAAAAGTCTCGTCCTGGACCGCACTGCGATTGACGAGCGAAGAAACCATCAGGCCTAAAGGCGACGACACAGAGGAACTCTCAATGAAAGCACCAATGTCGGTGTCAAAACTGGTGGATCCCGGGTAGGGGGTCCCGAACTGTGCGTCTAGGCGGATGGTAACAGGAGACAAGGGACACGATGTTTTTACCCAGGTTCGGGCCTTCTCGATGGAGGTAAAACCCTACTCCTGCTTGATTAATATTTATGATATGGGTAGTACAAGAGTAGATCTACCACGAGATCGGAGTGGCTAAACCCTAGAAGCTAGCCTATGGTATGATTGTTTTTCGTCCTACGGACTAAAACTCTCCAGTTTATATAGACACCGGAGAGGGCTAGGGTTACACAGAGTCGGTTACAATGGGAGGAGATCTTCATATCGTATCGCCAAGCTTGCCTTCCACGCCAAGGAAAGTCCCATCCGGACACGGGACGGAGTCTTCAATCTTGTTTCTTCATAGTCTGGGAGTCTGGCCAAAGGTCTTAGTCCGGCCATCCGGACACCCCCTAATCCAGGACTCCCTCACTCGTTATTATTTATCTTATCACAAAACTATCTATTACCTAAATTTCAGTGCTTGCAGAGAAAACCTTACTGAAAACCGCTTATCATTTCCTTCTGCTCCTCGTTGGGTTCGACACTCTTACTTATCGAAAGGACTACGATAGATCCCCTACACTTCTGGGTCATCAAGACTCTTTTCTGGCGCCGTTGCCGGGGAGTGTAGCACTTTTGGTGAGTGGAACTTGGTAAGGAAACATTTATATAGTGTGCTGAAATTTTCTGTTACTTGTAACTATGGAAACTAATCCTTCGAGGGGCTTGTTCGGGGTATCTTCACCCCAACCAGAAGGACAAAGAGTTTCTCCTCAACCTACTGAACTTTTTGAAAATATTTACTTTGAGATTCCTTCGGGTATAATAGAGAAACTGCTAGCTAATCCATTTGCAGGAGATGGAACATTGCATCCCGATTTACACCTTATCTTTGTGGATGAAGTTTGTGGATTATTTAATCTTGCAGGTATTCCCGATGATTGTCAAAAGGAAGGTCTTCCCTTTATCTTTGAAGGGAGATGCATTGACATGGTATAGGCTATGTAATGATACGGGATCTTGGAATTATAAGCGATTGAAGTTGGAATTTCACTAGGAGTTCTATCCTATGCATCTTGTTCATCGTGATCGTAATTACATATATAATTTCTGGCCTCGCGAAGGAGAAAGCATCGCTCAAGCTTGAGGGAGGCTTAAGTTAATGTTATATTCATGCCCCAATCATGAGCTCTCCCGGGAAATGATTATTCAAAACTTTTATGCTCGGCTTTCTCTTAATGATCGCAACCTGCTCGATACTTCCTATGTTGGTTCTTATATGCTGAAGACTATTGATTTCAAATGGGACTTATTGCAAAGAATTAAACGCAACTCTGAAGATTGGGGTTCCGGCGATGGTAAGGAGTCAGGTATGACACCTAAGTTTGATTGTGTTAAATCTTTTATGGATACCGATGCTTCTCATGGATTTAGCGCTAAGTATGGACTTTACTCTGAGATAGTAGCTTCTTCCTGTGAATCTTTTGCTACTCACGTTGATCTCCCAAAAGAGAAGTTGTTTAAATATAATCCTCCTGATGAAGTGAAAGTAGTTGCACCTATTACAGTTGAAGAAAAGACTATCACCTATAGTGATCCTATTGTTCCTACTACTTATTATGAGAAACCTCCTTTTCCTGTTAGGATAAAGGATCATGCTAAAACTTCGACTGTTGTTCGTAAGAGTAATACTAGGACTTATACACCTCCTGAGCAAATAAATGTTGAACCTAGGATTGCTATGGTTAAAGATCTCTTGGATGATGATTTAGATGGGCATGTTATTTATTTCTATGATGAATCTACTAATATTGCTAGACCAGATACTAAGATACATAGACCTGTCGTAGGCATGCCTATTATTTCTGTTAAAATAGGAGATCATTGTTATCATGGTTTATGTGATATGGGTGCTAGTGCTAGTGCGATACCTTATGATTTATATAAAGAAATTATGAACGACATTGCACCCGTTGAATTAGAAAACATTGATGTTACTATTAAGCTTGCTAATAGGGATACCATTAAACCAGTAGGGATTGTTAGAGATGTTGAAGTTTTGTGTGGGAAAGTTAAATACCCTGCTGATTTTCTTGTTCTTGGCTCCCCACAAGATGACTTTTGTCCCATTATTTTTGGTAGACCCTTCCAAAATGCGGTTAATGCTAAAATTGATTGTGAAAAGGATACTGTCACGATTGGCCTAGACGGTATGTCTCATGAGTTTAATTTTGCTAAGTTTCGTAGACAACCTCGTGATAAGGAACCACCTATTAAGGATGAAATTATTGGTCTTGCTTCCATTGCTATGCCTCCTGCTGATCCGTTAGAACAATACTTGCTTGACCATGAAAATGATATGTTTATGAAGGAAAGAAGGGAAATAGATGAAGTGTTCCTTAAACAGGAACCTGTGCTGAAACATAATCTTCCCGTTGAAATTCTTGGGGATCCCCCTCCACCCAAGGGTGATCCCGTGTTTGAATTCAAACCATTACCTGATAATCTTAAGTATGGTTATCTTGATGAAAAAAAATATCCTGTTATTATTAGTGCTAACCTTTCAGAGAAAGAAGAAGAAAGATTATTGAAAACTCTGAAGAAGCACTGAGCTGCTATTGGATATACTCTGGATGATCTTAAGGGCGTTAGTCCCATGTTATGCGATCACAAATTAATTTAGAGGACGATGCCAAACCAGTTAGAGATCCTCAACGACAACTGAATCCCAAGATGAAAGAAGTGGTAAGAAAGGAGATACTAAAGCTCCTTGAGGCAGGTATAATTTATCCCTTTGCTGATAGTGATTGGGTAAGTCCTGTCCATTGTGTCCCTAAAAAGGGAGGCATTACCATTGTTCCTAATGATAAAGATGAATTGATCCCGCAAAGAATTATTACAAGTTATAGGATGGTAATTGATTTCCGTAAATTAAATAAGGCTACTAAGAAAGATCATTACCCTTTACCTTTTATTGATCAAATGCTAGAAAGGCTATCCAAACACACACATTTTTGCTGGCTAGATGGTTATTCTGGTTTCTCTCAAATACCTATGTTGGGGGGGGGGGGATCAATCAAAAACTACCTTTACTTGCCCTTTTAGTACTTTAGCACCTGCTACCTTTCAAAGATGCATGATGGCTATATTCTCTTATTTTTGTGAAAAGATTTGTGAGGTATTCATGGATGATTTTTCCGTTGATGGATCCTCTTTTGATGATTGTTTGAGCAACCTTGATCCAATTTTGTAGAGATGCGAATACACTAGTCTCGTCCTGAATTGGGAAAAGTGTCACTTTATGGTTAATGAAGGCATTGTCTTGGGACATAAGATTTCCGAGAGAGGTATTGAAGTTGACAAATATAAAGTTGATGCTATTGAAAAGATGCCATGTCCCAAGGACATAAAAGGTATAAGAAGTTTCCTTGGTCATTGTCGGTGTCAAAACCGGCGGATCTCGGGTAGGGGGTCCCGAACTGTGCGTCTAGGCGGGTGGTAACAGGAGACGAGGGACAAAATGTTTTTACCCAGGTTAGGGCCCTCTTGATGGAGGTAAAACCCTACGTCCTGCTTGATTAATATTGATGATGTGGGTTACAAGAGTAGATCTACCACGAGATCAAGGAGGCTAAACCCTAGAAGCTAGCCTATGGTATGATTGTTGTTCGTCCTATGGACTAAAGCCATCCGGTTTATATAGACACCGGAGAGGGCTAGGGTTACACAGAGTCGGTTACAATGGTAGGAGATCTACATATCCGTATCGCCAAGCTTGCCTTCCACGCCAAGGAAAGTCCCATCCCGACACGGGACGAAGTCTTCAATCTTGTATCTTCATAGTACTGGAGTCCGGCCGATGATGATAGTCCAGCTATCCGGACACCCCCTATTCCAGGACTCCCATAGTAGCCCCCGAACCAGGCTTCAATGACGACGAGTCCGGCGCGTATGTTGTCTTCGTCGTTTGCAAGGCGGGTTCTCCTTCATGTCCATGTGTTCGCCAGATAGTGTCCGGTTGCTTCATAAATGTTGCGCTCCTTGGCTTCCACGTCCAATAATGGCCTTCTTCCACGTGTTGCATGAATGCGAAAAGCCAGGGTATTCTTACATTTTAACCCCTAGCTGCGCAAATAAACCGCCTATAAGAGAGGCGAGGATCCAGATCCAAATCACACCATCCTCCTTCCGCAAGTACTCATCGAGGCGCATCTGACAAAAAATCCATTCCAACATGGATAGCCGACGCTGCTCCTCTTCTCGCGCTCCTAGTCCTCAGCCAGGAGATTGGAGGAGATGCTCTGTTCCGCATCACGAGCTAGTGACGCTCCAAGCAGAGCGATTTCTTCCCCCAGCCTTCATGGTTCCGGTTCGGGCCGGACTAGCCACCTACAAGGGTGGGAAGCAGGCGGAGAGCGTCCCCAATCCCTCCAAAGGAGAGCGGGTATGCTTCGTCCCCTACTTAATAAGGGGACTCGGGTTTCCCATACATTCGTTTCTCCGGGGGCTCCTGGAGTTCTACGGACTCCAACTTCACCACCTTACGCCTGCCTCCATTTTGCACATCGCGGGCTTCGTAGCTCTGTGTGAGCTGTTTTTGGGCATTGAGCCCCATTTTGCGCTATGGAAGAGGCTGTTTTGCCTCGTACCCCGCTCTCACGAGGGGTCGATATATCAAGTGGGCGGAGCCGAAATATGGTGCATCGCCGGGACCGGATACCTATCCGGGACCCCGAAGAAGGCGTCCGAAGACTGGCCTTCGGAGTGGTTTTATATGGAGGACGCTCCGCTGCCGGATCCAGTCCGGGTCGGCCTCCCGGAGTTTAGCAATGCTCCTCTAAAGAAACGCCTGAGTTGGCGCCCACGGAGCCCTCAACGGGAAGACGATAGGAGCGTCCATTACTTGATGGGCCGGATACGGCTACTAGCCCATTCTAGATTAACCATGATCGGAGTCATGGCCACATGCATTATGCGAGGGGTGCAGCCGCTCCAATATAGGGGCTACCCCATGTGGGATTTCAATGGAGATAATGACGCCACCCATCACGGCCGCAAGGGGCCAGGCTCGGCTGACGATCTGGTGAAGATCCTGTCCGGCTTGTACAAGAGGGAGAAGGAGGACTTCCTCCGCACGAATCCTCTGAACGGATTCTCCATGAACAACCCTCGGAGCTGGGTAAGCGGTCGTTTGTATATCTGATCCGTGCCTTTAAAGGCAAGTGTCTTATTTTATGATTTTGACGCAGGAACTACGTCGCGATGTGGAGGGCATAAAAAGCCCAGCTCCACAACCCGAGGATCCGGAAAGATCCCTTGATCCGGCCTCCGGAGAGGATCCGGACTTAGCGGTGGAACTGATCGACGGGGTGTTCCACCAGCTCAGTATAGATAATGCTTTAGTCGCCATTACGGCTGACTAACCCGGTTTGTATCCGGCTTCCCAGGTGAGTACGACCGAAGTCCTAACACCGTTACTTTTTTAATGCTTATTTCTGACCACCATGCACCAATGGTTCTTGACAAGAGGCGCCTTCACGGCAGGAAGCCGAGCCCGCGGCGACTGACCAAATGAGGTTAGTGCGGCCTAGCAGGCGGAAGAGGAGTGCGGCGCGAATCGAAACGTCGCCGCAAAGGTACGGCGCACCATTGTCCTTTAAGGGAAAGACTCCTGGGGGCATATTAATGCTCGTGATTCTTTCAGGAGAAAAAGCGCTTGCCGGACTGAGTCCGGAGAGGGTGCCTATCAAGCCTCCGCCAGCCAGGCTCCAACGCCTGGTCCGGAGGGGGAGGCGAGCGCAAGGCGCGAGCCAGATGCTCCTCCAACGGAGGATGCCGGCAGGTTGTCCGCCACCAGGTCTGAGGTGGAGAGCGCCATGAATCACAGGCGCCGTCGGACAGTTCTTCGTGACGCGTGTTTCTCCCCTGAGGCGTTAAATGCCTTTAATGCGGGAGACGCGCACCTCCGTGCTGCTCAAGATGGTTTAACCAAAGCCACGGAGCAGTATGTAAAAGACATACGGGTAAGGAATTTTGATGGCTATATATGCCAGTAGCCCCCGAGACTTAAAATAGTTCAAATAACTAATTTAAGGATCATTTGTTATGCAGGATCTTACTAAGAAGAATACCCACCTGTCCCAGGAGCTTCAAGAGTGCAAGGCCCAACTTGAGGCTGCACTAGCCGCTATCGGGGGAGCCACGGAGACCCCTCTAGTAATTCATATTTCGAAAAGAGAATTAGTTTATGAAGTGCGGTGTGTGTGTATAGTCTGACAATAACATTGCAGAGGGTGCCGGACTAGATCCGGACAAGCAACAGCTGCTGCGCCAGTTGAAGGCCGGCGAGAGGGTGCTTATGAAGGTGCAGCAGGAGAGGAACAAGCTCCAAGATGCCCACACCCAGCTTGGAGAAGAGCTAAAAGGGGTGCGGGCCCAGCTGTCTAGATCCTTGAAGGAGAACCAGCGGCTTCGTCGCGGCATCTATAGTAAGTGCTTGAGCAAATTCTTTTGAAAAGAAGAGTTCGGTGAGGAGGTCGGTTGACATAAATATGTCTGTAGGTGTGCTCATAGGTCGCCCTATGGAGGAAATGCCCGGTTCAACGGGTGACCAACTTCCCGAGCTGGTGCAACTGCTTGAACATGTTCGGCAAGCGATGAGTGGCGTCGTTCAGGCCTTATGGCCTGCCGTCTCCCTACCTGAGGGCCTTGGAGGGCTTGCTGAGGAGCTTCAGGGAGTACGGTGACGTCTTCGTTTGTGGAAGATATCGGCCTGCCGTCAAGGCGCCAGGGAGGCCTGGGCCATGGTGAAGACGCGGTACCCGAAGGCTGACCCAAACCACATGGCCGAGGTTAGACCTGTGGGGCCTGATGGGAAGGAGATCCCTGTGAGCTTGATGTACGGCCAAGTAGAGCTGGCCGCGAAATATTCCCAACAGGACTGTAAATTAGACAGCCTTTTAGATGGGATTGAAGAGGAGTACAATCAGTCAGTTTGACGATGTAATTTTTTAAAATGACATGTAAAATGCCTTCTAGCCGGATTGTAGATCGTTTGCCTTTGCGGACCTTTTTGCTTCAACCTCGGGACCTAGCAGTCCGGAGTGTGTCCGAATACCCTGACGGTTATAAAAGAACCAGGGCATGCATGGAGACAAGGCGTAGGGGTCATAATTGCTTTATCAGACAAGTGCCCAACTAGCTATGTTATATTACATGGTTAGTAAGAAACATCTTCCAGGGAGAATAGTTCCATTAAGGGTTCCTTTCCCTGGGAGGCATGCCCTAAAGTGCATGTCCGGACTGCGAAAAAAGCAGAAAAAACATCTGGCGGCAGATAAATAAGTAAGTAATAAATCATCTTTTAGGTCACCAACCGAATATTCCCTTAAGAACGCTAGCCTTCGGCTTCACCCAGTCCGAGGTACACATCCGGCTGACCCGGCAGTAACAATCGCAGAGGTGCTCCCTTTACCTCCTAGCCGAACAATCGGGAATGTAGGGGTAAGCACAGGAGCCAGGCAACCCGGCTTGGCCAAAACTTAAGTCATATCGATGCATATAATGGTGATCAAAAGGTACATGCGGAAGTGTGACACATGTGGTGGGCATGAAGCCCATATAAATAAGCTTCTGTTAAAGAAGCCCCCAAGTATAACGAGTGCGAGTAGCACATCGAGTGAGTGCGAACAGAGCGCAGATCAGCCCTCAGGGGGTTTGTGCTGAAGAAAGGGGAGGAGAAAAGAGGGAAAACAAATACAGCGAAAAAATATGAAAGGTGGACGGAGGAAGGAGACGAACCCTGAGTCCGGCGCTAGGCGTAAAATCTTCGGAGACGGGCTGCGTTCCATGGGTTTGGCTCGAGTCGGTTGTCAGATGAGTTGCGTAGACGGTGTGCACCGCCGGTAAGGACTTGGTCGATGATGAAGGGACCTTCCCATTTGGGCTTAAGTTTGTCCTTTTTCTTGTCTGGCAGGCATAGAACTAGCTCGCCAACGTTATAAGTTTTGGCCCGTACTTCTCTGCTTTGATATCTTCGAGCCTGCTGTTGATAGAATGCGGAACGGGATTTTGCCACGTCGTGCTCCTCCTCTAAAGCGTCCAAACTGTCCTGCCGATCTAACTCGGCTTCTCTTTCCTCGTACATGCGCATGCGAGGTGAGTCATGAATTATATCGCAGGGCAAAACTGCCTCAGCGCCGTATACCATAAAAAATGGTGTGAATCCGGTTGTGCGGTTTGGCATGGTCCGCAGCCCCCAAAGTACGGAGTCGAGCTCCTCTACCCAGTGCGTGTTTGATTCCGTGAGGGGCCGCACTAATCTGGGTTTGATGCCGCTCATGATTAGACCATTTGCTCGTTCCACTTGACCGTTAGTTTGAGGGTGGTAGACCGAAGCATAGTCGAGCTTGATGCCCATGTTTTTGCACCAGAGTTTAACCTCGTCGGCCGTGAAATTCGTGCCGTTATCAGTGATGATGCTGTGGGGGACGCCAAAACGGTGTACTACCCCGGATATGAAGTCTATCACAGGTCCGGATTCTGCCATTTTAACCGGCTTGGCCTCTATCCATTTGGTGAATTTGTCCACCATGACCAATAAGTATTTGTGCTTGTGGGTTCCCCCTTTAAGGGGTCCAACCATGTCAAGCCCCCAGACCGCGAACGGCCAGGTGATGGGTATGGTTTTGAGGGCGGTGGGTGGCATGTGGCTCTGATTAGCAAAGAGCTGGCAGCCAACGCATTGTTGGACTAAGTCCTGAGCGTCTGCCCGGGCTGTCGACCAATAAAATCCTGTACGGAAGGCCTTGCCTACAAGGGCCCGGGCTGCAGTGTGGTGCCCGCCGAGTCCGGCGTGAATTTCAGCCAGCAGATTTCGCCCTTCCTGTTCGGAGATACACCTTTGAAGGACTCCGGTTGTACTTTTCTTATAAAGTTCTCCCTCATGGACCTTGTAGGCTTTAGATCGCCGAACTATGCAGCGGGCCTCATTTTGGTCTTCGGGAAGTTCCTGCCTAATTAAGTAGGCTAGGAATGGTTCCGTCCACGGGGCAATTACTGCCATTATTTCATGGGCTGAAGGTGTTATATCATTGGTTGAGCCACCGATTGTGTCAGAATGTTCTGTGTCGGGTGGTGCAATTGGTTCCGGGTTGTTATTTCCGGACTCCCCTTCCCATAATACGGATGGCTTAAAGAGCCGTTCCAGGAAGATGTTTGGAGGGACGGCGTCGCGTTTTGCGCCAATACATGCCAGCACGTCTGCTGCATGGTTATTATCCCGGGCTACGTGGTTCAATTCGAGTCCCTCGAACCGAGCTGACATTTTTAGCACAGCGTTACGGTAGGCTGCCATTTTCGGATCCTTGGCGTCAAAGTCTCCATTTATTTGGGATATTGCGAGGTTTGAATCCCCGCGCACCTCTAGGCGTTGAATACCCATAGAGATCGCCATCCGGAGGCCATGTAGAAGGGCCTCGTATTCGGCTGCATTGTTGGAGTCCATGTACATTATTTGAAGTACATATTGGACTGTGTCTCCGGTTGGGGACGTCAAGACGACGCCAGCCCCCAAGCCCGCCAACATTTTGGAGCCGTCAAAATGCATGATCCAACTAGAGTATGCGCCGTACTCTTTAGGGAGTTCGGCTTGGGTCCATTCGGCGATGAAGTCAGCCAGGACTTGCAACTTTATAGCTTGCCGTGGTTTGTAGGTTATGTCAAATGGTAAGAGCTCAATGGCCCATTTTGCAATTCTGCCCGTTGCGTCGCGATTGTTTATAATGTTGTAGAGAGGTACTTCGGAGGCCACTGTTATGGAACACTCTTGAAAGTAGTGTCGCAGCTTCCGGGATGCCATGAACACCGCATACGCTATCTTTTGATAATGTGGGTACCGGGACTTGCATGGAGTCAAGACAGTGGATACATAGTACACTAGTTTTTGAAGAGGGAATTTGTGCCCTTCTGTTTCTCGTTCGACGATGAGTATCGTGCTGACAACTTGATGTGTTGCTGCGATATATAATAGCATTGGTTCGCCCAGGTTGGGCGCGGCCAGGACCGGATTTGTTGCCAATACGGCTTTAATTTCTTCGAGTCCGACCGTGGCAGCATCCGTCCATTCGAAATGTTCGGTGCGCCGGAGGAGGCGATAGAGGGGCAGTGCCTTTTCTCCCAAACGGGAGATGAAGCGGCTTAGAGCCGCCACGCATCCGGTTAGCTTTTGTATTTGCTTGAGGTCTTTTGGGATATCCAATTGTGACAGAGCTCGGATCTTGGCTGGGTTTGCTTCAATTCCTCTTCCGGATACAATGAAGCCCAAGAGCTTTCCGGCTGGTACGCCAAAAACTCATTTTTCCGGGTTGAGCTTAATGTCATATGCTCGGAGGTTGTCGAATGTTACCCTCAAGTTGTCTACTAGAGATTCGACGTGTTTGGTCTTGACGACCACATTGTCTACGTATGCCTCGACTGTTTTGCCGATCTGGGTGGCCAGACATGTCTGAATCATGCGCTGATATCTTGCACCGGCGTTTTTGAGTCCGAAGGGCATTGTGTTGAAGCAGAATGGTCCATATGGAGTAATAAATGCCGTTGCGGCCTGGTCTTTTTCCGCCATCTTGATTTGATGGTAGCCGGAGTATGCGTCGAGGAAGCACAATGAATTGTGCCCTCCGGTAGCATCGATAATTTGGTCGATGCGAGGGAGAGGGAAGGGGTCGTTTGGACAGGCCTTGTTAACGCCTTTGAAATCGACACAAAGGCGCCACGATTTGTCCTTTTTTGGTACCATTACCAGGTTGGCTAGCCAGTCCGGATGTTTGATATCTCTGATGAATCCGGCTTCTAAGAGTTTGGCTAGCTCCTCTCCCATTGCCTGTCTTTTGGGTTCGAAAAATCGCCGAAGAGCCTGTTTGACTGGCTTGAATCCTTTAAGGATATTTAGGCTATGTTCTGCCAGCCTGCATGGGATTCCTGGCATGTCTGAAGGGTGCCAGGCGAAAATGTCCCAATTTTCCCGAAGGAATTCTCGTAGTGCGGCTTCTACATCAGGATTTAATTGTGCCCCAATGGAGGCCGTCTTTGTGGGGTCCGTTGGATGGACCTGGAATTTGACTATTTCGTCTGTTGGTTTAAAAGAGGTGGACTTGGGCCTTTTATCGAGTATCACATCGTCCCTATCCACCATGGAGCGCAGCGCAGTTAGTTCCTCTGCCGCTAAGGCTTCGGATAATGCCTCTAGGGCCAGTGCGGTTGTCTTATTTTCAGCGCGGAGTGTTGTATTTGGATCACTGGCAAGAGTGATTATTCCATTCGGTCTGGGCATTTTGAGCTTCATGTACCTGTAATGGGGTATAGCTTGGAAGATTGTGAATGCCTCTCGCCCTAGCAAGGCGTGATATCCGCTGCCGAACGGGGCCACTTGGAATGTGACCTCTTCGGACCTATAGTTGTCCGGTGAGCCGAACACTACATCTAGCGTGATTTTTCCTGTGCAGCGCACTTCTCGACTAGGGATTATCCCCCTGAAGGTTGTGCTGCTTCGCTCAATGCGGCTCCAGTCAATTTCCATTTTTTGAAGGGTTTCTTCGTAGATGAGGTTTAATCCGCTGCCGCCATCCATGAGTACCTTGGTAAGACGAAAACCGTCTACTATCGGACTGAGGACCAATGCGGCTGGTGCTCTAGCTGTTTGCAATTTAGGTTCGTCGCTGGCATTGAAGGTGATAGCCGTGTCGCTCCATGGATTCGCTGTTGCTACTTGGTAGACTTCGGCGAGGCTGTGGATTGTTCGTTTCCGCATGTTATTTGATGCGAAAGTCTCGAAGACTGTTAATACCGTACTGGTACTGCTGGGCTGGTTGCCCGGGGCTAAAAAGCCTTCGCCACTTTTGGCCACCTGCCGTAGTATCCAACATGCTCGAAGGCTATGTGTTGGAGTGGCGCCCTCCGTACTATGGATTTTGCAAGGTCCGTTGAGCCATCCCTCCAGTACGGTTCCATACCCTTTAGGGGTTTTTTGCTTTTTGGTTTTTAACCCAGGTGCTTGAGTATGACGCACTCTTTTATTTCAGACTGGGGTTGCATTCAGGGCCGGATTGTCCCAAAACCTAGTTTTGGTTTTCCAGGCACTCTCCACCGCACACTATTTTTGTACAATGGTTGCTAGGTCGGCGAAGCATGTAACTTCGCGACGACTGATGGCGTTTATGATTCCCTTGTCCGTGCAATTGTTGCAGAAAATTGAAATCGCGCTTTCTTCACGGCAGTCCTTTATCCTGTTCATAACCAGTAGGAATCTGGCCCAGTAATGATGCACTGTTTCATTGGGCTCTTGCCGTATTTGAGATAGGTCGCTTATGTTTGGGTGGGCGGGTGGAATCAAGTTCGGAACCCTGCCCGATCTGAGGCTCAAAGGCCAACAAGCTTCCGGATTCGAAGCTTGATTTGCTGGATGCTTTCCAGCGAATCTGGTCCGATGCCTGACTCTTAAGTTCAGTATTTGATTGGCGTCCGTCCCTCCGTGGGAATCCGGCATGGAGGGATCGGGAATCCGGACATAGTTGGATTTCAACATAGAAGAAGAGTTGCCGCATTGTTCCTCTACCACAACCATGTGGTGGGTAGCCTGGGGAGAGTTAATTTCTCTCAGATCGGTTTTAAGCCCAATCTAATCGTAGTCTATATCGACTCCCAGGGTGGCGATGCGATCCAAGAGCTCGTTTATAGAGGAGAGCTCAATCGCATCTAATTGCTCGGCGAATTCCGAGCTGACGTGAAGATCGCTTTCGATGACCTGAGAGGTCATCGTTGGAGCGGTGGCCGAACAGGCGGTCATAAGAAAACCACCTAGACGGATAGTTTGGCCGGCGGCCAAAGCTCCCTTGACGGCGCCGTCTTTAAAGACGGGAAAAGGTATCCTTACTGATCGCGACGGCACAGAGGAACTCTCAATGAAAGCACCAATGTCGGTGTCAAAACCGGCGGATCTTGGGTAGGGGGTCCCGAACTGTGTGTCTAGGCGGATGGTAACAGGAGACGAGGGACACGATGTTTTTACCCAGGTTCGGGCCCTCTTGATGGAGGTAAAACCCTACGTCCTGCTTGATTAATATTGATGATGTGGGTTATAAGAGTAGATCTACCACGAGATCAAGGAGGCTAAACCCTAGAAGCTAGCCTATGGTATGATTGTTGTTCGTCCTATGGACTAAAGCCATCCGGTTTATATAGACACCGGAGAGGGCTAGGGTTACACAGAGTCGGTTACAATGGTAGGAGATCTACATATCCGTATCGCCAAGCTTGCCTTCCACGCCAAGGAAAGTCCCATCCGGACACGGGACGAAGTCTTCAATCTTGTATCTTCATAGTCTTGGAGTCCGGCCGATGATGATAGTCCGGCTATCCGGACACCCCCTATTCCAGGACACCCTCAGTCATGCCTGTTTTTATAGGAGGTTCATTAAGGACTTTTCTAAAATCTCTAGGCTTCTGACTAATTTATTGCAAAAAGATATTACTTTTGTCTTTGATGATGATTGTGTAGAAGCATTTGAAATAATTAAGAAAGCTTTGATCACTGCACCTATTGTTCAGCCACCTGATTGGAATTTACCTTTTGAAATTATGTGTGATGCTAGTGATTATGCTGTAGGTGCTGTTCTAGGGCAAAGAGTTGATAAAAAATGAATGTTATCCAGTATGCTAGTAAGACTCTTGATACTGCCCAGAGAAATTATGCTACTACTGAAAAAGAGTTCTTAGCAGTTGTGTTTGCATGTGATAAGTTTAGACCTTATATTGTTGATTCCAAAGTTACTATTCACACTGATCATGCTGCTATTAAATATCTTATGGAAAAGAAAGATGCTTAGCCTAGGCTCATTAGATGGGTTCTCTTGCTCCAAGAATTTGATTTACATATTATTGATAGAAAGGGAGCTGAGAACCCCGTTGCAGACAACTTGTCTAGGTTAGAGAATGTTCTTGATGACCCACTGCCTATTGATGATAGCTTTCCTGATGAACAATTAGCGGTCATTAATGCTTCTCGTTCTGCTCCTTGGTATGCTGATTATGCTAATTACATTGTTGCTAAATTTATACCGCCTAGTTTCACATACCAGCAAAAGAAAAAGTTCTTTTATGATTTAAGACATTACTTTTGGGATGACCCACACCTTTATAAAGAAGGAGTAGATGGTGTTATCAGACGTTGTGTGCCTGAGCATGAACAGGAACAGATCCTACGCAAGTCTCACTCTGAATCCTATGGAGGACACAACGCTGGAGATAGAACTGCACACAAGGTACTACAATATGGTTTTTATTGGCCTACTCTCTTCAAAGATGCTCATAAGTTTGTTTCATCTTGTGATGAATGTCAAAGAGTAGGTAACATTAGTAGACGTCAAGAAATGCCTATGAATTACTCTCTTGTTATTGAACCATTTGATGTTTGGGGCTTTGATTATATGGGACCTTTTCCTGCCTCTAAGGGTTACACACATATTTTAGTTGTTGTTGATTACGTCACTAAGTGGGTAGAAGATATTCCAACTAGTAGTGCTGATCATAACACTTCTATTAAAATGCTTAAAGAAGTTATTTTTCTGAGGTTTGGAGTCCCTAGATATCTTAGGACTGACGGTGGTTCACATTTTATTCATGGTACTTTCCGTAAGATGCTTGCTAAGTATCATGTTAATCATAGAATCGCATCTCCTTATCATTCGCAGTCTAGTGGTCAAGTAGAGTTGAGCAATAGAGAGCTCAAATTAATTTTGCAAAAGACTGTGAATAGATCTAGAAAGAATTGGTCCAAAAAACTTGATGATGCATTATGGGCCTGTAGAACTGCATAAAAAAATCCTATGGGTATGTCTCCATATAAGATGGTTTATGGAAAAGCGTGTCATTTACCTCTTGAACTTGAACATAAAGCATATTGGGCTATTAACGAGCTCAACTATGACTTCAAACTTGCCGGTGAGAAGAGGTTGTTTGATATTAGCTCACTTGATGAATGAAGAACCCAAGCCTATGAGAATGCCAAGCTATTCAAAGAAAAAGTTAAACGCTGGCATGGCAAAAGGATACAAAAGCGTGAGTTGAACGTAGGAGATTATGTGTTATTATTCAACTCTCGTTTAAGATTTTTTGCAGGAAAACTTCTCTCTAAATGGAAGGTCCTTACGTTATCGAGGAGGTCTATCGTTCTGGTGCCATAAGAATCAACAACTTCGAAGGCACGAGTCCGAGGGTGGTAAACGGTCAAAGAATTAAACATTATATTTCAGGTAATCCTATCAATGTTAAAACTAATATTATTGAAACTGTAACCCTGGAGGAATACATAAGGGACACTTTCCAGAATGTTTCAGACTCCGAAAAGGAATAGGTATGTGGTACGGTAAGTAAACCGACTCCAAAACAACTCCAATGGCAATTTTTATCAGTTTTGGAATATTTAAAAATTTTAGGAAGAAAGAAGTAGTCCGAAAGGAACACGAGGTCCCCACGAGAGTGGTGGGCGCGCCCACTGATACGTCTCCAACGTATCTATAATTTTTTATTGCTCCATGCTACTTTATCTACTGTTTTAGGCAATATTGGGCTTTATTATCCACTTTTATATTATTTTTGGGACTAACCTATTAAACGTAGGCCCAGCCCAGATTTGTTGTTTTATGCCTATTTCAGTGTTTCGAGGAAAAGGAATATCAGACTGAGTCAAAACGGAACAAAATCAACTGGAGAAGTTATTTTTGGAAGGAAATGAACCTGATAGACTTGGAGTGCACGTCAGGGGAGTCCCGGGCTGCCCACGAGGGTGGGGGGCACCCCCCAGGGCGCGCCCCCTGCCTCGTGAGCACCCCGGAGGTCCACCGACGTACCCCCTGCACCCATATATATCTACGTACCCTAAAACATCCAGAACAGAAGATAGATCGGGAGTTCCGCCGCCGCAAGCCTCTGTAGCCACCAAAAACCTCTCAGGAGCCCGTTCTGGCACCCTGCCGAAGAGGGAACCCATCACCGGCGGCCATCTTCATCATCCCGGCGCTATCCATGACGAGGAGGGAGTAGTTCACCATCGGGGCTGAGGGTATGTACCAGTAGCTATGTGTTTGATCTCTCTCTCTCTCTCGTGTTCTCTCTCGTGTTCCCTCCATGGCACGATCTTGATGTGTCTCGAGCTTTGCTATTGTAGTTGGATCTTATGATGTTTCTCCCCCTCTACTCTCTTGTGATGAATTGAGTTTCCCCTTTGAAGTTATCTTATCGAATTGAGTCTTTTATGAGAACACTTGATGTATGTCTTGCGATTCACTTGATGTATGTTTTGGTGATCAACTTGCGGGTTTCGTGACATTAGGAACCTATGCATAGGGGTTGGCACACGTTCTTGACTCTCCGGTAGTAGCTTTGGGGCACTCTTTGAAGTACTTTTATGTTGGTTGGATGAATCTGAGATTGTGTGATGCATATGGTATAATCATGCCCACGGATACTTGAGGTGACAATGGAGTATCTAGGTGACATTAGGGTTTTGGTTGATTTGTGTCTTAAGGTGTTATTCTAGTACGAACTCTTTTATAGATCGATCTGAAAGAATAACTTTGAGGTGGTTTTGTACCCTACCATAATCTCTACGTTTGTTCTCCGCTATTAGTGGCATTGGAGTGACTCTTTGTTGCATGTTGAGGGATTGTTATATGATCTACCTATGTTATTATTGTTGAGAGAACTTGCACTAGTGAAAGTATGAACCCTAGGCCTTGTTTCCTATCATTGCAATACCGTTTACGCTCACTTTTACCACTTGTTACCTTGCTGTTTTTATAATTTCAGATTACAAAAACCTTTATCTACTATCTATTTTGCACTTGTATCTTCATCTCTTCGCCGAACTAGTGCACCTATACAATTTATCATTGTATTGGGTGTGTTGGGGACACAAGAGACTCTTTGTTATTTGGTTGTAGGGTTGCTTGAGAGAGACCATCTTCATCCTACGCCTCCTACGGATTGATAAACCTTAGGTCATCCACTTGAGGGAAATTTGCTACTGTCCTACAAACCTGTGCACTTGGAGGCCCAACAACATCTACAAGAAGAAGGTTGTGTAGTAGACATCACCCACCCTTGCTGGGCGCGCCCCCCTGTCTCGTGGGCATCTCGTGTGCCTCCCGGACTCCGTTTTCTTGCACATTACGTATTTTGGTCGGTAAAAATTCGTTATATATACTCCCAAAGGTTTTGACCATCGTATCACGCAAATATCCTCTGTTTTCGTTTTGAGCTGTTCTTGTTGCAGATTAAAAGCAAGATGTCTTCTCAGGAGTTAGTTGGGGAGAGTCGGGTGTCTCACCCAACACCAAGTCCAGGAGCAAATAGCGATGCTTATCACTTTGGACCATCAACGGATGATGAGATGGAGGCTGATTTGAAAAGGATAGATGCCATGGATGAAGATCAAGAAGTTACCTCCCGTCTCCAAGCAGAATTCATGATGGGGGAACTACCTAGCTTGGTTATCCCAACTTCGGTCATCCCTTCCAACTTTAGATTTCTTTCCTATGAAAATATTAAAAAGAGCTTCACTTGTTCTCCAGAAGCAATGCAGCATCCTTGGGTAAAGGGAGCTTTGGCCGTTACGGGCAAGCTCTGTAAAGAAATTATGGACCTCAAACAACAACTCAATAAGCTCGAGGAGGAGAACCGTATCCTAAAGGGCATCATCACCAAGAAGATCATAACACCAACTGTGAAGAAGGAGAAATAAACACATGGGTATGGGCACTCCCCTTGGCAACTGCCAATCTTGGGGGAGGTGCCCCAGTATCGTATCACCATCACACTCCTATCTTTACCGTCTTGTTTAGTTCGATCCTTTTAATAGTATCTTGATCTAGTAGATTGAAGTTTTGATATCAAGTAGTTTTGAGTTTTGCTTTGTGATCTCTTTTTGTAATCGAGTCCATGAGCTATCTATAATAAAGATTAGTGTTAAGTCAAGGGCTTTTCTTTGTTGCTATGATCTTAAGGAAGTAGAAAGAATAAAAGAGTTCATATTGATCTTATGGTTAGTAATGACTTCACATATAGAAAGTATGAGGCATAAAAGTTGTTGAGGGTTGATAAATGTAGTTTTAGTCATCGTTGCAATTAATAGGAAGTGATAAGGAAGGAGAGGTTCGCATATAAATATATTATCTTGGACACCTTTTATGATTGGGAGCAATCATTAAGTGTGACATGCTAAAAGAGTTGATGTTGGACAAGGAAGACAACGTAATGTTTTATGTTTTCTCACATCTCAGTTAAAGTATATTGTCATTGACCTTCCAAACATGTTGAGTTTGCCTTTCCCCCTCATGCTAGCCTAATTCCTTGCACCAAGTAGAGATACTACTTGTGCTTCCGAATATCCTTAAACCCAGTTTTGTCATGAGAGTCCACCATACGTACATATGGATTGAGTAGGATCCTTCAAGTAAGTTGTCATGTTGCAAGCAATAAAAATTGCTATCTAAATATGTACGACTTATTACTGTAGAGAAAATAAGCTTTGTACAATCTTGTTGTGGAAGTAATAAAAGCGACGGACTGCATAATAAAGGTCCACATACAAGGGGCAATATAAAGTGACGTTCTTTTGCATTAAGATTTTATGCATCCAACCCTAGAAGCACATGACAACCTCTGCTTCCCTCTGCGAAGGGCCTATCTTTTACTTTATGTTTTTGCTTTATGCTTGAGTCAAGGTGATCCTCACCTTTCCCTTTTTCATTTTATCCTTTGGCAAGCTCCTCGTGTTTGAAAGATCATGATATATATATATCCAATTGGATGTAAGTTAGCATGGGCTATTATTGTTGACATCACCTAAAGGTGAATACGTTGGGAGGCAACACAATGAGCCCCTATCTTTCTCAGTGTCCGGCTGAAACTCCATATCCATGAGTATTGCGTGAGTGTTAGCAATTATAGGAGACTACAAGATAGTTGAGTATGTGAATTTGCTGAAAAGCTCTATTGTTGACTCTTTCTGATGTTACGATAAATTGCAATTGCTTCAATGGTTGAGATTACAGTTTGTTAGTTCCCAATGAAGTTTTTGAGCCATACTTGACATTGTGAATTGATTGTTACTTGAGCATAAGAATCATATGATAAAATCTATATATGTTGTTGTTATAATAATGATCATGATGCCCTCATGTCCATATTTTATTTTTATCGACACCTCTATCTCTAAACATGTGGACATATTTTTCGATATCGGCTTCCGCTTGAGGACAAGCGAGGTCTAGCTTGGGGGAGTTGATACGTCCATTTTGCATCATGCTTTTATATCAATATTTATTGCATTATGGGTTGTTATTACACATTATATCTCAATACTTATGGCTATTCTCTCTTATTTTATCATGAAGAGGGGGAATGCTGGCAGCTGGAATTCTGGCTGGAAAAGGAGAAACATTGGAAACCTATTCTGCACTGCTCCAAAAATCCTGAAACTCCATGAAACCTATTTTTGGAATTAATAAGAATTATTGAGCGGAAAAAATACACCAGGGGGCCCACACCCTGTCCAGGAGGGTGTGGGGCGCCCCCCTACTGGGCGCGCCCCCTGTCTCCTGGGCCCCCTGGTGGCCTCCCAGTGTCCATCTTCTGCTATATGAGGGCTTTTATCCTGGAAAAAATCGGGGGCAAGCTTACGGGACGAAACTCCACCGCCACGAGGCGGAACCTTGGCGGAACTAATCTAGGGCTCTGGCGGAGCTATTCTGCCGGGAACACTCCCCTCCGGGAGGGTGAAATCATCACCAGTCATCACCAATGATCCTCTCATCGGGAGGGGGTCAATCTCCATCAACATCTTCACCAGCACCATCTCCTCTCAAAACCCTAGTTCATCTCTTGTATCCAATCTTGTATCAAAACCACAAATTGGTACATATGGGTTGCTAGTAGTGTTGATTAGTCCTTGTAGTTGATGCTTATTGGTTTACTTGGTGGAAGATCATATGTTCAGATCCTTAGTGCATATTATTACCCCTCTTATTATGAACATGAATATGCTTTGTGAGTAGTTACGTTTGTTTCCTGAGGACATGGGTGAAGTCTTGCTATTAGTAGTCATGTGAATTTGGTACTCGTTCGATATTTTGATGAGTTGTATGTTGTCTTTTCCTCTAGTGGTGTTATGTGAACGCCGACTACATGACACTTCACCATTATTTGGGCCTAGAGGAAGGCATAGGGAAGTAATAAGTAGATGATGGGTTGCTAGAGTGACAGAAGCTTAAACCCTAGTTTATGCGTTGCTTCGTTAGGGGCTGATTTGGATCCATATGTTTAATGTTGTGGTTAGGTTTACCTTAATACTTCTTTTGTAGTTGCGGATGCTTGCAATAGGGGTTAATCATAAGTGGGATGCATGTCCATGTAAGGGCAGTACCCAAGCACCGGTCCACCCACATATTAGATTATCAAAGTACCGAACGCGAATCATATGAACGTGATGAAAACTAGCTTGATGATAATTCCCATGTGTCCTCGGGAGCTCCTTTCTCATTATTAGAAATTGTCCAGGCTTATCCTTTGCTACATAAAGGATTGGGCCACCTTGCTGCACTTTATTTACTTTATTTACTTGTTACTCGTTATTATTTATCTTATCACAAAACTATCTATTACCTATAATTTCAGTTCTTGTAGAGAAAACGTTATTAAAAACCACTTATCATTTCCTTCTGCTCCTCGTTGGGTTCGACACTCTTACTTATCGAAAGGACTATGATAGATCTCCTACACTTGTGGGTCATCAGCCCTTGAGCGGGACCCAGCCCGGCAGCCTGGACACCGACAATACGGACCCACCGGCTCGGCATATTACCATTGTAACCCTAGGTGGGTTTATCTATAAAACCCCCCAGGAACCCACTGTCATGGTTCTAAGTCTGACAGTAATGTAGGGGGGGTACTAAGGAGAGGCAAGATCCTAGCTATGGAGTAGTTGTACACACAAGAGTTTTACGAGTTCAGGCCCTTCTCGGAGGAAGTAACAGCCCTACGTCTCGGTGCCCGGAGGTGGTCGACTGGATTATATGTGTGAGAGTTACAGGGGTGCGAACCCTTCTGCCTGTGGAGGGGGGTGGCTTATATAGAGTGCGCCAGGACCCCAGCCATCCCATGTAGCAGAGAGTTCAATGTACATAAAGGCCAGACGTTACTGGTAATGCCTTACATAAAGTGATATCATGGCCATAAAGACTACTTACTAACAGACCGTTTGGATGCAGAGTGACTCTAGATCTCCTGGTGGTCGAGTGAGTCTTCATGGTCGAGTGTCTTCGAGTCCGTCGAGTGGAATCCTTCCAGGTCGACTGAAAGGTAGTTTCTTCTAGAGATGTCCTTGGGAAGGGTATTTTGGACAGGTCCATGACCCTACCCTAGGTACATGGCTTCATCATTAGCCCCAGAATGGATCGAGGTTGTAGTGAGGAAGGAGTTGAGAATTCTTCCGACCCCTCTTTTTATGCTATGAGTATGTCTTGTTCTGGATCAAATGACCGTAGGTGGCGGTACCAACTTCTTTTTCAGTCGCCTTGATCCATTCTTGATATTGGTCGAGTGACTTTTCTATACTTGGAGATCTCCGAGTGACAGATCAGAGGAAATCTTCAGTCTGACAAGTTGCTCTGCTGTTCGCGGATTTAGCGGGATCTGAATTTCGGGAAGCGCGCGAGGTGGAGGAAGCCGCAGTACTCGGATGGGATAAGGCAGGGATGCCTCAATTTCCACGCCACCTTTTTCGCCACATATGGCGCGCGCGACTGTTGCGTGATTTGATAGGATCGCCCGGGCCTACCAGTCAGCCACTCGGAAGAGACTTCATATAAGGCGCCGGATGGGTTTTTTTCAAACAGTGCGCCCTCAATCCCCTCTCCCTCTTCCTTGAGCTCGCTCGCCGCACTCGCCTCCACCTCCGCCTCGCTGCTCCTTGCGCGCCTCGCCGGTGACGATGGTGAAGGAAAAGACGGCGACTTTGGAGCGGGCGAAGAAGGCGACGGCGAAGGCGAAGGGAAGAGCGCCTAGTCGGGGCGGATCCTCGTCGCGGTCCGGCCTGCCACAAGGCTGGATCCAGGGAGACTAGATCCGCTCGACCATCACGCAGAAGGACCTCGACGACCTGGCCAACATGCGACTGATCCCCCATGGGTCAGCAAGGCTTCCGGGGAAGGAGTGGCGGCCGCAGCCTTAGGAGGGTGAGTGCGTCCTCTTAGCCACCCATGTTGATCGCGGTTTTTCTCTGCCACCGAATCTTTTCTTCCGAGGGTTTCTGAACTTCTTTGGTGCACAACTCCATCACTTCACGCCCAACTCCATTGCCTACCTCACCGCTTTCGTGTCTTTGTGTGAAAACTTCTTGGGTTGCCGGCCGCCCTGGGGCCTTTTCAAACACATTTTCACCTGTCGTTCTTAGACGGCGAAAAAGGCTAGCCCAAATGACGAGAGAACCCAAGTAATCCAAATGTGTGGGGGTCTCGGGGTTCAGATGAGGAGTAAGAGTGCCTTTCCAGCCATGACCCTTCCCGAGTCAGTTCGAGGGTGGCTGTCGACCTGGTTCTACTGCCAAGACCAGTCGACGCCAGGGCAGCCGACTGGCCTCCCCCCGTTCTCCGTGGACCGAGTGAACAAGCCATCTTCTCTGAAGGTGCTTCCGGAGGAGAAAGCTCGGGTTAGGATGTTGATGGAGCGTGTGGTCCAGCTCATTCGCGACGGAGTGACGGGCATGGATCTCCTAGAGGTTTTCCTTCGACAGCGCATTCAACCACTTCAGTATCGGGGCCATCCGATGTGGTTGTACTCTGGCACTGAAGACACCACTCGGGTCCACCCGGAGGAGGTCAACGATGTCACTCTGGAGAGGTGGATGACCGCCATCACGGGGAACAGGGACAATCCTCATGGAGCCAGGTGGATCCCATCACTCGACCAGTCCTACGAACCAGACAAGGTTTGACCACATTCTTCTGACTGTGCCTCTTGTTTTCTTCATTCCGCTTTGTTGCAATCCGGTTGACTGAATTTTGTTTGTTGTCTTCCAGATCACTACCGAGATGTACTTGATGCCCAACGGGGTGCAAGAACAGACCGAAGAAGAAGAAGGAAGCGGAGGCGAAAGCCAGGAGGAGTCGGAGTCGGACGGCGACGAGGGTGATGAAGATGCTGGCTCTGAGGAGGAAGAGGAGGAGGTAGTTGAGCCTCCTCGTACTGAAAGACGGTCCAAGCTCACCCATGAAACTGCAGTCGAGCGTAGCAAGGGAGCCGCGCCTGCTGGGCAGCCGACCAAACGCCCTCGGATGACTTCTCCGGCGCCAACTAAGAAAGCGTCGAAGCAACCTCGAGCGGCACCAACAAAACTGGTGAAGGCCCTACCAAATATGAGGATGGATATTCCGACTGTTTCCCGGTAATGGCATAACTCATGTTTTCCCTTTCGACATGGATATATTCTTGGTCGACTCGATCGCTGGCCAACTGATTTCTGAAATCGCAGTGTTGCTACTTCTGAGACTTTAGCCAGGCATGAGGATCAAGAAATGGAGGATGCTGCCACTTCCCATCCTAGTATGATCTGTGCAGTTTCACTTTCGATCGATCGGATCTTCATTTTTGACTTTGAACTTTCTCTGTAGCTCCACCTAGCATTAGCATTGATCTCGCTGACAATGACGATGAGGCGCCACTAAGGCAAAGGAGGAACAGGAAGGCGTCTGCTGGCAAGACTGCTCAGGTTGCGTCAGCACCTGAATCATTGGTTCCGGAGGGGAGCAACGTTGCTCGGGCTACCGTGTCCTTTGCGGAGCCGTTGATGAGTGCCCGTCCTCCGTCGTCGAGTGCCGAACCACCTTCTCTCTTCTCCACACACCACGTCCCAGAGGACCAAGCAGGTGCTGCCAAGGAAGCCATACGCCAGGCGGGGGTCATGATGGAGCAGGTGAAGGCGATCTGAGCCGCCAGCCAAGCAGCTTATGATGCAAGTTCAGCTCTTCAGAGCAATGTCTAGGTTAGTTGAACACCGTCTGTTCTGTTAGGATATGATACCTGGCAATTTTTCTTTCCGAAAATCTTAATGTTTGTCATACACCCAGTGGGTGTGTCGATTGAAATGTCTGGATTAGTGGGGGCACGCTGAGTGCACCCACTGGGTGTAGTCCCCGAGACTACGGTCGACTGCTGGCAGTCGACTGTAGTCTTTATGTCTAGAACTTTGTTCTCTTTTACTTTCTTCACTCGATCTGGTCGAATGGAATCATGGAACCAGTGGGGGCACTCTGAGTGCACCCACTGGGTGTAGGCCCCGAGACCGTGGTCGACTACTGGTACTCGGCTATGGTCTGAAGAATTCTTCGTTTTTTTTGAAACTGCGTCTAACTGTTGACAGTTAGCTGCTTTCGGTCGACTGGTCGATCCGAGCCGGTAGAACCAGTGGGGGCACTCTGAGTGCACCCACTGTGTGTAGTCCCCGAGACTACAGTTGAATATTTTGATTCGGCTGTAGTCTTAGAAATGCTACGATTTGTCTCTTAGTCACTCGGAAGTGACCTGTCTTTGATGTCCGTCGACTGATCTTTCGCAGAAATCTTGCGAGCTTGTTTCTCGTTATACTGAGTTGGAGAACAAGCATATCCAGCTCGAACTTGATCTGAAGCTTGTCCAGGAGAACTTCACGAAGGCGAAGGAGGAAGCAAAAGGTATGTTTGGTGAGAACCTTGACGACTGCCCTGATTTTTGTCCATTCTTGAGTCTGATCTCATTGTCATTTTGCAGATAAACTAAGGGATGCTCTGAAGAAGAAGGACCTAGACCTCGCCGAGGCGTAGAAAGCGGCTTCGGACAAGACGAAACTTGCAGAAGAAAATCTGGTTTCAATCAGCAAACTTGAAGAGGAGAATACCAATCTGAAAGCTGCTCTCGACGCGGCCAACAAGGAGGTCACTCAACAGAAGCGTGAGAAGATAGCCCTGAGTGACAAGGCTAGTGAACTGGCGGGAAAGAAGAATGACTTAGAGGTTTATCTGGGAGGGCTCACCAAGAAGTTATTCCTCATGCTCGAAGGTAACCCCTTATATCCGACTGGTAATCACTGACTTTGTAGGAACATAGCTTATCCTTGAATCGTATCCACAGAATTCTGCCAAAACTTTGAAGAGGAGACTAGTCGAGTGGAGACTGGCTTGGATCCCATCAACTCTCCAGTGAAGGATGAAGCTGCCATGAACGTGCTCCGCCTTGAGTCTCGCGTTGCTGTTGTGGTCTACTATCTTGCGAGACTGAAGGTTGCAACATCGCGCATCGACACAACACTCTGGCCAGGAGAAACACTTCAGAACGACCTCGAGTCTCTGATGACCCGACTGAATGAAGTTCCAAGTCGAGTGCAAGAATGGAAGAAGTCTTCTGCCAGGTGTGGTGCCGATGTTGCCCTGTCTCTAGTCCGTGTTCATTGCAAGGAAGCGCGAGAGGACAAGCTGGCGTCTCTCAACGTGGCCAATACCAGGAAGCATGACTTCCGTTCTTTCATGGAGACCTTCATTGTTGCTGCCACTCGGATCGCAGATGGGATCAACCTGGACGAGTTTGTTGCGCCTTCCAGTCCTCCGCAGGAGGGGTAAGAAACTTCTATCCTTGACGCCTTAAATTTGCCTCGGAATGCCGAGTGGTTTGTGTAATCGATAAACCTTAACAGGCTTGGTGCCTGAGCACTTCCGGATCCGTAAGACGTTATCTGAACTTGGGTTTGCCGTTGAATATGTTTGCATTCCTCTTCGAACGATTATTGCCCTTCGCTCGGAATATATACAAGTGTTTGTGATGCACTTTTGCAGGTAGGGACGAAGCATAGATCGCAATCGGCTTGTA
>NC_041383.1:20316846-20324410 GCF_002162155.2 Triticum dicoccoides
CCCGAGTGGGAGGTTTGCTCTCCACTCGGTAGGATTTTCAAAGACTTAGGCGAGCGCTGGGCTGCAGCTAAGCCTCCGAGTGGGAGGTTTGCTCTCCACTCGGTAGGATTTTAAAAACTTAGGCGAGCGCTGGGCTGCAGCTAAGCCTCCGAGTGGGAGGTTTGCTCTCCACTCGGTAGGATTTTCAAAAACTTAGGTGAGCGCTGGGCTGCAGCTAAGCCCCCGAGTGGGAGTTTTGCTCTCCACTCTGCGGGATTTTCAAAAACTTAGGCGAGCGCAGGGCTGCAGCTAAGCCCCTGAGTGGGAGGTTTGCTCTCCACTCGATGGGATTTTTGTGGTGCACCTCTGAAGGAGAAGGTAGCAGTCGACCTACGCTTCGTCCTCCTTGCGGAACACACGTTGTATTTGTGGCGTAGCTCGGAAGGAGAAGGTAGCAGTTGACATGCGCTTCGTCCTCCTTGCGGAGCGCATGCTGTATTTGTGGCGTAGCTCGGAAGGAGAAGGTAGCAGTCGACCTGTGCTTCGTCCTCCTTGCGGAGCGCACGTTGTATTTGTGGCGTAGCTCGGAAGGAGAAGGTAGCAGTCGACCTGCGCTTCGTCCTCCTTGCGGAGCGCATGTTGTATTTGTGGCGTAGCTCGGAAGGAGAAGGTAGCAGTCGACCTGTGCTTCGTCCTCCTTGCGGAGCGCATGTTGTATTTGTGGCGTAGCTCGGAAGGAGAAGGTAGCAGTCGACCTGCCCTTCGTCCTCCTTGCGGAGCGCACGTTGTATTTGTGGCGTAGCTCGGAAGGAGAAGGTAGCAGTCGACCTGCGCTTCGTCCTCCTTGCGGAGCGCATGTTGTATTTGTAGTTAGGTGAACACTAGGCTGCAGCTAAGCCCCCGAGTGGAAGGCTGGCTTACCACTCGGTAGGATTTTCAAAAACTTAGGCGAGCGCTGGGCTGCAGCTAAGCCCCCGAGTGGAAGGCTGGCTTACCACTCGGTTGGATTTTCAAAAACTTAGGCGAGCGCTGGGCTGCAGCTAAGCTCCCGAGTGGAAGGCTGGCTTACCACTCGGTAGGATTTTCAAAAACTCAGGCGAGCCCTGGGCTGCAGCTAAGCCCCCGAGTGGGAGGTTTGCTCTCCACTCGGCAGAATTTTGTTTAAACTTAGGCGAGTACTTGGACTGCAGCTAAGCCTCCGAGTGGAAGGCTGGCTCACCACTTGGTAGGATTTTGTTTGAACTTAGGCAAAACGGATTCGCAGCTAAGCCTCCGAGTGGAAGGCTGGCTCACCACTCGGTAGGATTTTCTTTACAAACTTAGGCGAAACAGATTCGCAGCTAAGCCACCCACTGGGGGACTGATTTCTATGAACAAAAGTGAAAATAATTACTGGGAAAATTATAAAACTCTTGTCTTTGATAAATAAACTATGGAGGTACTTTTATTACAACTCATCCGAGTGAATACTTAAGTATAAATGGGGCGGAGCAGATCCGCATTCCAAGCTCATGGCTCGTCAATCTGGGGATCGACGTTGTAAAGATGATATGCTCCGTTGTGGAGAACTTTGGTAACAATGAAGGGGCCTTCCCAAGTAGGGGCGAGTTTGTGTGGCTTCTGTTGGTCCACTCGGAGGACCAAGTCTCCTTCTTGGAAGGCTCAACTCTTCACATTTCTGGCATAGAATCGGTGCAAGTCTTGCTGATAGATGGTCGATCGGATCATGGCCATCTCTCTTTCCTCTTCCAGAAGGTCGACTGCATCCTGCCAGGCTTGCTCTGCTTCAGCTTTAGAGTAGAGCTCGACTCGCGGTGCATTGTAAAGCAGGTCACTTGGCAGAACCACTTCAGCTCCGTAGACCAGAAAGAATGGGGTCCTCCCAGTCGACCAATTTGGAGTAGTCCTCAATCCCTAAAGAACTGATGGAAGTTCGTCGACCCACGCGCCTGCCGCGTGCTTGAGGTCGCGCATCAACTGGGGTTTCAGTCCTTTGAGAATTAGGCCATTTGCTCTTTCTGCCTGTCCATTCGACTGGGGGTGGGCGACTGAAGCGTAGTCGACTCGTGTGCCTTGAGAAGCGCAGAAGGCTTTGAATTGATCGGAGTCGAAGTTTGACCCATTATCAGTGATGATGCTATGTGGAACTCCATATCTGAATATTAATTCTTTGATGAAGCTGATGGCAGTGGCGACATCAAGATTTTTAATGGGCTTGGCTTCGATCCACTTGGTGAACTTGTCGACTGCCACCAGTACATGGGTGAAGCCGCTACTGCCAGTTCTCAGTGGTCCAACCATATCTAACCCCCAAATAGCAAAAGGCCAGACGATTGGGATGGTCTTCAAGGTTGAGGAGGGTTTGTGCGACATGTTGGAGTAGAACTGACATCCTTCACACTTGTCGACTATCTCTTTCGCCATTTCATTTGCTCTGGGCCAGTAAAAACCCGCTCGGTATGCTTTAGCCACAATGGTCCGAGAGGACGCATGATGGCCATAGGTCCCCAAGTGGACGTCGTTGAGAATCATTCGACCCTCTTCCGGTGTTATGCATTTCTGGCTCACTCCAGTTGCACTTTCTCTGTACAACTATCCCCTCATGACAGTAAAGGCTTTGGATCAACGGACGATCTGTCGAGCCTCTTCTTCATTCTCTGGGAGCTCTTTCCTTAGAATATACGCGATGTAGGGCACTGTCCAGTCGGGAGTGATAACCAGAACTTCCATGATTAAGTCGACGACAGCTGGGACCTCGACTTCAGTCGGATCTGTGGCACTTTTTGGCTGCGGGGCTTCTTCAGTGAAAGGATCTTCTTGAACCGACGACATGTGAACATGCTCCAAAAACACGCCACTCGGGATGGCTTCTCTTTTGGAACCTATCTTCACCAAGTCATCAGCTGCTTGGTTTTTCAGTCGGGGAACATGATGAAGCTCTAACCCCTCGAACTTCTTCTCCAGCTTTCTTACTATGTTGTAGTAACCAGTCATAGCTGGGCTTCTGACGTCCCACTCCTTCATCACTTGGTTAACCACCAAATCCGAGTTGCCGTAGACCATGAGGCGACGGACGCTGAGTGAAATGGCCATACGCAACCCATAGAAAAGTGCTTCGTATTCTGCTTCGTTCTTGGAGGAGTCAAAGTGAATCTGGAGTACATATCTGAGCTTATCTCCTCGGGGGGGGGGGGGACCAACACTACCCCAGCACCGGAACCATTCAGCATTTTAGAGCCATCAAAGAACATAGTCCAGTGCTCCGAGTGAACTTGAGTCGGTAACTCCTGCTCAGTCCACTCGGGGAGGAAATCTGCTATTGCTTGCGACTTGATAGCTTTCTTTGCCTCAAATCTGATATCTAAGGGGAGGAGTTCAATCGCCCATTTTGCCACTCGACCAGTTGCGTCTCTGTTGTGCAGAATCTCTGATAAGGAGGCATTCGCTGACGACTGTGATGGTATGGTCAGAGAAGTAGTGAGCAACTTTCTTCGTGGTCATATAAATCCCATATACGAGCTTCTGATAATGAGGGTATCTTTTTTTTGATGGGGTCAGGACTTCAAAAATGTAATACACTGGGCATTGAACTTTGAAGGCTTTCCCTTCTTCTTCCCGCTCGACCGTAAGTACTGTACCGACGACTTGTCTTGTGGCTGCAATGTAAAGCAGCAAAGGCTCTTTGCTGATTGGGGCAACAAGCACCGGCTGGGTGGAAAGTAGGGTTTTTAACTCTGCAAACGCTGCGTCAGCTTTAGGAGTCCACTCGAACTTGTCTGACTTCTTCATCAGTCGGTAAAGAGGCAATGCCTTCTCACCGAGACGAGAGATGAATCGACTTAAAGCGGCCAAGCAACCAGTAAGCATCTGAACATCGTGCACATGCACAGGTCGTTTCATTCGGAGTATTGTTCCCACTTTCTCTGGGTTTGCATCGATTCCTCGTTCAAAAATGAGAAAACCGAGTAACTTTCCGCCAGGAACTCCGAATGTGCACTTGGATGGATTAAGCTTGATATCATACCTCCTGAGGTTGGCAAATGTTTCAGCGAGGTCAGTCAGCAGGTCGGAACCTTTCCGAAACTTGACCACAATGTCATCCATGTACGCTTCCACATTCCGACTGATTTGAGTGAGCAAACACTTCGGAATCATCCTCATGAACGTGGCTCCAGCATTCTTGAGGCCGAATGGCATGGTGACATAACAAAAGCACCCAAATGGGGTGATGAAAGTTGTTTTGATCTCATCGGGTCCATACAGACGGATCTTATGGTACCCGGAATAGGCGTCTAAGAAAGACAGTCGCTCACATCCCGCAGTCGAGTCGACTATTTGATCGATGCGGGGAAGAGGAAAATGATCTTTCGGGCAGACCCGATTGATATGTTTAAAGTCAATGCACATGTGAAGTGAGTTGTCCTTTTTGGGGACCATGACAACATTGGCGAGCCACTTGGAGTTGTAAATCTCTCGGATAAACTCTGCTGCTAAGAGCCGAGCCACCTCTTCGCCAATAGCCTTCCTTTTCTGGACGGCGGACCGTCGCAGATGTTCCTTGACAGGTCTTGCCTTTGAATCGACTCGCAGACGATGCTCAGCCAGCCCCCTGGGTACACCTGGCATGTCAGAAGGTTTTCATGCAAAGATGTCCCAGTTCTCATGGAGGAACTGGATGAGCGCTTCTTCCTATTTGGGGTCGAGTGTTGTGGAGATATGAGTCGAAGCAGCGTTTGGGGTCGGTCGGGTGGATGTGAACTGGTTTTGTCTCACCGGACTACTAAAACGCTGATTCCGTAGCGGGCTTCTTGGCTCGCAACAAACCACTCGGGTCTGCATTCTTCTGGTGTTCCTGCCACTCTTCTGCCACCATCTGAGCATCGGCGATCTTTGAGCCTTTCTGGAAGCACTCTTCCGCCTTCTTGCGATTACCAGTAACAGTGATCACGCCTTTAGGGCCAGGCATCTTCAATTTGAGGTACACGTAACACGGTCGGGCCATAAAATGTGCATAAGCTAGCCTGCCCAAAATAGCATGGTAGGCACTCTGGAAATCTACAACCTCAAATGTCAGTTTTTCTTTGCGGAAGTTCTTGGAATCACCAAAAACCACATCGAGAGCAATCTGGCCGAGTGATGCGGCCTTCTTGACAGGAATGACTCCATAGAAACTCATGTTGCTTGTGCTGAGTCTGGACATCGGAATGCCCATCCCTTTCAGCGCCTCAGCGCATAGTATATTCAAACTACTGCCACCATCCATCAACACTTTAGTCAGTCGAGTGCCCTCAATGACTGGGTCGACCACCAGAGCTTGCCTCCCAGGGGTGGCTATGTGCGTCGGGTGATCAGACTGGTCGAATGTGATGGCCGTCTGAGACCACTTCAGATAATTGGGTGTCGCTGGAGCAACCATATTCACCTCTCGGTTTATAACTTTCAGTCGACTTTTGCTCTCAATGTCAGCAAAAATCACCAGAGTAGAATTGATCTGAGGGTATTCCTCGTCACTATCCCCCTTGTCATCAACTTTGTCTGACTCCTTTTCCTTATCCTTGGACTGTTTTCCCTGGAACTGCTGTATCAAAAGTCGACACTGTCGAGTGGTATGCTTCGGGTAAATGAAATTACCCTCTTCATCTTTCTTCGTGTGGATGTGACACGGTAAATCCATCACGTCATTTCCTTCTTTATCCTTTACTTTCTTGGGGTTCCAAGGCCCCTTGGGCTTGCCTTTGAACTTTCCTTGAGTCATGGCCAAGGTTTCTCCAGGAGCAGCTTGCTCGGCTTTCCGCTTTTGCTTCCGACTGGAGTTCTCTCCTCTGGTTTCCTGGGCGACTGACTTGTGCGTGCTGCTCCGGAGCCGATCCTCTTCCTCACCATTGGCATATTTGGTGGTTATTTCCATCATTCGACTCAGAGACATGTCTCCGGTTCGATCAAATTTCAGGCTCAGCTCTCTGTACTTTACGCCTTCCTTGAAGGTGCAAACTGCCTGGTGATCAGATACATTCTCTACTGTGTGATGCAATGTGATCCATCTCTGGATGTAATCTCTCAAAGTCTCATTCGACTTCTGCACACAAGATTGCAGCTCTGTCAGTCCTGCTGGTCGCTTGCATGTTCCTTCGAACATTCTGACAAACACTCGGGAGAGGTCTTCCCACGTGTAAATGCTGCTGGGTGTCAACTGATTCAGCCACACCCTGGCTGACCCTTCCAACATAAGAGGCAGAAGTTTCATGGCCACCTCGTCATTTTCGCCGCCGATCTGGACAGCCACTCGATAGTCCTCAAGCCAAGTATCAGGCTTAGACTCACCGTTAAACTTGCTGACTCTAGTCGCTAACCTGAAGTTGGGAGGAATCACTGCGGCTCGGATGGCTCTGCTGAAACACTCTGGTCTGGAGACATGCACTCGGCTGCTGGTGGGTACATCTCTGTCGTTGCTCTCTCTGTGAGCTCTGTTCCGGTCGACCAGACCTTGAATGATGATGGATCTCGCATCAAAGCCTGGTTCCCTGGGGTCGACTGGAATCCTTCGTCCGCCACTGTGCTGGCGTCTACCATACTGTTGTCGAGGCACATAGGACCCACCCCTTGGGGGGGAGTGGGCACTCGACGTCGACCGTTGCGATCGAATCGGTGATCATATTGCTCACGGTTCCTGTACTGGTCATGCCGGTCACCACGCCCTTCATGCCTCGGGGGCAATCTGGGTCTATGAGCCGACTGGACTATGTTCGCTGCCACGGATCTGCTGTGAATCCTATTCCACGACTGCGATACGGCTGAATTCCGATCTCCCGCTGCCCGGAGCAAATCTCTGATCTGCATCAAGCCTCTGCCAGTCTCTGACTGGGAAGGCTGAATTGATTCTGCTATACAGGCTGCAGCTGCTAAATTCTGAATCAGAGTTCGATATACCTGAGTCAGAGGTGGAAAGAGCTGGCATCGACTGGAGTCAGGGATCCGTTGTCGCGCGCGCTCGTCGAGTCAGAGATCGCCAAGCTTTTGGCGGCCGGCTTCATAATGGAAGTATTTCACCTCGAGTGGCTGGCCAATCCAGTCCTCGTCCTAAATAAGAACAAGACCTGGCGCATGTGTATCGACTACGCCACTGTAACGCCCCGAATTCGATGTGCCAGGTGTCTGCCAGTTATTCGCTGTCGTTGCCATGTCATTTGCTTGCGTGTTGCATTTTGCCATGTCATAATCTGCATTTCATCTGCATGTTTTTCAAAACTTGGATCCATTCGGGTTCTTCCAGTTCTCTCCGTTGTCCGTTCGGAGTCCAGACACACTCGCACGCGCCCGCGGCACCTCCGAAATATTATTTTTATAAGTGGCATAAAAATGTTCTCGGAATGGGTTGCAACTTGTCGTGTGTTCTTATTATAGTGTAGACAGAGCGCCTGTCAAGTTTCGTCGCATTCGGAGCTCGTTTGATAGCCCAACCGTTAAATGTATAGCGGTACCGTTGCCAGTATCTTCGTCGGAAGTTTCGGTATCCGAAACTGCCGCCGGGCTACACTTCCCTTCTCTTCCCTCAGGCCAAGCACTCTATTCACAGCCCACCTAGGCC
>NC_041383.1:20324677-20342496 GCF_002162155.2 Triticum dicoccoides
ATTAGATCCGTCGGATTATGATCGGAGGCTCCGAAGCGGTCTCAAAGCCCCCTAACCCTAGCCACCTACCCTATATAAGCAACCCCTAGTCCATTTTTGGGCATTTCCTAGCCTTTACCTACCCCTAGCCTTCTCCCACCTCGCAGCCTCCGCCCCCTCCTCGAAAATCGCGCCCCCAATCATCAGCCGCCGCTTCCTCCTTGAGTTCCGGCGCCAACTAGCCTCCCTCCGCCACTTGGCGCTGCCCTACTGGTCAGCCGCCACCGCGCTGTCGCCCTCCACCTCTCCCTGCGCGCCACCTCACCTCCCCAGCACGCCTCCTCCACCACAGGCCCGCGAGGCCCGAGCGCGGCCCGCCCGAAGCCGATCTGGGCCCGAGCGCCCCGGGTCGCCCGCGCGCTTTCCCCCGTCGATCGCTCCTCTGCCCGGCTCCCTCCGTCCCGCCGTTGCCGCCGCTGGCCTCCGCCTCAACCTCCGGCGCGGCCAACCCCGGGGACGGACCCCTGACCCCGAATCTCGCCGCCCTGGACCCGTCCCCGCCGCTGGTGCCCCGTCTGCGCACCACCGCCAGGAGCTCTCCACCGCGCCGCCCGAAGCTCTCCACCGCATCACCGGAGCCCCTCGTCGCCGGGAACCGCATTCCCGGCAACTGCCGTTCGCCGGATCGGGCATCCCGACCCCGGATCCGCCTTCCCCCGTCCACGCCAGCCTCTTCGTCGTCGCCGGCGAGTTTGCTGTCGCCGCCGCCATTGTGTTTCTGCTCGAGTTTGAGCAGGGAGACGCACGCGCCCTGCGTCGCCTACTCCCCTCCCCCTCGTGGGCCGACCTCGCCGAGGCCCAGCCCAGCAAGCCGGCCTCCAAGGCCCAGCTCTGGCCCAGCACGCCTCGGCCTGTCTCCTCTCTGTCTTGGGCCGAAGCCCATGGTGAGCCCCGCCTAAAACCCGCCTCGGCCACATTTTAGTATCTAGCACTCTGTTTTTTTCCAAGAAATGACTAAGTCGCGATTTATTTTGACATTATCATGCCATGTTCATGCCATCATATCTCCATGCATGTAGCTCCGTTTTGTGCCTCTAAAATGTCAAATTGTTCGCCTCAATGAGTACTTCATTTCATTCCATTGCATCATGTTCATTTGAGCTCATCTTAATGCCTGAATCATCGTTGCAAGAGTGCTTCATGATGTTGTCTGCTGTCTGTTAACATAACTAGCTCTTTTGTCATTTTTGCCATGATTGATGTGTGCATCCTATGAGGTTGATATCTACATGTGTTTTGAACTATGCTATGTATTCTTTACAGAGGTGCTTACCATGTATTTTTGTGATCAATGTGGTGACTAGCACAAGCATGTAAACTAGGCTTCGTAATGTTGCTGATTTTAGTCCCTGTTCTGCTGTTATTTTGATGCCATGTAAACTTGATGCTACAGAGAGATCCATGCATATTTTGAGATACTTCAGTAAGGGCTTTTTGAACATATGGTTATGTTCTATCCATTCATGCCCCTGTTTGCAATTATAGAATGGTCTAGCATGTCATTTTCGTGCTCTACTTTTGCTTCAAAATGTTTCCTGGCAGATTGTTTACTTGTTATTCAATTTTGCCAAGGTTGTTGTAGTTGATCCTTGCATGCTATGAACTTGTTCTTGCCTTGGTTTGTTTCATAAATATGTCTTCTTGTTGATGCTATGCTTATCTTGTCATGCAATGACTTGTGGGGAGTGAATCGAGCTTGTTAAGTAGTGTACTTGATGTTGCTGTTTTGCTAGGCTGAATCTGTTATTTCGTGATGCTATGTAAACCTGCTGCTACTAGTCATTCTATGCATAATCTGGAGATGTTCACTAAATATGTTTTGTTCTACATGTCATGCTCTATCCATCCATGCCCCTGGTTGCATTTATAGCTTGCTGTAACTTATTGTAAACTTGCTCCAAAGTTGCTAAATAATGTTGTTGTCAGCCTGTTAACATTAAGTTCAGCTGTTGCCATGATTGTTGCTAGTGTTCCATGCATCCTATGACCTTGATCTTGCCATGCTTAACTTCACAAATATGCCTTCTTACTGTTGGTTTCCTTGCCATGCCATGTATTGCTCTGTAGTGAGTTGCACAAGCTCATTTACATGCCTTGATAATTCTGTTTCTGCCATGTTTGAATCTGTATTATAACTTGCCATGTTTACGTGGGTGCCATCATATTTTCTGTTCCTTTTTGGCTCATGGTCAGTAAGGGACTTTTGATCTATGCAATTAGTAGATTCATGCCATGCCTTTTTTTTGCCATAATAACTTCCTGTAACATGTTGTTTGATAGCTCTAAACATTGCAACCTGATGTTATTTTCTGCAAAGTCTGAAATTGTTATTACTTGCAATCTTGCCATGTGTGTTTGAGCATGTTCTAGTGATTTCTAGAGATAGCTCAGTGTTCATGTTTTGTTGTGCTTTACCTGTACATCATGTCCATGCCTTTTGTTATCATGTTGGGGTGCTGTAGCATGTTGTTTTGATGCTTGCAATATGCCTAGTTGCTGTTTTGGACAGCTTGTCCTTATAACGTATAGAGTGCATGTGTTGAACCGTTGCTCCGTTTTGAGTGTGCTCTATATGAAACTTGCTTGATTTTGCATTCAGATTCATACTATCATGTTGCATCCTTGTTTTGAGGTGTTTGCTTGATGTTTGTATGCATTTTGCATCAATGCCATATTTAACTTGTTTTGCTCATATCTTCTAGGCCGTAGCTCCGAACTAAATGAACTTTATATGTAACTTGACTAGAATCTCGTGTAGATCATCTTTGTGCATCTTAACTTGCTGTTTAACAACTCGAACATAAGGTTTACTCAGATCTGGACCAACTTCGAAATTTGCATATGAGGACTTACCGAATTGTTATATGTTATTCCCGGCCTCATTTAAACTTGCCTTGATGTGTTGTTCTTGTTTGCATCATCTCTTGCCATGAGTAGCTTCATGTAGTCTTGCCTTGCATCATGTTTAGTTGTGCATCATGCCTTGTTCTTGTGTGGTGTGTTTACTATGTTATGTGCTTCTTCTCGATAGTTCTCGTTTCGTTGCGATCGTGAGGATTCGTTCGTCTACGCTTGGTTCGTCTTCGTGGCTTCATCTTCTTCATGGACTCGTTCTTCTTCCTTGCGGAATTTCAGGCAAGATGACTGCTACCCTGGATCTCACTACTATCATTGCTATGCTAGTTGCTTTGTTCTATCGCTATGCTGCGTTACCTATCTTTTGCTCATCAAGCCTCCCAAATTGCCATGAACCTCTAACCTTTGACACCATTCCTAGAAAACCTTTGCTTGGCTATGTTACCGCTTTGCTCAGCCCTCTTATAGTGTTGCTAGTTGTAGGTGAAGTTGAAGGTTGCTCCATGGTGGACAGGATTTTGGTTGGGATATCATAATATCTCTTATATTATTATTAATGCATCTATATACTTGGTAAAGGGTGGAAGACTCGGCCTTTTGCCTGGTTTTTTGTTCCACTCTTGCCACCCTAGTTTCCGTCATACCGGTGTTATGTTCCCGGATTTTGCGTTCCTTACGCGGTTGGGTGATTTAAGGGACCCCCTTGACAGTTCGCTTTGAATAAAACTCCTCCAGCAAGGCCCAACCTTGGTTTTACCATTTGCCTCACCACAACCTATACCCTTCCCTTGGGTCGGCTGAGGGAGTCCCGGATTAGGGGGTGTCCAGATAGCCGGACTACCATCATCGGCCGAACTATCATCGGCCGGACTATCATCATCGACCGGACTCCAAGACTATGAAGATACAAGATTGAAGACTTCGTCCCGTGTCCGGATGGGACTTTCCTTGGCGTGGAAGGCAAGCTTGGCGATACGGATACGTAGATCTCCTACCATTGTAACCGACTCTATGTAACCCTAGCCCTCTCCGGTGTCTATATAAACCGGATGGCTCTAGTCCGCAGGACACAACAACAACCATTGCAATCATACCATAGGCTAGCTTCTAGGGTTTAGCCTCCTTGATCTCGTGGTAGATCCACTCTTGTAAACATCCACAATATCAATATCAATCAAGCAGGACGTAGGGTTTTACCTCCATCAAGAGGGCCCGAACCTGGGTAAAACATCGTGTCCCTTGTCTCCTGTTACCATCCGCCTAGACACACAGTTCGGGACCCCCTACCCGAGATCCGCCGGTTTTGACACCGACATTGGTGCTTTCATTGAGAGTTCCTCTGTGCCGTCACCGATAGGAAGGATGCCTCCTCCCGTCTTCAAGGACAGTATTTTCGCCAAAGCAGCCTTGGCCGCCGGCCAAACTATCCGGCTAGGTGGTTTTCTTATGACCGCCTGTCCGGCTACCGCTTCGACAATGACCTCTCAAGTCGTCAAAAGCAATCTTCACGTCAGCTCGGAATTCGCCGAGCGGCTGGATCCAATAGAGCTCTCGTCCATAAACGAGCTCTTGGATCGCATCGCCGCCCTGGGAGTCGCTACAGACTACAATCAGATTGGGCTTAAAACCGATCTGAGAGAGATTAACTCCCCCCAGGTCACCCACCACGTTGAAGTGGTAGAGGAACAATGCGGCGACTCTTCTCCTGTATCGAAAACTAGTCATGTCCGGGCTCCTGAACCCCCCATGCCGGATTCCCGCGGAGGGACGGACTTCGATCAAGCACTGAACTTAAAGTCAGGCATCGGACCAGACTCGTTGGACAATGTCCAGCAATCCAAGCTTCCAAATTTGGAAACTTCTCGGCCCTCGAGCCTTGAGATGGGTAGGGTTCCGGACTTAATTCCACCCACCCGCCCAGACATATGCGATCTATCTCTAATCCGGCAAGAGCCCGCTGAGACAGTACATCACTACTGGGCCAGATTCCTCCTGGTTATGGACAGGATAAAGGACTGCCGAGAGGAAAACGCAATCTCAATTTTTTGCAATAATTGCACGGACAAGGGAATCTTGAACGCCGTCAGCCGTCGTGAAATTACACGCTTCGCCGACCTGGCGTCCATAGTACGAAAGTACTGTGCGATGGAGAGTTTCCGGACAACCGAAAATAAGTTTTGGGACAATCCGGCCCCGAATACAACCCTAGTCCGCAACAAAAGGGTGCCTTACACTTAGGCACCAGATACAAAAATCAAAAAGCAAATACCCCATAGAGGACACGGAACCGTACTGGAGGGATGGCTTAGCGGACCCTGTAAAATTCACAGTACAGAAGGCGCCGTCCCAACACATAGCCTTCGAGCATGTTGGATATTACGGCAGGTGGCCAAAAGTGGAGAGGAGCTTCTAGCCCCGGAAAACCACTCCAACAATACCGGTACGGTATCAATAGTCTTCGAGACTTTCGCATCAAACAATATGCGGAAACGAACAATCCGCAACCTTGCCGAAGTCTACCAAGTAGCAACAACTAATCCATGGAGTGACACAGCCATCACCTTCAACGCCAGTGACGAACCTAAATTCCGAACAGCCCAAGCTCCAGCCGCACTGGTACTTAGTCCAATAGTGGACGGCTTTCGACTTACAAAGGTCCTCATGGATGGCGGCAGCGGATTAAACCTCATCTACGAGGAAACCCTTCAAAAAATGGAAATAGACTGGAGCCACATTGAGCGAAGCAGCACAACCTTTAGAGGAATAATCCCTAGCCGGGAGGCGCACTGCACAGGAAAAATCACACTCGATGTGGTATTCGGCTCGCTGGACAATTACAGATCCGAAGAAGTCACGTTCCAAGTGGCCCCGTTCAACAGCGGATATCACGCTATATTAGGACGAGAGGCATTCACAATTTTTCAAGCCGTACCCCATTACGGGTACATGAAGCTCAAAATGCCTGGGCCTGGCGGAATAATCACTCTCGTTAGTAATCCGGACATAGCACTCCGCGCCGAAAACAAGACAGCCGCATTAGCCTTAGAGGCACTATCCGAAGCCCTAGCGGCAGAGGAACTCACCGCGCTGTGCTCTACGGTGAATAGGGACGATGTGATACTCGATAAGAGATCCAAGTCCACCTCCTTTAAACCAGCAGATGAAATAGTAAAATTCTAGGTCCACCCAACGGACCCGACAAAGACGGCCTCCATCGGGGCACAATTGAACCCTGATGTAGACGCCGCACTGCGAGAATTCCTTCGGGAAAATTGGGACATTTTTGCCTGGCACCCCTCGGATATGCCCAGAATCGCACGCAGATTGGCAGAACACAACCTAAACATCCTAAAAGGATTCAAGCCAGTCAAACAGGCTCTTTGACGATTTTCCGAACCCAAAAGACAGGCAATGGGAGAAGAGCTAGCCAAACTATTGGAAGCCGGATTCATCAAAGACATCAAACATCCGGATTGGCTAGCAAACCTGGTAATGGTACCAAAGAAGGACAAATCCTAGCGCCTATGTGTCAATTTCAAAGACCTAAATAAAGCCTGCCCAAAGGATCCCTTCCCCCTCCCACGCATCGACCAAATCATCGATGCCACTGCAGGGCACGATTCATTGTGCTTCCTGGACGCATACTCCGACTATCATCAAATCAAGATGGCAGAAGTGGATCAAGCCGCAACAGCATTCATTACTCCATATGGACCATTCTGCTTCAACACGATGCCCTTCGGACTTAAAAACGCCGGCGCAACATATCAGCGCATGATTCAGACATGTCTGGCTACCCAGATCGGCAAAACAGTAGAGGCATACGTAGACAACGTAGTCGTCAAAACTAAACACGTCAAAACTCCAGTAGACGACTTGAGGCTCACATTCGACAACCTCAGAGCATATGACATCAAGCTGAATCCGGAAAAATGCGTTTTCGGCGTACCAGTGGGAAAGCTGCTGGGCTTCATCGTATCCGGTAGAGGAATTGAAGCAAACCCAGCCAAGATCCGAGCTCTATCACAGCTAGATATCCCAAAAGACCTCAAGAAAATACAAAAATTGACTGGATGCATGGTGGCTCTAAGCCGCTTTGTCTCCCGTCTAGGAGAAAAGGCATTGCCCCTCTATCGCCTCCTTAGGCACACCGAACACTTCGAGTGGACGGATGCTGCCACCGCCGGACTCGAAGAAATAAAGGCCATATTGGCAACAAATCCGGTCCTGGCTGCGCCCAACCTGGGCGAACCAATGTTGTTATACATCGCAGCAACGCATCAAGTTGTAAGCGCGGTACTCGTCGTCGAACGAGAGACAGAAGGGCATAAATTCCCTCTTCAAAAACCAGTATACTACGTATCCACTGTGTTAACCCCATGCAAGTCCCGTTACCCGCACTATCAGAAGATAGCATACGCAGTGTTCATGGCATCCCGGAAGCTCCGACACTACTTTCAAGAGTGTTCGATAACAGTGGCCTCTGAAGTACCACTTAACGACATTATAAACAACCGCGACGCGACGGGCAGGATTGCAAAATGGGCCATTGAGCTCTTACCATTTGATATAACTTACAAACCTCGGCGAGCTATAAAGTCACAAGTTTTGGCTGACTTTGTCGCTGAATGGACCGAAGCCGAACTCCCTAAAGAGTACGGTGCATACTCCAATTGGATTATGCACTTCGACGGCTCTAAAATGTTAGCCGGATTGGGAGCTGGCGTCGTATTGACGTCCCCGACCGGGGACACAGTCCAATACGTACTTCAGATAATGTACACGGACTCCAACAACGCAGCCGAATACGAGGCCCTTTTACATGGTCTCCGGATGGCAATCTCCATGGGCATTCAATGCCTAGAGGTGCGCGGGGATTCAAACCTCGCAATATCCCAAATAAACAGAGACTTTGACGCCAAAGATCCGAAAATGGTAGCATATCGCAACGCTGTCCTAAAAATGTCAGCCCGGTTTGAAGGACTCGAATTCCATCACGTAGCCCGGGATAATAACCAAGCAGCCGATGTACTGGCACGCATCGGCGCAAAACGTGACGCTGTCCCTCCTAACATCTTCCTGGAACGGCTCTTCAAGCCATCCGTACTATGGGAAGAGGAGTCCGGAAATAACAAACCGGAACAAGCAGCACCAACCGGCGATTCAGCCGATGACATAACACCTTCAGCCCACGACATAATGGCAGTAACTGCCACGTGGACAGAACCATTCCTCGCCTACTTGCTTAGGCAGGAACTCCCCGAAGACCATAATAAGGCCTGCTGCGTAGTCCAGCGATCTAAAGCCTACAAGGTCCATGAGGGAGAACTCTATAAGAAAAGCACAACCGGAGTCCTTCAAAGGTGTATCTCCGAAGAGGAAGGGCGAGACCTTCTGGCTGAAATTCACGCCGGACTAGGCGGACACCACGCCGCAGCCCGGGCCCTTCTAGGAAAGGCATTCCGTACAAGATTTTATTGGCCGACGGCCCGGGCAGATGCTCAGGAATTAGTCCAAAGATGCGTCGGTTGTCAGCTCTTTGCTAATCAGAGCCATATGCCACCCACCGCCCTCAAAACTATACCCATTACCTGGTCGTTCGTGGTCTGGGGGCTTGACATGGTTGGACCACTTAAAGGGGGAACCCACAAGCAAAGATACCTATTGGTCATGGTGGATAAATTCACCAAATGGATAGAGGCCAAGCCAGTTAAAACGACAGAGTCCGGACCAGTGATAGACTTCATATCCGGGGTAGTACACCGTTACGGTGTCCCCCACAGCATCATCACCGATAACGGCACGAACTTCATGGCCGACGAGGTTAAATCATGGTGCAACAATATGGGCATCAAGCTCGATTACGCTTCAGTCTATCACCCTCAAACCAACGGTCAAGTGGAACGAGCAAATGGTCTAATAATGAGCGGCATCAAACCCAGACTAGTGCGGTCCCTTACGAAATCTGACACGCACTGGGTAGAGGAGCTCGACTCCGTACTCTGGGGGCTGCAGATAACGCCTAACCGTACTACCGGATTCACACCATTTTTTATGGTATACGGCGCAGAAGCAGTTTTGCCCTGCGACATCATTCATGACTCACCTCGAGTGCGCATGTACGAAGAAAGAGAAGCCGAGTTGGATCGGCAGGACAGCTTGGACGCATTGGAGGAAGAACGCGACGTCGCCAAGGCTCGTTCCGCATTTTATCAGCAACAGGCTCGAAGATACCAAAGCAGAGAAGTACGGGCCAAGACTTACAACGTTGGCGAACTAGTTCTACGCCTGCCGGACAAGAAAAAGGACAAGCTCAAGCCCAAATGGGAAGGCCCCTTCATCATCGATCAAGTCCTGACCGGCGGAGCGTACCGTCTAAGAAATGCATCGGATAACTGACTTGAGCCGAACCCATGGAACGCAGCCCGCCTCCGAAGATTATATGCCTAGCGCCGGACTAAGAGTTCGTCCCTTTCCCCTCGTCCAAATTATTTTTACTTCAGCTGCCTTTTGTTTATCTTTTTCTTCTCAACCCTATTCATCAAAGCCTTAAAGGGCCTACTTGCGCAACGTTCGTGCGCAATTGATGTGCTATCCACACTCATTATACCTGGGGGCTTCTTTACCAGAAGCTTAATTATAAGGGCTTCATGCCCAACACATGTGTCAAGCCTCCACATGTACCTTTTATTCACCATTATATGCATCGATATGACTTAAGTTTTGGCCAAGCTGGGTTGCCTGGCTCTTGTGCTTACCCCTACGTTCCCGATTGTTCGGCTAGGAGGTAAAGGGAGCACCTCTGCGATTGTTACTGGCGGGTCAGCCGGATGTGTACCTCAGACTGGGTGAAGCCGAAAGCTAGCGTTCGTAAGGGAATATTCGGTTGGTGACTTAAAAGATGATTTTTTTATCTTCTTATTTATCTGCCCCCAGATGTTTTTCTGCTTTTTTCGTAGTCCGGACATGCACTTTAGGGTATGCCACCCCCAGAGGAAAGGAACCCTTAACGGAACTATTCTCCCTGGAAGATGTTTCTTACTACCCATGTAATATAACATAACTAGTTGGGCACTTGTCTGATAAAGCACTAATGACCCCTACGCCTGGTCTCCATGCATACCCCGGTTGTTTCATAACCGAGAAGGTATTCGGACACACTCCGGACTCTAGGGTCCCGAGGTCGAAGCGAAAAGGTCAGCAAACACAAACGATCTACAATCCGGCTAGAAGGCATTTTATATGTCATTTTATAATACATTGTCAAATCGACTGATTGTATTCTTCCTCAATTCCGTCTAACAGGTTGTCTAATTTACAGTCCTGTTGGGAAAATTTAGCGGCCAGCTCTACTTGGCCGTATACTAAACTCACAGGGATCTCCTTCCCATCGGGCCCCACAGGTCCGACTTCGGCCATGTGGTTGGGATCCGCCTTCTTGTACCGCGTCTTTACCATGGCCCAGGCCTCCCTGGCACCTTGGCGGCAGGCCGAAATCTTCCATAAATGGAAGTGCTGCCGCACTCCCTGCAGCTTCTTCGCAAGCTCCCCAAGACCCTCGGGTAAGGAGAAGGCTGGCCATAAAGCCTGGATGACGCCGCTCATTGCCTGCCGAACTCGTTTGATCAGTTGCAACAATTCGGGAAGTTGATCACCCGTTGATACGGGCATCTCCTTTGCAGGGAGACCTGTGAGCATACCTGCAGACATATTCTGTCAAATTGACTTCCTCGCCGAACTCTTCTTTTCAAAGGAGTTTGCTCAAGCACTTACTATAGATGACGCGACGAAGCCGCTGATTCTCCTTAACGGAGCCCGACAGCTCGGCCCGAACGCCTTTCAGCTCTTCTCCAAGCTGGGCATGGGCATCCTGGAGCTTGTTCCTTTCATGCTGCACCTTATGCAGCACCCTCTCTCCGGCCTTTAGTTGGCGCAGAAGTTCTTGCCTGTCCGGATCTTCTCCGGCAGCACCTGCAACGTCATTTTTTAGACTTGCGCAAAGGCCAAACGCTACTTATCTTTCTAAAATAATGTGTTACCAGGAGAGGTCCCTGTGTTTCCTCCTGCGCCAGAGAGTGCGGCCTCAAGTTGGGCCTTGCACTCTTGCAGCTCCTGAGACAGTTGGGTATTCTTCTCGGTAAGATCCTATGTTTCATATGATCCTTAAATTAGTTAATATAACTACTTTAAGTCTCGGGGGCTACTGGCATATACAACTATTAAATTCTCTTACCCGTATGTCTTTTACATACTGCTCCGTGGCTCTGGTAAAACCATCTTGAGCAGCACGAAGGTGCGCGTCCCCCGCGTTAAAGGCATTCAACGCCTCGAGGGAGAAGCACGCGTCACGAAATACTGTCCAGCGGCGCCTATGATTCAGGGCACTCTCCACCTCAGACTTGGTGGCGGACAGTCTGTCGGCATCCTCCATCGGAGGAACGTCCGGCTCGCGCCTTGCGCTCGCCTCCCCCTCCAGACCAGGTGCTGGAGCCTGGCTGGTAGAGGTTGGATTGGCAACCTCCACGCCCGCAGTCCGGTGGACGCTTTTTTCCCTACAAAAGTCATGAGCACTCAGACGCTTCCTAGGAACGTTGCTCTAAATAATGAATTGTGAGCTACACCTTTGCAGCGACATTTCAGTCCGCGCTGCGCTCTCTTCCGCCTACTGGTCCGGACTGGCCTTTGTTGGCCAGCCACCGCGGGCTCGGCTTCGCGCCCTAGGGGCGCCTCCTGCACAGCGCCATCGTATACGGTGGTCATAAATAAGCAAGGAAGGAATGACGGTGTCAGGACTTCGGTCGCAATCACCTGGGAAGCCGGATATAGTCCGGGATAGTCGGCCGTGATGGCGACTAAAGCATTGTCCATGCTGAGCTGGTGGAACACCCCGTCGATTAGCTCCACCATTATGTCCGGATCCTCTTCGGAGGCCGGATCCTGGGATCTCTCTGGATCCTCGGGTTGCGGAGCTGGACTTAGCATGTCCTCCATGATCCGGCGCAGCTCCTGCGTCGAAAGAAGAACACAATATAAGAAACTTAAGTTTCAAAAAGCATGGGTCGGGCACGCAGAGTGTTCGCTTACCCAAGGCCGGGGATTATTCATGGAGAACCCATTTAACGGGTTCGTCTGAAGGAAATCCTCCTTCTCCCCCTTATACAGGCCGGACAGGATCGTCACCAGATCTTCGACCGAATCCGGCCCTTTGCGGCCATGACGGGTGGCATCGTCCTCCCCGTTGAAATCCCACATGGGGTGGCCCCTGTATTGTAGTGGCTGTACCCCCCGCATAATGCATGTCACCATGACTCCAATCATGGTCAACTCGGCATGGGCCAGTAACCTTATTCGGCCCATCAAATAATGGACGCTCTTGTCTTCCTCTAGTTGAGGGCTCCACGGACGCCAACTAAGGCGTTTCTTCAGAGGAGCATTGCTGAACTCCGGGAGGCCGATCCGCACAGGGTCCGGCAGCGGAGCGTCTTCTATATAAAACCATTCCGAAGGCTAGTCTTCGGACGCCTTCTTAGGGGTTCCAGATGGATATCCGGTCCCGGTAATGCGCCATATTTCGGCGCCGCCCACTTGATATATGGACCCCTCGTGAGAACGGGGTACAAGGCAGAACAACCTCTTCCACAGCGCGAAATGGGGCTCGACGCCCAGGAATAGCTCGCAAAGAGCTACGTAACCCGCAATATGCAGGATTGAGGCAGGCGTGAGGTGATGAAGCTGGAGTCCGTAGAACTCCAGGAGCCCGCGGAGGAATGGATGTACAGGAAATCCGAGCCCCCTTATCAGATAGGGGACGAAGCATACCCGCTCCCCTTTGTTGGGACTTGGGGTAACCTCCGCTTGCTTCCCACCTTTGTAGGTGGCCAGCCCGGCTCGAACCGGAACCATAAAGGCCGGAGGGAGATATCCCCCCACTTGGAGCTTCACCAGCTCGTTGTGCGGAACAGAGCATCTCCTCCAATCTCCTGGCAAAGGGCTGGGAGCGCGAGAAGAGGAGCCGCGTTGACGGTCCATGATGGAATGGATTCTTGGTCGAAAGCGCTCCGATGAGTATTTGCGGGAGGAAGATGGTGATTTGGATCTGGATTCTTGCCTCCTTTATAGGCAGATTATTCGCACAACTAGGGGGTAAAACATAAAAGACACCCTGGCTTTTCACATTCGCGCGACGCGTGGAAGAAGGCCGTTATTGGGCATAGAAGCCAAGACGCACAACATTGATAAGGAAGCCGGACACTGTTCGGCAGGTATGTAGAACTTGAAGGAGAACCCGCCTTGCAACGCCGAAGACTACACACATGCTGGACTTATCGCCATTGAAGCCTGGTTCGGGGGCTACTGAGGGAGTCCCGGATTAGGGGGTGTCCGGATAGCCGGACTACCATCATCGGCCGAACTATCATCGGCCGGACTATCATCATCGACCGGACTCCAAGACTATGAAGATACAAGATTGAAGACTTCGTCCCGTGTCCGGATGGGACTTTCCTTGGCGTGGAAGGCAAGCTTGGCGATACAGATACGTAGATCTCCTACCATTGTAACCGACTCTATGTAACCCTAGCCCTCTCCGGTGTCTATATAAACCGGATGGCTCTAGTCCGTAGGACACAACAACAACCATTACAATCATACCATAGGCTAGCTTCTAGGGTTTAGCCTCCTAGATCTCATGGTAGATACACTCTTGTAAACATCCACAATATCAATATCAATCAAGCAGGACGTAGGGTTTTACCTCCATCAAGAGGGCCCGAACCTGGGTAAAACATCGTGTCCCTTGTCTCCTGTTACCATCCGCCTAGACGGACAGTTCGGGACCCCCTAACCGAGATCCGCCGGTTTTGACACCGACATCGGCCAACCCAAGGGTCATCTTCATTTTAGCCCCCCCCCCCCCGGGCCAGTGCTTGTCTAAGTGTTGGTCCGAACTGAGCTGCTTGCGGGGGCACCTCGGGGCAACTTGAGGGTTGGTTTTACTCGTAGCTAGTCTCATCCGGTGTTGCCCTGTGAACGAGATATGTGAAGCTCCTATCGGGATTTGTCGGTGCATCGGGCGACTTTGCTGGTCTTGTTTTACCATTGTCAAAATGTCTTGTAAACCGGGATTCTGAGTCTGATCGGTTCTTCCTGGGAGAAGGTATATCCTTTGTTGATCGCGAGAGCTTATCATGGGCTAAGTTGGGACACCCCTGCAGGGTATAATCTTTCGAAAGCCGTGCCTGTGGTTATAGGCAGATGGGAATTTGTTAATGTCCGGTTGTAGATAACTTGACACCAGATCTGAATGAAAACGCATCAACCGCGTGTGTAGCCGTGATGGTCTCTTCTCGGCAGAGTCCGGGAAGTGAACACGTTTTCGGGTTATGTTTGACGTAAGTAGGAGTTCAGGATCACTTCTTGATCATTGCTAGTTTCACGACCGTTCCTTTTGCTCTCTTCTCGCTCTTATTTGCGTATGTTAGCCACCATATCTTGCTTAGTCGCTGCTGCAGCCTCACCACTTTACCCCTTCCTTTCCCTTTAAGCTTTGCTAGTCTTGATACCCATGGTAATGGGATTGCTGAGTCCTCGTGGCTCACAGATTACTACAACAACAGTTGCAGGTACAGGTTTCGCGATGATCATGATGTGAGAGTGATGTTTGCTTGTCTTGGAGTTCTTCTTCTGCTCCTTCTTCGATCAGGGGATAGGTTCCAGGTCGGCAGCCTGGGATAGCAGGGCGGATGTCGTTTGAGTTTCTGTTTGTGTTCCATTCGTAGTCGGATGATGCTCTTATGTATTGTGATCTTGTATTCGTGTGGCTTTGTATGTATCCCCATCTATTATGTAATGTTGATGTAATGATATCCACCTTGCAAAAGCGTTTCAATATGTGGGTCTATCCTTGGTGGAACCTTCGAGTTCCTTTTGGATAGGGTCGCATATTGGGCGTGACAAGTTGGTATCAGAGCCTCGACCGACCTTAGGAGCCCCCTTGATTGATCGTGTAGTTTGGCCGTCGTTGAGTCTAGAAGAAAACTGTTTTCGGAGTCTAGTTATATCGGAGAGTAGGAATTCTTTTACTCCTCAGCCCCTTCGTCGCTCTGGTAAGGAATCTTGACGTAGGTGTTTTGAACTACTCCTCTTCCTCTTCAAATTTTTCTTTAGGATCACGCAGTTGGTTTTCCGATCGTTGGTTCTTAGCTCTTTTCATCCGGTGCATTTCTCGTCAAGTTGACTCGACCCTCTTCATCTTTGCAAGTTCAATCCTCAGTTGTTTTTTTTCACCCGCCCACCCTTCTTCTTCTCGGAACCGGAGTCCATAATCGACTATCCATCCTACTCGTGCAAAGTTTTTGCTCTCTCTCCTCAATGATTTCAACCGGTGTTTTCTCTTCAAGATATTCGTCGATTTCCCCTTCCAAGATGATTTTGTTTTCCCGCCCTCCCACCCTTTTCTCCCCGGAGTCTGTCTCTCTCTCTCGACCATCTATCTCATTCGTGCGGAACCTCTTCAGTCTTTCGTCAATTGTTCCAACCGGTGAATTCTCGTCTCGGTGGACATTCTTCATCTTTTTTTCTTCATCGGTGGATTCAATTCTAATTTTTGGTACTGATTATATTCTTTCCCTCGGCTCAAGTGTTTTCCTTGCTCGTTTGCCTCTCGCCAGTTTATCCTTCCGGAGTGCTCAAGACATCTCAGGAGATTCGTCTGTGTTCCAATTAATTCGAGGTTATCACCTCATTCAAATATTTCAATTGTTCCGGTGCATCATCTATCTGCTCAACATCCTTTTCAACGGTGTTATCTCTTCAGTGGGCATTAATCCACAGATCTTTTCCCAGGATCTTACCTGACTCTTCTAATTATTCCGGAGCTATTCCTAATTCTTTTCAAAGTGTGACGTAAGAATGAATTTCATCAGTCAGATGCCATCTCCAAGATCGCGTTCAAATTCTTTTCATTGTTGGCTCAACCTCTTTGCTTTTCGTTTTCTCGGAGTATCTCAGTAATTTCGGTGGTGTTTCTCGTCGTCTTTCTCAGCTTTGAAGATCGAAGAAGACTTTTCATATCATCCTCTCGAATTATTTCAGTTTGTCAGATATTCTTTCTTACCCATCCGGAGTATTTTAGGAGTTGATTTCTTTTTCGTTTCACCGGAGGCCATCATTCCAGAAGAATTCTTTGTCCTCACATTTCAGCTACCGTTATCCAATTATCTCGGTGCTTCGTCTGAATGTTCTTCAATCAGCTCGAGCTATTCCCGTTCCCTTGCTTCTAAATCCCCTCTAGCATATTTGGTTCTTCTAATTCTTCCCGGCGATTCTTTCTCTTTTGTTCGTTCCTTTTCATTTCCAACGGTGGTTCATTCAGATTCTTTTTCCTTTGTCATCATATTAATACTTTCGTTCTTTCCAATCCTACCGGTGGTTCATGAAGACCTTCTCAAGTCTGCGATATGTCACTTCTCAATCCTTTTCAAGAAGAATAAGTAGTATGAAAAATCCATTGTTGATCGTCAATTTAATTTGATGAAGGATAAGCATACAATAAATCTTATTCTTATTTCTTCCAAGTGAGTAATCCCTTCCTTCGGAGTTTGCTCTTGGTGAATAAATTCTAGGTCCAAGTGTTCTCATCTTTTCTTTTCCGGAGTTCAAATTTTCCTCAGCCATTTCGTCGGAACCTCCATTTAAATCATCGCAAGCTTTAATCTTATTCTTTCATCCTTCATTGTATCTCGTCATCCTTTTGTTTACCGGAGTTCTTCATGGTGGTTCTTCATGATTTAATTCATTTCTCAAGTGTTCATCAAGATTCTTGTCGGTGGAGTTCAAGTATCTTTTCTTCTCGCGTCTCGAAGTGCAATTAATTCTCCGTATTCTTTTGAAGTGGAGTTTTGCATTTCTTCGTTCTTCTAAGCGATCCAATCATTTCCGTTTGTGGTCGGTTATCACCTCATAATTTTGAGATGTTATCCATAAGTCCAGGACAAACTTATTCTTTTCGTTGTTGAATTTTCTCAACAACTCCATTCAATCTTTTCTTCTAAGGTTTGCTTTTTATTTCATTCGTGGCACAAGTTGTCATTTTCTTCTCCGTTCTTTTCATTAAACTCTTTCAATTCTTTCAGGAGGTTTTGTGTCATGTCTTCATCAAGTATCATTCCATCCTCTCAAGTTCATGTTCTTTTCCTTCCATTTTCAGCAGGAGTGCTGCCTAAATTCTTTCAGTATTATTCGTTTCTTATCTCATTCTAACCGGAGTGGTTTCATAGTCTATTTGATCCCGTGAGCTTTCGATTCTCGTCGTTCCTCTCTTATTCTCGAGTGCTCTCGATTCTTTGCTTCTTCTCTTCAGTTCTTGTTTCTCCTCATCCCTTTTCCCTTCCGTCTCGGTCCTAAGATCTCGGGACGAGATCTCTTGTTAGTGGAGGAGTGTTCTAACACCCCGGATTCGATGCGCCAGGTGTCTGCCAGTTATTCGCCGTCGTTGCCATGCCATTTGCTTGCGTGTTGCATTTTGCCATGTCATCATCTACATTTCATCTGCATGTTTTTCAAAACTTGGATCCGTTCGGGTTCTTCCAGTTCTCTCTGTTGTCCGTTCGGAGTCCAAACACACTCGCACGCACCCGCGGCACCTCCGAAATATTATTTTTATAAGTGGCATAAAAATGTTCTCGGAATGGGTTGCAACTTGTCGTGCGTTCTTATTATAGTGTAGACAGAGCGTCTGTCAAGTTTCATCGCATTCGGAGCTCGTTTGATAGCCCAACTGTTAAATGTATAGCGGTACCGTTGCCGGTATCTTCGTTGGATGTTTCGCTATCCGAAACTGCCGCCGGGCTGCACTTCCCTTCTCTTCCCTCAGGCCAAGCACTCTCTTCACAGCCCACCTAGTCCTGCCAACCCCCCCCCCCCTC
>NC_041383.1:20342801-20381608 GCF_002162155.2 Triticum dicoccoides
GATCCGTCGGATTACGATCGGAGGCTCCGAAGCGGTCTCAAAGCCCCCTAACCCTAGCCACCTACCCTATATAAGCAACCCCTAGTCCATTTTTGGGCATTTCCTAGCCTCCACCTACCCCTAGACTTCTCCCACCTCGCAGCCTCCGCCCCCTCCTCGAAAATCGCGCCCCCAATCATCAGCCGCCGCTTCCTCCATGAGTTTCGTCGCCAACTAGCCTCCTTCCGCCACTTGGCGCTTCCCTAGTGGTCAGCCGCCACCGCGCCGTCGCCCTACACCTCTCCGTGCGTGCCACCTCACCTCCCCAGCGCGCCTCCTCCACCACAGGCCCGCGAGGCCCGAGCGCGGCCCGCTCGAAGCCGATCTGGGCCCGAGCGCCCCGGGTCGCCCGCGCGCTTTCCCCCGTCGATCGCTCCTCTGCCTGGCTCCCTCCGCCCCGCCGTTGCCGCCGCTGGCCTCCGCCTCAACCTCCGGCGCGGCCAACCCCGGGGACGGACCCCTGACCCCGGATCTCGCCGCCCTGGACCCGTCCCCGCCGCTGGTGCCCCGTCTGCGTGCCGCCGCCAGGAGCTCTCCACCGCGCCGCCCGCAGCTCTCCACCGCGCCGCCGGAGCCCCTCGTCACCGGGAACCGCGTTCCTGACAACTGCCGTTCGCATCCCGGCCCCGGATCCGCCTTCCCCCGTCCACGCCGGCCTCTTCGTCGTTGCCGGCGAGTTTGCCGTCGCCGCCGCCATCGTGTTTCTGCTCGAGTTCGAGCAGGGAGCCGCACGCGCCCTGCGTCGCCTGCTCCCCTCCCCCTCGTGGGCTGACCTCGCCGAGGCCCAGCCCAGTAAGCCGGCCTCCAAGGCCCAGCTCTGCCCCAGCACGCCCCGGCCTGTCTCCTCTCTGTCTTGGGCCGAAGCCCATGGTGAGCCCCGCCTAAAACCCGCCTCGGCCACATTTTAGTATCTAGCGCTCACTCTGTTTTTTTCCTAGAAATGACTAAGTCACGATTTATTTTGACATTATCATGCCATGTTCATGCCATCATATCTCCATGCATGTAGCTTCGTTTTGTGCGTGTAAAATGTCAAATTGTTTGCCTCAACGAGTACTTCATTTCATTCCATTGCATCATGTTCATTTGAGCTCATCTTTATGCCTGAATCATCGTTGCAAGATTGCTTCATGATGTTGTCTGCTGTCTGTTAACATAACTAGCTCTTTTGTCATTTTTGCCATGATTGATGTGTGCATCCTATGAGGTTGATATCTACATGTGTTTTGAACTATGCTATGTATTCTTTACAGAGGTGCTTACCATGTATTTTTGTGATCAATGTGGTGACTAGCACAATTATGTAAACTAGGCTTCGTAATGTTGCTGATTTTAGTCCCTGTTCTGCTGTTATTTTGATGCCATGTAAACTTGATGCTATAGAGAGATCCATGCATATTTTGAGATACTTCAGTAAGGGCTTTTTGAACATATGGTTATGTTCTATCCATTCATGCCCCTGTTTGCAATTATAGAATGGTCTAGCATGTCATTTTCGTGCTCTACTTTTGCTTCAAAATGTTTCCTGGCAGATTGGTTACTTGTTATTCAATTTTGCCAAGGTTGTTCTAGTTGATCCTTGCATGGTATGAACTTGTTCTTGCCTTGGTTTGTTTCATAAACATGTCTTCTTGTTGATGCTATGCTTATCTTGTCATGCAATGACTTGTGGTGAGTGAATCGAGCTTGTTAAGTAGTGTACTTGATGTTGCTGTTTTGCTAGGCTGAATCTGTTATTTCGTGATGCTATGTAAACCTGCTGCTACTAGTCATTCTATGCATAATCTGGAGATGTTCACTAAATATGTTTTGTTCTACATGTCATGCTCTATCCATCCATGCCCCTGGTTGCATTTATAGCTTGCTGTAACTTATTGTAAACTTGCTCCAAAGTTGCTAAATAATGTTGTTGTCAGCCTGTTAACATTAAGTTCAGTTGTTGCCATGATTGTTGCTAGTGTTCCATGCATCCTATGACCTTGATCTTGCCATGCTTAACTTCAAAACTATGCCTTCTTACTGTTGGTTGCCTTGCCATGCCATGTATTGCTCTGCAGTGAGTTGCACAAGCTCATTTACATGCCTTCATAATTCTGTTTCTGCCATGTTTGAATCTGTATTATAACTTGCCATGTTTACATGGGTGCCATCATATTTTCTGTTTCTTTTTGGCTCATGGTCAGTAAGGGACTTTTAATCTACGAAATTAGTAGATTCATACCATGCTTTTGTTTTCCATAATAAGTTCCTGTAACATGTTGTTTGATAGCTTTAAACATTGCAACATGATGTTATTTTCTGCAAAGTCTAAAATTGTTATTACTTGCAATCTTGCCATGTGTGTTTGAGCATGTTCTAGTGATTTCTAGAGATAGCTCAGTGTTCATGTTTTGTTGTGCTTTACCTATACATCATGTCCATGCCTTTTGTTATCATGTTGGGGTGCTGTAGCATGTTGTTTTGATGCTTGCAATATGCCTAGTTGCTGTTTTGGACAGCTTGTCCTTATAACTTGTATAGAGTGCATGTGTTGAACCGTTGCTCCGTTTTGAGTGTGCTCTATATGAAACTTGCTTGATTTTGTATGTAGCTTCATATTATCATGTTGCATCCTTGTTTTGAGGTGTTTGCTTGATGTTTGTATGCATTTTGCATCAATGCCATGTTTAACTTGTTTTGCTCATATCTTCTAGGCCGTAGCTCCGGACTAAATGAACTTTATATGTAACTTGACTAGAATCTCGTGTAGATCATCTTTGTGCATCTTAACTTGCTGTTTAACAACTCGAACATAAGGTTTATTCAGATCTGGACCAACTTCCAAATTTGCATATGAGGACTTACCGGAATTGTTGTATGTTGTTCCTGGCCTCATTTAAACTTGCCTTGATGTGTTGTTCTTGTTTGCATCATCTCTTGCCATGAGTAGCTTCATGTAGTCTTGCCTTGCATCATGTTTGGTTGTGCATCATGCCTTGTTCTTGTGTGGTGTGTTTGCTATGTTATGTGCTTCTTCTCGATAGTTCCCGTTTCGTTGCGATCATGAGGATTCGTTCGTCTATGCTTGGTTCGTCTTCGTGGCTTCATCTTCTTCATGGACTCATTCTTCTTCCTTGCGGAATTTCAGGCAAGATGACCGCTACCCTGGATCTCACTACTATCATTGCTATGCTAGTTGCTTCGTTCTATCGCTATGCTGTGTTACCTATCTTTTGCTCATCAAGCCTCCCAAATTGCCATGAACTTATAACCTTTGACACCATTCCTAGCAAATCATTGCTTGGCTATGTTACCGCTTTGCTCAGCCCTCTTATAGCGTTGCTAGTTGCAGGTGAAGTTGAAGATTGCTCCATGGTGGACAGGATTTTGGTTGGGATATCACAATATCTCTTATATTATTATTAATGCATCTATATACTTGGTAAAGGGTGGAAGACTCGGCCTTTTGCCTGGTGTTTTGTTCCACTCTTGCCGCCCTAGTTTCCGTCATACCGGTGTTGTGTTCCCGGATTTTGCGTTCCTTACGCGGTTGGGTGATTTATGGGACCCCCTTGACAGTTCGCTTTGAATAAAACTCCTCCAGCAAGGCCCAACCTTGGTTTTACCATTTTCCTCACCACCACCTATACCCTTCCCTTGGATCGGCCAACCCAAGGGTCATCTTTATTTTAGCCCCCCCCCCCGGGCCAGTGCTTGTCTATGTGTTGGTCCGAACTGAGCTGCCTGCGGGGCCACCTCGGGGCAACTTGAGGGTTGGTTTTACTCGTAGCTAGTCTCATCCGGTGTTGCCCTGAGAACGAGATATGTGCAGCTCCTATCGGGATTTGTCGGTGCATCGGGCGGCTTTGCTTGTCTTGTTTTACCATTGTCGAAATGTCTTGTAAACCGGGATTCCGAGTCTAATCGGGTCTTCCTGGGAGAAGGTATATCCTTCGTTGATCGCGAGAGCTTATCATGGGCTAAGTTGGGACACCCGTGCAGGGTATAATCTTTCGAAAGCCGTGCCTGCGGTTATAGGCAGATGGGAATTTGTTAATGTCCGGTTGTAGATAACTTGACACCAGATCTGAATTAAAACGCATCAACCGCATGTGTAGCCGTGATGGTCTCTTCTCGGCGGAGTCTAGGAAGTGAACACGGTTTTCGGGTTATGTTTGACGTAAGTAGGAGTTCAGGATCACTTCTTGATCATTGCTAGTTTCACGACCGTTCCTTTTGCTCTCTTCTCGCTCTTATTTGCGTATGTTAGCCACCATATCTTGCTTAGTCGCTGCTGCAGCCTCACCACTTTACCCCTTCCTTTCCCTTTAAGCTTTGCTAGTCTTGATACCCATGGTAATGGGATTGCTGAGTCCTCGTGGCTCACAGATTACTACAACAACAGTTGCAGGTACAGGTTTCGCGATGATCATGACGTGAGAGTGATGTTTGCTTGTCTTGGAGTTCTTCTTTTGCTCCTTCTTCGATCAGGGGATAGGTTCCAGGTCGGCAGCCTGGGCTAGCAGGGTGAATGTCATTTGAGTTTCTGTTTGTGTTCCATCCGTAGTCGGATGATGCTCTTATGTATTGTGATGTTGTATTCGTGTGGCTTTGTATGCCTCTTGTTTGTATCCCCATCTATTATGTAATGTTGATGTAATGATATCCACCTTGCAAAAGCGTTTCAATATGCGGGTCTATCCTTGGTGGAACCTTCGAGTTCCTTTTGGATAGGGTCGCATATTGGGCATGACAACCACACTCAACAAGGCCCGTCCCAAGGATCCGTTCGCTCTCCCGCAGATCGACCAAGTCATCGACTCGACAGCCGGGTGCGAGCTCCTGTCCTTCCTGGACGCTTACTCCGGCTACCACCAGATCAAGCTGGACCCGGCCGATGCCCTGAAGACGTCCTTCATCACGCCCTTTGGGGCGTATTGCTACATCACCATGTCGTTCGGCTTGAAAAACGCCGGTGCCACCTTCCAACGCTGCATGCAGAAATACCTGCTACCGCAACTCGACCGTAATATCCACGTGTACGTGGACGACATCATGGTGAAAACCAAGCAACACCTCATGCTCCTCGACGATTTGAAGTAAACATTCGCCAACCTCCGCGAATACATGGTCAAGATTAACCTGAAAAAATGCGTCTTCGGTGTCCCGGCTGGAAAGCTACTTGGGTTCCTCGTCTCGGAACGCGGCATTGAGGCGATCCCGGAGAAGATCAAGGCCATCGAGTGCATGCGCAAGCCGGCTAGGCTGCACGACGTCCAGAAGTTCACCGGGTGCTTGGCCTCGGTCAGCCGGTTTCTACGCCGGCTGGGCGAGATGGCGCTCCCCCTGTACCAGCTGATGAAGAAGACGAGTCCGTTCGAATGGAACGGCAAGGCAGACGAGGCCTTCCAAGACCTCAAGCGCATGCTCTCCCCCGCGCCAGTCCTGGCCGCACCGAAGGACAAGGAGCCGTTGTTGCTCTATATATATAGCCGCGACCTCGCTGGCGGTCAGCACGGTGCTGGTGGTCGAGCGACCAGAGAAGGGCAAGATCCAAGCCGTCCAGCGCCCAGTCTACTACCTGAGCGAGGTGCTCTCCATCTCCAAGCAGAACTACCCGCACTACCATAAGATGTGTTACGGTGTGTACTTCACCGCCAAGAAGCTGAAGCAGTACTTCCAAGAGCACGTTCTCACCGTCGTCAGCATGGCGCCTATTGCAGAAATCATCGGGTGTCGGGACGCCTCTGGCCGGGTCGCCATGTAGGCGATCCAGCTAGCCGACCACACCATACTCTACGAGCCCTGCACCACGATCAAGTCTCAAGCCCTGGTTGACTTCCTCGTCGACTAGACCGAGACCCAGTAACTGCCGCCACCTCCCGACTCGACGCATTGGCGTATGCGCTTCGACGGGTCCAAGATGCGACTCGGCTTAGGGGCCGGCATCATACTGTCGTCCCCGAAGGGCGACCGGCTCCACTACGTGCTCCAGATCCACTTCGTCGCCTCCAACAACATCGCCGAATATGAAGCAACACTGCACGGCCTCCGGCTTGCCAAGGAACTCGGCATCCGACGCATCCTGTGCTACGGCGAGTCGGACCTGGTGGTGCAGCAGTGCTCCGGTGAGTGGGACGCCCGCGACTCAAACATGGCAAGCTACCGCTTCCTTGTCCAGAAGCTGTCCGGATCCTTCGAGGGCTGTGAGTTTCTCCATGTCCCGCGCGCGGAGAACGAAGCAGCTGACACGCTCGCCAAGATCGCCTCGTCATGACAAGCCATCCCGTCCGGCGTCTCCCTCGAGCACCTGTGCAAGCCGTCTGTCAAGCCAGCGCCGGACTCCGAGTCCATTCACATTCCAGACGATCTGGCCGCACCTTAAGCCGGCCCGAGGACTACTGAACCCGGCTCGGGGGCCGCTCAGCTCAACCCGGCCACCATCAACCCAGACCTGACCGTCGCCAACTCCAACCCGGGGGCTTCTCAACCCGGCTCGGGGGCTGCCGACTCGGAACCCCCCTAGTGGCCATCTTCGCCGTGATGGCAGCTCCATCCTGGGCCCTTCCAATATCAGAATTCCTGGAGAACGGGGTTCTCCCCATGGACGAGACTGAAGCTCGACAAGTGCAGCGCGGGGTGTCCGCCTACATCATCATCAACAACGAGCTCGTCAGGCGCAGCCCCACCAGTGTGTTCCAGCGCTGCGTCGAGCAGGATTGGGGCATCGACATCCACCAGGGCGAGTGCGGGCACCACGCCGCATCACGATCCCTGGTGGCCAAGGCGTTCCGCCACGGTTTCTACTGGCCCACGGCCCTCGAGGACGCCGAGTCGCTCGTCCTGAAGTGTGAGGGATGCCAGCACTTCAGCAAACGCAGCCACCAGCCGGCATCAGCACTCCGCACCATACCGATCGCCTGGCCCTTCACGGTCTGGGGACTGGATATGGTGGGACCCTTCAAAACCGCTCGAGGTGGCATGACGGACTTGCTAGTGGCAGTGGACAAATTCACCAAGTGGATCGAGGCAAGAGCAATCAAGAAACTGGACAGGCCAACAGCCGTCTGGTTCATCAAGGACATAGCGGTGCGCTACGATATGCCGAACAACATCATCACCGACAACGGCACCCACTTCGCCAAGGGCGCACTCGAGCAATACTGCTCCGTCTCCGGCATCTGCCTCGACTTGGCCTCCGTTGTGCATCTGCAGTCCAACAAGCAGGTCGAGCGGGCCAACGGACTCATCATGTCCGGCATCAAGCTGCGACTCGTCGAGCCACTCATCCGCTCACCTGGCAGCTAGCTCGACGAGTTGCCGTCCGTTCTCTGGAGTCTCCGCACCACGCCAAATTGGTCAACTGGGTTCACTCCGTTCTTCACCGTGTGTCGCGATGTACGCCGAAGCCGAAGCCACAGAAGCCCGCAAATATGGCGTCGACCTGCTTGAAGAAGCACGTCTCCTGGCGCTTAGCCGCTCGGCCATCTACCAGCAAGGTCTGAGGCACTACCACAGCAAGAAGATCAATCCCCTTGCGTTCCGCGAGGGCGACCTCGTCCTCCGCCTCGTCCGAGAGCAGGCAGGCCAGCACAAGCTATCCCCTCCATGGGAAGGCCTATTCATCGTGAGCAGGGCCTTGCGCGATCGCAACGCCTACTACCTCATCGATGCACGCAAGTCAAACAAGCGCAAGAAGGACACCGCCGGTGAAGAAACGATACGGCCGTGGAACGCGGAACTCCTCCGCCCGTTTTACAGTTAGCCGCACGAGTGTATGTATCGTCACCTTTTGTAAACGCGTGAAACTATGGGGTCCCCGAACGAGACTCGGGGGCTACCTTTTGCCGACCAACCCTTATTTTTTCTGCGTCACTATACCACTGAACCCAGCCACCGGTCCGACTCGCTTGACCCGAGGGCTGCCGGGCTCGATAGCCACCCCGCCGCCTTACTTGGTGATTTCTGATAAAAGTTAGGTTGTCGCGGTCCCTCACTTCGCCCTAAAGCCACAGATCCAGCTTTGGCCGTCGGCTGGCAAGCACAACGGGCCAAAGCTCCTTTACACTTCATACACTAAGTCAAAGGACTTCGATCAACCCGGCCCGCCATTCACAAAATGAACAGCCGCATAACCAGCTGCTCGCCAACCGGCTTCGCCAGATTGCCGCCAGCGGGCCCAGTGGGTGTTTCGCTCGCGCTCAACGTTTCCAAAGACCCAAGTCCTGCGCGCCCCTTTCAAAGAGTCGAACTCCTTGTCACGGACAGGAGCCTCGGGTGTCTAACTCGCGGGGGGGGGAGGTTTGAGAAAGGAAAAACGCATGAAATCGGTCCGAAAACAGAAGGCAAAAAAGCAAAGACACTCACGACATTTACACATAGATATTTAAACTAAAGGCCCACGGCCGGAGTTCAGTACACCCTAAAAAAACCAGTGGGTGGGTGGACCTGCTACTTAAAAGATTCTGCATAAAGTGTCTCAGGCATCTCCAGCGCCGCGTCGCGACATCGACGGCTCTCCCCTGGCGGCCTTCGGGTCCGGCGAGACACCGGTGTCCTCCTCAGCATCCGTGTCGCCGTAGACGCCCGTCTCCTCCGAGCTCCCCTCTGGGTCATGGAGAAGCAAGCCGTAGTCGTCGCCATCCACGACCCTGCCGTCTTCCGTCCGCTCCGGATGGAACTCGTCATGGAAGGCAAACTCGGCGATGTAGCTGGCCCGGGAGGTGATCCGGCCGGCCTGCTCCTGCAGCAACTGCACCGAGCCGGCCCGCTGGCCCATCAGCGTGTCCAGCTGAAGATCCGGATGCCAAGACAGTGCAAACTGGAGCGCCATCTCAGCACCATCAAGAGCGGCGGAGACGCGCCACTCGCTAAGACGGTCCAGACCCGTCTCCAGCCAGCGCGCCAGGCGCGTGAAGCTGCTCGGCACAACGGCGCCCGTCCAAAGGGCCATCGTCATCGTGGTGCCAGCCCGGGACAACTGCTCCATCTGCGTCCCCAGGACCCGCAGGCGGGCCTCAGCAGCGGCGATGATCTCCGGGAAGGTCCAGGCCGTTCGCGGATCCGTCCCAGACCCAACAACGATGGTCGGGTCACGCTGATAGCGGACGGCTTCCTCCGCCAGCTGCTACGTCTCCGGGAAGGCCCCTGCCGCAAAGGAAGAAGCAAGTTATAAGAACAACAAGGAAGAAAAGCCGGGTCCCGACCCGGCAAGCTACAAGAAGCAACACTTACTAGAAAAGGACTCTTCTAGGTGTTGTGCCTCAAGCAACGTACCACGCCGCTCCCACTCCATGGCGCGGTCGCGTTCCTCGAGCGCCTTCTCCAGAGTGGCCGCCTTGGCAAGGGTCGCCTTCAGCTCAGCGTCCTTGTCTTCGGCCGCCTTCTCGACTGCCTTGCGGCGGCGGGCTTCGTCCTCACGGGCCCCCTCAGCCGTGGTGACCTGCCCCCGCAGACGTTCCACCTTGGCTTGGAGCCGACCCTTGTCGTCGGCCAGCTGGCCACGCTGCTGGTCCACCTCCACCAGGGCCCACTGCGCCTTTGTGACCTTGGCTGTTTTCGCCTTGAGAAGCTCCACCTCGGCCTCAAGGCGGCACTTGTGACCCGCCAGCTTCTCATGCAGTCGGTTGGCCTCGTCAAGAGACCGTCGGGCCGCAGCCGCCTCCACCCTCGCCTACGCTGCCTCGACGCCTTGGCGGCCGGTGTCGGCAACAAGCCAGTCGTAATGATGACCGGCCCGGAGCAGCTCAGTCCGCCAGGACAGCACCTCGGCTGTGAAAAAGAAGGAATCAGCAGAACAAAAGAACAAGACGTAAGATTTGGCCCAATTGTTACACAATTGGCCCGAATCTCGGGCGCTAGATCCAGTGGGTGCGCTAGCGCGCCCCCACTCAAAAAGAGCACAAGAGTACCTGCGGCAACGCGGAGCTCCTCCTCCTTGGCGGCAAGCTGCTCCACGAGCTCCTGGTGCTTGCCCAGGAGACGATTGTAGGAAGCAACCCGGAAGGCGTCAAGATGTTGAAGAAATCAAAAGTCAAAAACAAGGCCAACACTCTAAAAGATTCGACCCAACTACTATGTAGTTGGCCCGGATCTCGGGGGCTACACCCAGTGATTGCACTGGCGCGCCCCCACAAAGAAGAAATTACGAGGAAACAAAAAGACTTACCAGCACGGCGTGCTCCAGATCGCGCGTCCGCTCCACCTCGGCCTGGGCGAAGGCCTCAAGCCGCTCCATTCGACCTCGCAGGCGGCGGCTGACGGCGTTCGGTACCGCCTCCTCCTGGGTCTGGGGCCTGAAGACAGTGGCGCTCCCGCTCCGCGCCGGCTGCGGCATGGCGGCTCGGCGCCCCCCTGCCGGGGCACCAAGGCGTGCCCCTTGCTGGCCGCTTGCGACGCGGCCAGCACCTCCTCCGACGCCCCTCCCGGTGCCGACAATGAGCCGGACACCGGGACGCCCTGCATCACCACCACCGCTCCAGCTGCCGGGGTGGCCTTCGACACCGCCGCCCGCGGTACCTCCTCCGTAGCCGGCGGCACCTCCGGTGCCGCTGCCCGCAGCGCCTATTCCAAGACAACACCGCCCCCACCACCATCAGCCCTCGTGCGCTCGACCATGTCGGCCCGCGGCGGGGTATCGCTCCCCACCTCCACGACCTCTTGGTCGAGGATCACCACCTCAGCCCGGCCTCCACGGCCGCGCTCCCTCACCGACGACGACTCAAAGACCGTCGCCACCACCACCGTACCCTCCGGCATCTCGCTCCTGGCCGGCTCCATGCCGGATCGCGCCCATGCCGCCGCCGCGTCGGTCCAAGCCTAGACCGACACCGCCTCCAGCTCTGCCTCGGCCCAGTTCCGGTCCCGCCAGGCCAAGGCCTCCGTGTCGTTCGGGTCCAGGCCAAGGTCCGAGTCGGCCCGCCCCTCCACCTCGCCCTGTCGAGATCGGACCGGCTCCTGCGGAACGCGGCCCCTTCGGCGGCCGAGGCCTCCGTCGCCCTCGCCAGCGCGATTGGCGACCTGAAGATGAAGGCGGAATGAGCAAAAAAGAAGCAAGACTAGCTCGAAAAACCCAGGTGCAAACAAGAAATGAAGCTTACCCCGTCAAGACCGGGACCGGGGCTGGCCTCCCGTGCCCGCTACCGTGCTTCTTCTGGCCGGCCTCCCGGCCACCGCCAGGTCCGCCGTGCGCTTGGGGGCCCGGGGTCATGGCGCGACGCAGTCTTTTCCATGCGGGAGGCTCGGTGCCGCCCCATGTGAGGACCCGGCTCCGCCCGCATCGACTCCTCCCCCACCCAACACCACTCCACCAACAACCGATGTCAGCGTCGCCCGCAGCACGACATGATCAACAATTCAAATGAAGAAATAAAGATGCAAGACTTGCCCGCGCGACGCCCAGCGCCGGCGTCGGACTCGACCACTTCCTCCTCGCCAGGAGCCGTAGGTTCCTCTGGCGCCACCTGCGATGGAGCCCGGGTGTAAGGATGCCGAATCGCGTTTAGAAGAATCTCCCGCGTCGCGTCAGGACGGATGAGAAGATGCACGGCAGCAAAGTAAGAAGACCAGACACTAACCTGCGGCGCCGGGTTCGACTGGCTATACGGCGCCTTGCCCAACTGCTAGTCCTCTCCAAGGTTGGCCTTGGAGATGTCATTCACACCGCGCGCGACCTGCTCCGCGGATAGCCGCGTCGACCACATGCGGTTGGGATCCTGCAGGCCGATCATTTCGCCGATGAGGCAGGAGCGCCTCTGAAGCGGAAGGACCCGGTGAGTGATGAACGCGGCAAGGAGGTCGGTGCCGGTGAGACCCTCCTGTGTCCTCATCATAGTCACCCGCTCGCAGAGATTGACGATCTCCTGCGACGGGCGCTAGAGCGAGTAGCCCCAATTCGTCTTCGCCCGCAGCGGCGTTATGGCGAAGGGCGGAAGGTTCATGTGGTCCACGACCTGGTTGCAGACGTAGAAGAAAGAGTTCTGCCACTTCTTGGCAGAATCCTCCAACGGGGTCTTGGGGAAATCCTCCCCCGACCGCTTCGAGATGACGGCGGCGCCGCAGCCGGCGAACTCCCCGGCCGACGGGCCCTGCTGCTTCAAGGAGAAGAAGCGCACCTAGAGGTCGGTCATGGGATCGACCCCCAAGTACCCCTCGCAGAGCGTGATGAAGCCGGAAAGCTGGACGACAGCGCCGGTGCTAAGATGGTGCGGCGGGAGCCCGAAGAACTGAAAGAACGCGCGGAAGAAGGCGCTCACCGGCAGCCCAAATCCACCCTCGAAGTGCGTGAGGAAGACCACGCACTCCTGCTCCTCAGGCCGTGGCCTCTTCTCGCTGTGCGGCAGGCGAATGCCCACGTCCGTCTCCCACGGTAGGCGCCACGATGCCCGGAGCCGGGTGATGTCCTCGGTGGTGACGTTCGAGCCCATCCAGGAGCCCGACGGCAGCGACATGATGAGAAGAAGAGGAAGACGAAGATGGACGACGGAGGAAGCTTTGCTTGGAGCAGCGGGCGCTGTAGTGCGTCAGTTGCAAAGGGCAGGGCGAAAGCAAAGGGACAGGAGGGTGCGAGCGAGAATAATGTCCGCTGCCCCCCTGCCCCCTCCCCCCGATTTATAGCCCCCGGTTCAAACGTGGGGGAGTGGGATCGTCTGCACGTGCCCGTTCCATACCCCGCAATAAGTGCGCAAGTACACGTGCAGTAACTGCTCAAAGAAGTGCAACCGGCCCCTAGATGCCGCAATAAATTCGCGTGCGTGGGCCAAGGGTGCACGGCAGTGGGCCCCAGCCCATCACCCAGCCCCGTCACGCGCGTGGCCTGTCAGGCCCCTCCGGCTTCAGCCCCCACGTGGCGCCCGCGCAAAGCCCGAGGGATTGCCCCAAGATTCGACGGACTCCTCGGTTCCCGCCACGGCCGGGATGCCACGATCCGATTTCCGAGAAAACCGGCACACAGTGGGTGTCACTGGACCCGGCGCTCGCAGAATCCGCCTTGCTCAAGGGGGAAACTGCGAAGGCCCACTCATCCAAGGACGGCGGACCTTCACAGCTTCGGGGACTACTGTCGGGGGGATGAACCCCGGGCAGGCAATGGAACCCGGATCCTCTTTATAAAAGGTGGGGCCCGCATCGCCCCTCAAAACCGGCATGCGCCTGGCCGGGTCGCTCGACCCGGCAAGGCCCGCAGCCCGGCCAATCCCTCCGACCTAGCAAGGTACATCGACCCAGACTCGGCAACTGGCGCAAGGCGGCCGAACCCGGCATGACCAAGGCTTCCCCAACAAGCCGACCCCACCCGTGGCGTGCGCTGCAATCCAGCCACGGGTCAAGCTCCCGTCCCATCCAGGCCGTACGATGGGACGAGACGACAGTCACCGATGACCAAGACAACAGTGTTTTCACCCATGCCTATGGTCAGCCGGAGCATGGCAATAGTGCCCCTTACCTACGTGCTGACCAGAGCTGGCGTGGCAATAGTGCTTCCGCCCTCACCGCTGATGACATCAAGCGGCAGCCTGATGGAAAGCGCTGTACACGACTCGACTCGGCCACGCCTTGACGATCGACAAGATGGTGCACGGTTCCCCTAGGCATGCAGGGCCCGCACCTAGGGGAACCCGGCGAACCACAAGCCCTCGAGCGGGAGCCAGCCCAGTAGCCCGGACACCGACAATACGAACCCACCGACTCGGCATATTACCATTGTAACCCTGGGTGGGTTGATCTATAAACCCCCCCCCCAGGAACCCACGCCTACAGGGGCATGTAATGTAAGATAACGGAAGATACACAAAGCTGCATGTGAGAAGCAGGAAGAACAAGCAAGCATAGGACTAGCCACCAAGCCGCAACACCGGAGAGAAGGAGCAGCATAAGCCTTGGCCAGCTTCCTTTCTCCTCATATAGCTCCAGGAGCAACATTGTACTATCTATCATCCAACTACACTCGGCAGGACTAGGGGTATTATCTCTCCAGAGAGCCCCGAACCTGGGTATGTCCAGCGTCCCGCGCCCGCTCATGCCAACCTCGCCTCTGGAGCCCACCAGCGCCTTAGAGCCTCCTCCCCTCTTTAGCCATCCCTTCGCATCTGCCGTGCGCCCACCACAACAAACTTGGAGGGCAAGGTCCCCCCCTTGTTCGCCGCCCCCCTTAGATGAGATATAAGGGGGCCGACCCCCTCTCCCCTTCCCCCTATAAATAGTGGGGGGTGGGAGGGCTGCCACACCCTTCCCCTCCCCATCTCCATCTCCTCCTCCGTAGTGCTTGGCGAAGCCCTGCCGGAGAACTTCAAGCTCCACCACCACGCCGTCGTGCTGCTGGAGCTCTCCCTCAACTTCTCCTCTCCCCTTGCTGGATCAAGAAGGGGGAGACGTCCCCGGGCTATACGTGTGTTGAACGCAGAGGCGCCGTCCGTTTGGTGTTAGATCGGATCTTCCGCGATTTGAATCGCCCCGATTATGACTCCCTCATCCGCGTTCTAGTGACGCTTCCGCTTAGCGATCTTCAAAGGTATGAAGATGCTCATCCTCTCCCTCTCTTGTTGCTAGAATCTCCATAGATTGATTAGGAGGCACAGCAATAGAAGCAAGACCAATAATTTCATACTTACTAGGCAAATCTTTCTTATGAGGTTGTTTACTAAACTTGGAAAAATTAAACTCATGAGATTCATCACCAAAGCTAACACTGACAGTTTGTTTCTCACAATCTATTTTAACATTGATGGTGTTTAAGAAAGGTCTACCAAATATAATGGGACAAAAGTCATCTTGTGGGGTGCTTAGAACAAGAAAATCAATAGGGTATTTTATTTTCCCACACAAGACTTCAACATCTCTACGTATCAATTGGTGATATAGTATCTCTATTAGCAAGTTTAAGAGTAACATCTATATCTTCTATTTCAGCAGGTGCGATTTCATCTTTAATTTCTTGATATACTGAGAAAGGAATTGCACACACACTAGCACCTAGGTCACACAACCCATGATAACAGTGATCTCCTATCTTAACTGAGACAACAGGCATGCCAACAACTGGTCTATGTTTATCTTTTCTTTTAGGTTTAGCAATTCTAGAAGCTTCATCACAGAAGTAAATAACATGCCCATCAATATTATCAACTAAGAGATCTTTAACCATAGCAACACTAGGTTCAACTTTGATTTGTTCAGATGGTTTGGGTCTTCTAACATAACTTTTGTCAACCATAGTTGAAGCTTTAGCATGTTCCTTCATCCTAACAGGAAAAGGTGGGTTTTCAATATAAGAAGTGGGAACAACTGGATCAACATTGTAAATGATAGTTTCTTCTTTAGCTTTCACCAGTTCTTTAATTTCTTCTTTAATTGGTGGGTGATATTTAAACCACTTCTCCTTAGGGAGATCAACATGAGTAGAAAAAGATTCACAAAAGGAAGCTACTATCTCAGAGTTAAGTCCATATTTAGTGCTAAACTTTCGAAAAGCATCGGTATTCATAAAAGATTTAACACAATCAAACTTAGGTTCAATACCTGACTCTTTACCTTCGTCGAGTTCCCTATCTTCAGAGTTGCATTTAATTCTTTCTAAAAGATCCTGCCTGAATTCAATAGTCTTCTTCACAAAAGAACCAGTACAAGAAGTATCGAGGATGGATTGATCATTACGAGAAAGACGAGCATAAAAATTCTGAATAATAATTTCTCTCGAGAGCTCATGATTGGGGCATGAATATAACACTGACTTCAGCCTACCCCAAGCTAGAGCGATACTTTCTCCTTCATGAGGCCAAAAATTATATATATAATTCCGATCATGATGAACTAGATGCATAGGATAATTTTTTTGATGAAATTCCAATTTCAAACGGTTCCAGTTCCAAGATCCAATATAATCACATAGCCTGTACCATGTCAATGCTTTTCCCTTCAAAGATAAAGGGAAAACCTTCTTCTTAGCTTCATCTCCGGGCAAACCTGCAAGCTTAAATAATCCACAAATTTCATCCACATATATCAAGTGCATATCAGGATGTTCAGTTCCATCTCCTGCATAAGGATTAGCTAGCAGTTGTTCGAACATACCCGAAGGAATTTCATATTCAATATCTTCAGTAAGTGCAGTAGGTGGAGGGGTAACTAATTGTGGTTCCGGTCGAGGTGAAGATACCCCGAAAAAACCCCTCAAAGGATTGTTTTCCATAGTAGCAAGTGACAATAAATTTCAGCACGTAATAATAATGTTTCCTTACCAATTCCCACTTACCATGAGCGCCTCACTCCCCGGCAACGGTGCCAGAAAATTGTCTTGATGACCCACAAGTATATGGGATCAATTGAAGCTCTTTTCAATAAGTAAGAGTGTCCAACCCAACAAGGAGCAGAAGGAAATGACAAGTGGTTTTCAGCAAGGTAATGTTAGCAAGTGCTAAAATTCTAAGTAGCGAAGTAGTTTGGTTGCAAGATAATTTGTAACGAGCAAGTAACAATAGTAGTAACAAAAGTGCACCAAGGTAGCACAATCCTTTTGAGGCAAAGGACAAGCCAAAATGGTTTCTTATTTTTTCAAAGTGTTTTTGAGGGTACATGGAAATTTCACCTAGTCACTTTCATCATGTTGGCTTAATTCGTGTTCGGTACTTTGATAATTTGATATGTGGGTGGACCGGTGCTTAGGTGCTGTTCTTACTTGAACAAACCTCCTACTTATGATTTAAACCTCTCGCAAGAATCAACAACTATGAGAAAAGTATTAAGAATAAATTCTAACCATACCATTAAACTTTTGGATCCAATCGGTCCCTTATGGAATAGTGCATAAACTGGGGTTTAAGCTTCTGTCACTCTCACAACCCACCATCTAATAACTACTCCACAATGCATTATGATTAACCCTCTTGCAAGAATCCGCAACTACGAGAAAAGTATTAAGAATAAATTCTAACCATAGCATTAAACTTTTGGATCCAATCGGTCCCTTACAGCATAGTGCATAAACTGGGGTTTAAGCTTCTGTCACTCTCACAACCCACCATCTAATAACTACTCCACAATGTGTTCCCTTAGGCCCAAATATGGTGAAGTGTCATGTAGTCGACGTTCACATGACACCACTAAGAGAATGACAACATACATACCATCATAATATCGAACACATATCAAGTTCACATGATTACTTGCAACATGATTTCTCCCGTGACCTCAAGAACGAAAGTAACTAGTCACAAATGATAAACATGCTCAAGATCAGAGGGGTATTGAATAGCATAATGGATCTGAACATATAATCTTCCACCAAATAAACCATATAGTAATCAACTACAAGATGTAATCAACACTACTAGTAACCCACAAGCATCAATCTATAGTTTTGATACAAAGATTGAACACAAGAGATGAACTAGGGTTTGAGAGGAGTTGGTGCTGTGAAGATGTTGACGAAGATAGCCCTCCCCAAGATGGGAGATTTGTTGGTAATGATGATGACGATGATTTCCCCCTCTGAGAGGGAAGTTCCCTCGACGGTATCACTCCGCCGGAGGGCAAAATAGCTCCTGCCCAAAGGCGGCGGCGCTTCGTCCCTAATGTACTCCCCTTATTTTTTTTCTAGGTCAAAATGACTTCTATACCAGAAGATGGGCATCGGAGGTGGGCCGAGGAGGGCAACACCCACCAGGGCGTGCGTGGGCCTCCTAGTGCGTCCAGGTGGGTTGTGCCCACCTGGTGGCCCTCCTCTGGTAGTTATTTGCTCCAATATTCATTAAATATTCCATAAAAAATCCTCGCGGAGTTTCAGCTCATTTGGAGTTGTGCATAATAGGTAGCTTGACGTAGCTTTTTCAGGTCCAAAATTCCAGCTGCCAGAATTCTCCCCCTTGGTGCATACCTTGCATATTATGAGACAAAAGGCATTAGAATTATTCCAAAAAGCATGATTATACAATAAAACAACATAAATAACAGTAGGAAAAGATGATGCTAAATGGAAGTATCAGCGAACAGGAAGAGCCAGTGTTTGACACTGAACCATATTACAGGCAGGGTCCTCTTGCTCAAGTTGATTACCAGCTACTGGCAACCTGGACTGCCTTCCCCAATATGGGTCAGGAGATGCAAGACCCACAGGTGCATCAACAACTGTAGCAGGATCTGGTGGAGCACCTATGGAGGCTCAAGGGCAACACCTAGCTCGACTTGTGGTGAAATATGAGTTTTTATTTGTTGAACTATATAATTTGTATTGAATATTTGTGTTGAACTTTTTGATTTCTATTGATTTTCGATGATGAACTATGTGATAAAAAATTACTTGTGTTGAATTTGCGCTAAACCACGGCGAATCTGGGCCGATTTGCGCCGATATCGGTCTGATTTTTTGCCGAAGCTGGGCCAAAAAGCAAAAATAATGGGCCGATATCGTCACCTGCAGGGGGCGGCGGCTGAGAACCCAATCGCCCATAGCGCCAATTTTTGCGCCGGCTCACCCCCAGGCGGCGATTTTCAAGCCTCCTGGGGGGCAACGGTTAGAGATGCTCCAACCCTGGTTGCTAAAATACTTTTATAGGTCCGTTGTATGGCCTAGTCGTCATGAGAATGTCACTCAAGTGCCCCCTTGAGAGCATGGTTAATAATACAGCCAACGGTCGTCTATAAGAAGTTGCCATGTGATAACCCACAAGTATAGGGGATCAATTGTAGCCTCTTTCAATAATTAAGAGTGTCGAACCCAACGAGGAGCTAAAGGTAGAACGAATATTCCCTCAAGTTCTATCGACCACCGATACAACTCTACCCACGCTTAACGTTCGCTTTACCTAGAACAAGTATGAAACTAGAAGTACTTTGTAGGTATTTTTGGATAGGTTTGCAAGATAATAAAGAGCGCGTAAATAAAAAGTAGGGGTTGTTTAGATAAAGAAGCAATGAATTTAGTTTTAGTAGAGAGCTTTTTGTCACGAGAAAGTTATTTGTCCCTAGGCAATCAGTAACTAGACCGGTAATCACTATTGCAATTTTATTTGAAGGAGAGGCATAAGCTAACATACTTTCTCTTCTTGCATCGTATGCACTTATGATTGGAACTCTTGCAAGCATCGGCAACTACTAAAGATCATTAAGGTAAAACCCAACCATAGCATTAAAGCATCAAGTCCTCTTTATCCCATACGCAACAACCCCCTTACTCGGGTTTATGCTTCTGTCACTCAAGCAACCCACTATAAGCGAATCATGAACATATTGCAACACCCTACAGCGGGAATCCCTCACGCTTGCGTGACATGGAGAGCACCATAGGACAACACCAATAATAAAACATGCAACTCAAACCAATCACGATCATCAATTAACACATAGGACAAAACGAATCTACTCAAACATCATAGGATAGCCATACATCATCGGGAAATAATATATAGCGTTGAGCACCATGTTTAAGTAGAGATTACAGAGGGTAAAAGAGGGGTTACAGTGCTGCATAGAGGGGGGAGAGTTGGTTATGAGGGCAGTGAAGTTGTTGGTGTAGATTGCGGTGATGAAGATGGCCCCGGCGGTGTTCCAGCGCCACCGGAAGCGAGGGGGAGAGAGCCCCCATCCTTCTTCTTCTTCCTTGGCCTTCTCCCTAGGTGGGAGAAGGGTTCTCCATCTGGTCCTTGGTCTCCATGGCATGGGAGGGGCGAGATCCCCTCCGAGATTGGATATGTCTGTCACATCCCTAGCTTCTGGTGCTGCCTGGTGTTTGCATCATGTTTAAATTTTGAAACTTGAACTGAGGAAAATTGGAAGCCTCAAAACCCTAAATAAAAGAAGGGCAAAAACCCTAAAAATCTCATTCATTGTTCCAAAATGCTCTTCTTAGATGTTTAATATTTTGGCAAGGGTTTTGATCCAAACCAAAAATATTGAACATTTTTAAGGATTTATTTTTGGGACTTTGAATTTAAATCATTAGCTATTTGAATTTGAATTATATTCATATAATTAGAATATAATTTCAAATATCCCTGAAATATTTTATGAGCTTTTGGAAAAGTCCATCTAGCAAAATAAAAATATTCAGAGGAGCTTTTGGCATTGTTTTGAATTATTTTTAAATTCAAAACAGTGGCAAAAGAGTTAAATAAAAATAAAACAAAACAGAACAGAAATAAATAGAAAGGGAGAGAAGGCCACCTGGGCCACCTACCTGGCGCCACTTACCTGGCCCAGCTTCCCCAACGGCCCAGCCCAGCCGGCCCAGCCCACCTCCTCCCCCTTGTCATCTTCCTTCTCCGCCAGGAGGACGAACAGAGGCGAGGCGTGGCGCGCGCCCGAGAGGCCTCGGCCACCTCCTGCTTCCCCCTGGCCACCTCCTGCTTCCTCTCGTCGCCCTGGACCCCGTCCGCGACGCCACGCACCCTCCCAGGCCTCGCACTCTCCCCGTGCCTTCTCCCCCCTTTCTCTGGCTCCCTCTCTCCTCCACCGAGCGGAGCCCCGTCGCCACCGACGCCGTTCGCCGTGCCCACCGCCGATGCCTTGCCTCCCCGATCAGTCCAGCACCTCCGCCACCTTGCACCACGCCTCTCCATTGAGGAAAGCCAACGCAGAGGCCCTATGGAGCCGCCATCGTCGCCATCTTCCTCGTCTCTGTCCGATGATCGCCGTCGTCGATTTGCCGCACACAGGACGTCCCCGAGCCTGCTGACTGCCCCCTCGAACTCGCTGTGAGCTCCTGCGCCTTCCCCCTTGCTCACCCCCTCTGTTCTCGTCCGTTAGCCGCCGCCCCACGAGACCGAGCTCCGCCCATCGCCATGGCCAGTGAGCCCCGTGCTCCCGAGCTCCTCCGCTCGCCCTAGTAGCACCCGCCTGCTAACCGTGCTCTCAGGAGCCGAACGCACACACCTGCTCCTTCCCCCGTGCACCGCAGCGCCGTCCTCACTGACGCCGAACTCCGGCCGCCGCTAAAGCTCGTCGCCGACCACTCTCCGGCCACTCCCCGGCTGCGCCACCACCCTGGTTGGATGCGGACGAGCGTCCGCATCCCGTAGTCGTGCTCCGCGCGCCAAACGGCGCTCTGTAGGCCATTTCCGCAGCGCACCACGGCGTCGGGACTCGCCGGCGGCTAAACGCCGGCGACCGTTGACCCTTGACCGGCGTGGGTTGACCCACTGCCCGGTTTGACCCTCCCCTCTCTCACACTGACATGCGGGCCCCAGGCCATTAACTAAACCTAATTAGCCACTAACACTGACCAGTGGGCCCCGACCCCCCCTAATCCTTTAATTAAGCAGATAACCCCCTGTTAACTAACTGTGACGCTGACATATGGGTCCCACAGGTCAGTTTGACCTGGACGGCGCCCGTTGACCTGCTGAGGTCAGCATGAGGTCATGCTGACGCAATAATTCCTTTCTGGAATTAAAATAAATTAGGAAATGATTTATAATTCCAGAAAATTGTATAAACTTCAATAAATCATAGAAAATTAACCGTAACTCCAAATTAAATAATTTATATATGAAAAATTATCAGAAAAATTCAAGGAATCCATCTGTACCATTTTCATGCATGTTAGAACAACTTATAGCTGCTGTATAGCACAAATCAATTTAATGGCATTTGAATAATCACATATGGAGTTTGAATTTGAATCTTGTATTCAAACCAACTTCATTTAAATCTGTTGCTAGTTGCATTAGCTCAAAACACATTCATTTTGCCATGTCATGATCATGCATCATATTGTGCATTGCATTGATTGTGTTCCCTTCTGTGTTGCCGGTATTTGTCCCCTCTCGATAGACGTGATACCGATGATGTGATCGTTGACACTGATGAAGACTCAATGTTATCTTCAGAAGTGCCAGGCAAGCAAAACCCCCTTGTTCATACCGATACAATCCCACTCTCTCGCTCCTGCTCTCTTTTACTGCATTAGGACAACAACGATTCATCTGTTACCTGCTGCGGTAGCTGAACCCCTTTATCCTTTGCATGACCTGTCATTGCCACAGTAAATAGATGAAACCCACTAGCATGAGTAGGAGTTGTTTGAGCCCTGTTGTGCCTACTCATTCATGCTTGTTTGTCATGCCTGCTACTGCTTAGAGTCGAGTCAGGTCTGATTCATCCGGGATGAATCAGAGGTGTGTGAACATGTCCTACGGTGTGTGAGCTAAGCGTGTGAACACGATTTGGTAAAGGTAGCGGTGAGAGGCCATGTAGGAGTACATGGTGGGTTGTCTCATTGCAGCCGTCCTCAGGAACTGAGTTCTGTGTTTGTGATCCATGATTCAGCTACTACCACGCATTGGGCCCGAAACCAATGGACCCTCTCGGCTTCTTAATCGCCCTTGTCCTCTGTCCAGGAGTTGCAAGTAGTTTCTGGTGTTTGTAGTATGCTGGAGGCCGTGCGCAGCGCTGACCGTAGGGGTGGGCTGTGATGCGGTAGGCACGTGGCCGGGTAAACCGGGCGCCCGTTTGGTGTCACGGAACCCTGTTCACATCGTTTGGGGCTGTGAGCGAAACTCCGGCCGGATCTCCTCATGGATGGAACCCGAATAGGCGATAAACCTGGACTAGAGACTCGAGTGTTTAGGTAGGCCGTGGCCGACACCCACGTTGGGCTTTCGCTTGAAGGTTGCCGAGTACATGTCGTGTAAACGGCGGTAAGTGGTGAGAGCGTGTGTGAAGAAGTACACCCCTGCAGGGTTATCATCATCTATTCGAATAGCCGTGTCCGCGGAAAAGGACTTCTGGGTTGCTTATATCAGTTCATAGACAAGTGAAAGTGGATACTCTAAAATACGCAAGATAAGCGTGAGTGCTATGGATGGCGTTCTCGTAGGGAGACGGGAGCGGATCCATAGTGGTGTATTTGATATGGTGAATATGTGGACTCGTGTGCGCCACCTCAAAAGAGTTACTTTGCAGTCGTAGTTCAGGATAGCCACCGAGTCAAAGCTGGCTTGCTGCAGTTAAACCCCACCACCCCTTTGTTAATAATGATGCATATGTAGATAGTTCTGATGTAAGTCTTGCTGGGTACATTTGTACTCACGTTTGCCTATTTTATGTTTTTGCAGAGAGACTTCAGTCTCACTAGTATTTCCACGTGGTCTTCGACGTTTAGCTTGATACCTCAGCTACGATCTTGAGCCCTCAGCAGGATCTGATAGATAGTCAGGCTTTCAAGCCTTCTTCATTTATAGATGTCTGTACTCAGAAATGATAGCTTCCGCTTGTGCTTTGATTTGTATGCTCTGAATGTTGGGTCGTGAGACCCCTGTTTGTAATATCTCGCTCCTCGGAGCCTATTGAATAAATACTTGAGTTATAGAGTCATGTTGTGATGCCATGTTGTATTTGCACATATCGAGCATATTGTGTGTATGTTATTGAAATGCTTGGTATGTGTGGGATCTGACTATCTAGTTGTTTATTCTTAGTAGCCTCTCTTACCGGGAAATGTCTCCTAGTGTTTCCACTGAGCCATGGTAGCTTGCTACTGCTCCGGAACACTTAGGCTGGCCGGCATGTGTCCTTCTTCGTTCCTGTGTCTGTCCCTTCGGGGAAATGTCACGCGATGAATACCAGAGTCCTGTTAGCCCGCTACAGCCCGGTTCACCGGAGTCCTGCTAGCCCAGTGCTACAGCCTGGATTCACTTGCTGATGACCGACACGTTCGATGCTGGGTCATGGATGCCTGTCCCTGTAAGTTTGTGCCACTTTGGGTTTACGACTAGCCATGTCAGCCCGGGCTCCTTATCATATGGATGCTAGCGACACTATCATATACGTGTGCCAAAAGGCGCAAACGGTCCCGGGCAAAGGTAAGGCGACACCCGTGGGAATACCGTGCGTGAGGCCGCAAAGTGATATGAGGTGTTACATGCTAGATCGATGTGGCATTGAGTCAGGGTCCTGACAATGTCTCTCTATCTCTCTCTGTTTCTGCGTTCCTGATTCTGCCCTTTCACCGTTTCTTATATTCCCGGAGATCCGTAACTCCGATTGGATTGAAACTTTGAACATTATTTTTCTCCGGATATTAGCTTTCTTGCAGCGAAAGAAGGGCAACAATTGCCTTACGGGGTGTCCACGAGGGTCAGGGGCGCGCCCACCGCCCTGGGGCGCGCCCCCCTACCTTGTGGGCTCCTCGAGCATCGTCTCACGTTGATTCCACTTCTCAAAATTCAGATATATTCCAAAAAAATCTCCGTCCATTTTAACCCCGTTTGGACTCCGTTTGATATTGATTTTCTGCGAAACAAAAAACATGCAACAAACAGGAACTGGCACTGGGCACTGGATCAATATGTTAGTCCCAAAAATAGTATAAAAAGTTGCCAAAAGTATGTAAGAGTTGTAGAATATTGGCATGGAACAATCAAAAATTATAGATACGACGGAGGCGTATCAGCATCCCCGAGCTTAATTCATGCTCATCCTCGAGTAGGTAAATGATAAAAAAGATAATTTTCTATGTGGACTGCTACCTAGCATAATCTTGATCATGTAATCTAATCATGGCGTGAATATTAAGATACGAGTGATTCAAGGGAATAGTCTATCATTTGACATAAAAACAATAATACTTCAAGCATACTAATAAAGCAATCATGTCTTCTGAAAATAACATGGCCAAATAAAGTTATCCCTACAAATTCATATGGTCTGGCTATGCTCCATCTTCACCACACAAAGTATTTAAATCATGCACAACCCCGGTTTTAGCCAAGCAATTGTTTCATACTTTACTATTCTCAAACTTTTCAACTTTCACGTAATACATGAGCATGAGCCATGGATATAGCACTATAGGTGGAATAGAATATGGTGGTTGTGGAGAAGACAAAAAGAAGGAGATAGTATCACATCAAGTAGGCGTATCAATGGGCTATGGAGATGCCCATCAATAGATATCAATGTGAGTGAGTAGGGATTGCCATGCAACGGATGCACTAGAGCCATAAGTGTATGAAAGCTCAAACTGAAAACTAAGTGGGTGTGCATCCAACTTGCTTGCTCATGAAGACCTCGGGCATTTGAGGAAGCCCATCATCGGAATATACAAGTCAAGTTATATAATGAAAATTCCCACCAGTATATGAAAGTGATAACTCAAGAGACTCACTATATGAAGAACATGGTGCTACTATGAAGCACAAGTGTGGTAAAAGTATAGTAACATTGCCCCTTCTCTCTTTTTCTCTCATTTTTTTTATTTTCTCTTTTTTCGCTGGGCTTCTTTGGCCCCTTTTTTTATTTGGGCTTCTTTGGCCTCTTTTATTTTTCATAAAGTTTGGAGACTCATCCCAACTTGTGAGGGAATCATTGCTTCTATCATCCTTTCCTCACATGGGACAATGCTCTAATAATGATGATCATCACACTTTATTTACTTACAACTCAATATTAGAACTTGATATCTGGAACAAAGATATGACTCTATATGAATGTCTCCGGCGGTGTACCGGGATGTGCAATGATCTAGCGTAGCAATGACATCAAAAAACAGACAAGCCATGAAAAAATCATGCTAGCTATCTTACGATCATGCAAAGCAATATGACAATGAATGATCAAGTCATGTATATGATGATGATGGAAGTTGCATGGCAATATATCTTGGAATGGCTATGGAAATGCCATAATAGGTAGGTAGGGTGGCTGTTTTGAGGAAGATATAAGGAGGGTTATGTGTGATAGAGCGTATCATATCACGGGGTTTGGATGCACCGGCGAAGTTTGCACCAACTCTCGAGGTGAGAAAGGGCAGTGCACGGTACCAAAGAGGCTAGCAATGATGGAAGGGTGAGAGTGCGTATAATCCATGGACTCAGCATTAGTCATAAAGAACTCACATACTTATTGCAAAAATTTATTAGCCATCGAAACAAAGTACTACACGCATGCTCCTAAGGGAAGGGTTGGTAGGAGTTAATAATCGCGCGATCCCGACCTCCACACAAAGGATGACAATCAAAAAATAAATCATGTTCTGACTTCATCACATAACGATTCACCATATGTGCATGCTTCGGGAATCATAAACCTCAACACAAGTATTTCTACTAATCCACAATTACTCACTAGCATGAATCTAATATCACCACCTTTATATCGCAAAACTATTTCAAGGAATCAAACATATCATATTTAGTGATCTACAAGTTTTATGTAGGATTTTATGACTAACCATGTGAATGACCAATTCATGTCAACTCTCTAAATAGATATAAGTGAAGCAAGAGAGTTTAATTCTTTCTACAAAAGATATTCCCATGCTCTAACAAATATAAGTGAAGCAAAAGAGCATTCTACAAATGGCAGTTTTCTATGTGAAGAGAAACAGGCAATCCAAACTTCAAAAGATATAAGTGAAGCACATGAAGCATCCTATAAAGCCATACTCAAAAGATATAAGTGAAGTGCAATGAGCATTCTATAAATCAACCAAGGACTATCTCATACCAGCATGGTGCATAAAAGAAAAGTGAAAACTAAATGCAAAAGGCGCTCCAAGATTTGCACATATCGCATGAATGAAATGAATCCGAAAACATACTGATACTTGTTGAAGAAAGATGGGATGCCTTCCGGGGAATCCCCAAGCTTAGACGCTTGAGTCTCCTTGAATATTCACTTGGGGTGCCTTGGGCATCCCCAAGCTTGAGCTCTTGCCTCTCCTCCTTTTTCTCATATCGAGACCTCCTCGATCTTCGAACACTTCATCCACACAAAACTCAACAGAAAACTCGGTAAGATCCGTTAGTATAATAAAGCAAATCACTACTCTAAGTACTGTTTCAAACCAATTCATATTTGTTTTTGCATTGTATCTACTATAGTATGACTTTTGCATGTCTTAATCCACTGATCGAAATTGATAGTTTCATCAAAACAAGCAAACTATGCATCAAAAACAGAATCTGTCTTAAACAGGGCAGTCTGTAGTAATCTGAACATTCACCATACTTCTGGTACCCCAAAAATTAGGCCAAATCAGGAAAAATAAAAAATTTGTATATAAAGACAGTGCAAAAAAATTTAGAACCGTTTGACGGTCCAGTAAAAAATGTAAAATCGCGCACGACAGCCAAAGTTTCTGTCTTGCACCGCACAAACCAACAAGCAATCTAAACATCCTAAAGGCAAACCTTGGCACATTATTTTTATAATACAATGGAATTGTACAAGGGGATAATTATTTTTGTTGAGAATTTACTGTAATTAGGATTCACAAAGTTTCGGTGAGCATGAACAAAGTTCAAGGAGCTCCCCCACTTCAACAATGCTTGTCTTTCTCACTTTCACTTTCCTTTTTGAAAAGTTTTGGGTTCCCCTATATATATTTTTGTTTTTTAACTTTTTAAAAGCACTCAACAGAAATAAATGACTCTCTAAAACTTCTCCCTGGCAGCGCTTTCTTTAAAGCCATTAAGCTAGGCATATAGTGCTCAAGTAATGAATCCACCTGGATCCCAAGGTATATCAAAGCCAATTTTAATTAACAATGATTTGTAATTTAGTAGTGAGCACAAAGTAACATATATCAAGCAATGACAAAGTCTAACTCTCTTCCTATGCATCGGCATGTCACAAAAGAACAATTCATGCACACATAGTAAAGGCCAATGCATAGTATAAACAGTTTCTTGCAATTTTATCGTGTGGGAAATATAGAGAGGTGGAGATATAGTTCCTCTCTCATAATAATTGCAAGTAGGAGCAGCAAGCACATGCATATTATATCTATCAAAATCATCATGTGTAGTAGTGAAACGCAACCCATCAATATAATCCTTAATAAGGGCAAACTTCTCCGATATAGTGTAGTCGGGAGAATTCAAAAAGATAATAGGACTATCATGCGTGGGTGCAATAGCAACAATTTCATGTTTAACATAAGGAACTATAGCAAGTTCATCTCCATAAGCATAATTTATATTGTCATCTTGGCCACAAGCATAGCAAGCATCATCAAAAAGGGATATTTCAAAAGAATCAATGGGATCATAGCAATCATCCTTCGGTAAGCACGAAGGGGAATTAAACAATGTATGAGTTGAAGAGTTACTCTCATTAGAAGGTGGGCACGGATAACTAATCCACTCTTCCTCCTTTTGTTCTTCACTCTCCTAATCATCTTTTTCATCCAATGAGCCCACAGTTTCATCAATTCCTTCTTCCATAGACTCCTGCAAAATAATAGTCTCTTCTTGGACAGCGGAGACTTTCTCAATAAAATCATCAATATCGGAATTGAATTCATAATTCTCATAGCAATATTTAAGTATAGCAAAATTTTCAGGTCTGTAAACAGCATCATCAAGATTTTCACACTCTTTAAACAAAGATTCAATTTCATAAGCACCCATAAAAGCAACGAATTCTTCTATTTGTTCCACATCATAGTAATCATATATACCATTAGCATAAGAAGCTAAGGTTTCATTACCATTAAATTTGCATGAAAAGGGAAGGTGTGGAGCCTCCATCCTAGAGCAACAAGTATAATCATATCTCAAGCATAGTTGCCTAGCATACTAATACAACATATAAATTTGATCCCATAATAGTTTCCATTTTTGTGTCAAGCGATAATCCCTAAAGTATTCACGTTGATCCAATGTGTCTCCCATAACATAATTGAATGGGGTTTTCTCAGGATTATCAAAGTAGTACATAATATCTTTCACATAATGAGCATCGAGGGTTTTAGGAGGTTCCCCATATCCATGAGTAGCAAGTAAACCTAATGATTTTGGTATTTCGTTTTCCATATCCATAACTAAAGATAGAGAACAACTTAGAACAGAAAATAAAATCTACTTAGTGATAAAGCAAACAAGCACACACGAGAATATTCACCCCACGCTAGAACTCCTCGGCAACGGCGCCAGAAAAAGGTCTTGATAACCCATAAGTATAGGGGATCAACTGTAGCCTCTTTAGATAAGTAAGAGTGTCGAACCCAATGAGGAGCTAAAGGTAGAAAAAAAATTCCCTCAAGTTCTATCGACCACCGATACAACTCTATGCATGCTTAATGTTCGCTTTACCTAGAACAAGTATGAAACTAGAAGTACTTTGTAGGTATTTTTGGATAGGTTTGCAAGATAATAATGAGTGCGTAAATAAAAAGTAGGGGCTGTTTAGATAAAGAACAATAAAGTTAGTTTTAGTATAGAGCTTTTTGTCACGAGAAGGTTATTTGTCCCTAGGCAATCGATAACTAGACCGGTAATCACTATTGCAATTTTATTTGAGGGAGAGGCATAAGCTAACATACTTTTTCTTCTTGGATCATATGCACTTATGATTGGAACTCTAGCAAGCATCCGCAACTACTAAAGATCATTAAGGTAAAACCCAACCATAGCATTAAAGCATCAAGTCCTCTTTATCCCATACGCAACAACCCCCTTACTCGGGTTTATGCTTCTGTCACTCAAGCAACCCACTATAAGCGAATCATGAATGTATTGCAACACCCTACAGTGGTAATCCCTCACGCTTGCGCGACACGGAGAGCACCATAGGACAGCACCAATAATAAAACATGCAACTCAAACCAATCACGATCATCAATTTACCCATAGGACAAAATGGATCTACTCAAACATCATAGGATAGCCATACATCATTGGGAAATAATATATAGCATTGAGCACCATGTTTAAGTAGAGATTACAGCGGGTAAAAGAGGGGTTACACAGCTGCATAGAGGGGGGAAGAGTTGGTGATGAGGGCGGTGAAGTTGTTGGTGTAGATTGCGGTGATGATGATGGCCTCGATGTTGTTTTGGCGCCACCGGAAGCGAGGGGGAGAGAGCCCCCTCCTTCTTCTTCTTCCTTGGCCTTCTCCCTAGGTGGGAGAAGGGTTCTCCCTCAGGTCCTTGGTCTCCATGGCATGGGAGGGGCGAGAGCCCCTCCGAGATTGGATATGTCTCTCTGTCTCCCTCTGTTTCTGCATTCCTGATTCTGCCCTTTCATCGTTTCTTATATTACCGGAGATCCGTAACTCCGATTGGATTGAAACTTTGAACACGATTTTTCTCCGGATATTAGCTTTCTTGCGGCGAAAGAAGGGCAACAACCGCCTTACGGGGTGTCCACGAGGGTCAGGGGCGCGCCCACCCCCTGGGGCACGCCCCCCTGCCTCGTGGGTCCATCGAGCATCGTCGCGCGTTGATTCCACTTCTCAAAATTCAGATATATTCCAAAAAAAATCTCCGTCCGTTTTTATCCCATTTGGACTCCGTTTGATATTGATTTTCTGCGAAACAAAAAACATGCAACAAACAGGAACTAGCACTGGGCACTGGATCAATATGTTAGTCCCAAAAATAGTATAAAAAGTTGCCAAAAGTATGTAAGAGTTGTAGAATATTGGCATGGAACAATCAAAAATTATAGATATGACGGAGACGTATCACCATGTCATCTACATCCAACCTCTTAGCTGGCATGTAGAATAATAAGTTTTAAACATGTACTAGTTTATCAATAGTAGGCCCACCTTACATCCTTACAAAGCATCTTGGGTCTCGTGTTGCAGCTAGCTACTAATCAAGGCCCGCTTCTCTTCTCTTTACTCTTCTCTCTCCTCGAACTAAGCAAAGTTATGTTATTCTATTCCTTATAGCATGCGTATGTCACCCTATTGTACTTGCTCTGGATCATCCTTTATACAACCGGCCTATCTGGCACCATCTATATCTAGTCCATATGTGGGGTTGATATGGAGACACTCAGATGGTTTGAGACGCGTCTGCCACATCGGACTGACGGTAGGGCTTATCCCATATCTCCTCATGACGTCCTTGATCTGGCTCGCATGTCCTCTACCTATCCTCTTTTTTGCCTCGTCCGCACATTCGCCACCATATATACCTCCTCCACCACCCTAGCTTTGTTGTCATCCCCAACCCACGACGCTGCCACCCAAGCCCCAACCCAAGATGCCGCCGACCGTGCCGCCATCGGCCGCCGCCCTGGTACATGCAACTCGTGCGGACATACACCTCGTGCTCTGCGTGTCCAACAAAATGTCCAAACAGTTTTATGTTATTTTGCTCATTTGTAGGCAAACAATGGATTCATCATCAGATGGAAACAAGGACCCTAACGAATTCATATAAATAGAGTTCACCGATTCACTACACTCAAACGACGAAGATGCTGAAATGATGATGATGGGCATCCAGGAAGAACTGGAGTAGCAAGAGGAGCATGTGTCATACTTCAAGGGTTCAACAAAGGGCAAGAGAGTTGTTCCCTAATATAGGATTGCCATCGCGAAGCTTCTCTACAAGGATTGTTGCAAACCAAACCCAACATGCCATGAAGTTTTTTCGACGTCACTTCCGGATTAGCAAAAATTTGTACTTGTGTGTAGTGAATGTCGTGGATGACGCTGATGACTACTTCAAGCTGAGGAAGGATTATTGCAGGCAACTTTCCTTCTCTCATCTGCAGAAATGCACGGCTGCTCCCAGGATGCCTGCTAAGGCCACAGATGCCATTGATGTTGAAATCTGGATGGGATAGACCACATGCCTGAATACGACGGTGCAATTTCCATGTGTCGTAGGGAAGGTGTTTGGAGCAGAGTGTATGGGAAAACCAACTGTCGAGGACCCACAAAGGTTGATGGCAATTGGAGCGATAATAGGTTTTTCAGGTATGCTCGGTTTAGTTGATTGCATGCATTGACAATGAAATAATGACACAAAGGTTTGGGCGGGAAGTTCCAGGATTACACCAAAGAGGTCACCATCATGCTTGAAGAAGTGGCATCGAGGAACTTGTGGATTTGGCATGCTTTCTTTGGCACATCTGGTTCTAACAATGACATCAATGTGCTCTAACGATCTTCTTTCTTCAAGAGACTTTACGATAGGGGAGGCTCCAGCATGCAGCAACACTGTTAACAGGCACAACTACAACATGGGGTACTACCTTGCAGATGCTATCTATTTTCAATGTGTGGCATTTGTGAAGACTATATCTGATCCCTGTGATAGAAAACAATGTCTCTTTGCACAAATGCAAGAAGGTGCTACGAAGGTTGTGGAGCTGCAATGATGTGGGAACTAGGCCACTTTGATAGCTCTTGACATGTTGTGTAATCTTGCACAACATGATTATGGAGGATGAGCGCAAAGGGGCGGCCCGTACGCATGATTTTTAGAAGCTTAGAGTTCGGTTACGCCTCCCAGAACAAGAGGCAGAGCATGCTGTCAACCTTACTGATATACATCGAGAAATTCGAGACCAACATGTGCACATTCAACTTCTCAATGATATTTGTGGGGCATATGAGAATCTATGCTGGAAATCAATGAACTATGTATTTTATGTTTCATTGCACTCTGAACAAATTTTATGTTTGAACTATGTATGTTTTTTTGAATATATAATGTGAGGCAAAGCCCCACAACCCTTTATTAAAATAAATAGAACTGTACAAACAAAATACAGAATATACAAGGAAAAAAGGAAAAAAGTCTACCTATGGCTAAACATCCCTACCTCCTTTACAACAAAGAATCAACCCAAGCCAAGAGTTTTGGTTTGATACAATCCTTCACCCTATGAGCAAGCAATGAGATATCATGGATGAATTTACACTTCCAAGCACTGAAAGTGGCTCTCTCAGCTCTGAAGGTTTTACCATTTCTCAAAATCCAAATATTCCAAGCAGCTGTTAGCATAACTTCAAAGAAGAAAGGGTGCCTGAAGCTGGACCTAGTATGCATGATACATTGCAGAATATCTGAGCCTCCAGACCAATCAATGCCCAGGTAATTCCAGACTCTACAGCTGAAGGTGCAGTTAAAAACAGATGGATTCTATCCTCATACACCAGCTCACTGCAAATGAGACAAAAATTGTCATCTTGGCTAGAGAGCCAGTGCCTTCTAACCAGCATGTCCTTGGTGTTTAGTCTGTCAAAGAAGAGTATCCACCCAAACACCTTGATCTTCATGGTGCACCTACTCTGCCACAACCATTTGCAAGGTTGTATTGTAGGTAGATGTGAGTGCATGATCGTGTAGAAGCTCTTGGCAGTGTATTCCCCTGATTTACCAGGCCATATCCAAACATCAGGTATAGTGGGGTCTCTTTCTAACTGCATGATCCAACCTTCCAGTATGTGTAACTCAGCAGCAGCCTCATGAGAAATTGGTAAATAAAACATGGAGAAGAGATCCTGGGATTGAAGGAGTTCCTGCACAGAGATCTTGTCATTGTTGACAAATGAAAACAACCTTGGCAATCTCCAACATAGGGGTCTAGCACAGCCCCCAATGTGCCAAGAATCTGTCCAGAACAGAGCAGAGTCACCCATGTTGATGTGAACCGAGGCAATAGTAATATAAGCCTCATGCAGGTTTAGAACATCCCTCCACCAGAAAGATCCAGCTTCAGCTGTTGCCTGTGGAACACCATGATCATAGTAACTGTTCCAAATCAGGGTCACCCATGGAATATCAACCTTGTTGTAGAACTTAGGAAGATGCTTGATAAGTAGTCCTTTGTTCTGGATGTTCAGATTAATAACTCCTAAACCCCCTTTATCTTTTGGCCTGCAAACTAGCTCCCATGCAGCCAGAGACTGCTTGGGAGCATCACTATTGCCCCTCCAAAGACATTGCTTGGAGATTCTGTCAAGCTGCTTAATGATCCCTGGTGGAATATTGAGGCTGCATAGAAAGTATATTGGCAGAGAGGTGAGGACAGAGGTAAGAAGTTGCAGGCGAGAGCCTTGATTCCGCATGGATGAGCTTGCGGTTAACCTCCTCTCAAGACTGTCAACTAGGGGCATTAGATCAATGATCCTTGGCCTTGTAGTTCCCAAGGGAAAACCAAGATAAGTAAATGGGAGCTGTCCAATTTTACAACCAAGAATAGCAGCAAGCCTTGTAGCCTCCTCATCACTCATATTCAAAGGGATCATTGAAGATTTAGCAAAGTTAACCTTTAAACCTGTGGACTGTTGGAAGGTCAGCAACATGTTCTTTAGTGCAACAAGCTCATCATCCTTAGCTGCAAGAAACAGAATCGTGTCATCCGCATACTGAATGATGGGAAACTCTCTGTCATGGGTTTGAATAGGCAAAGAGAGCGTGCCATGCTCAAGCATTTGGTTGACCACAGACTGCAACAAATCCGCTGCAATGACAAACAACAGAGGCGATAGTGGATCACCCTGTCTGACTCCACACTTGCACTTAAATTGTTTTCCAGGAATGCCATTTAACAACACAGACGAAGAACATGTGGACAGCAATTGCTTAACCCAAGAAATCCATTTGGCATCAAACCCTTTATGCTGCAACATCTGAAGAATAACCTCATGCTCGACAGTGTCAAAGGCCTTAGCAAAATCCAACTTAAGGATTATGATTGGACGGTTGGAGTGTTTACATTGATGAATATATTCAAAGCTCCAGGCCAGACAATCCTGAATTGACCTACCCTTAAGGAACCCATACTGATTTTTGTGGATACACCTAAGGATTACCTTCTGCAACCTGTTGGCCAACAACTTTGTTAAAAATTTAAGACAAGTGTTGGTGAGAGATATCGGCCGGAAGTCATCAGGCCCTTCAGGAGAAATGATCTTGGGTATGAGTGTAATGAGGGAGCCATTAATGATTTCCAACGAAAGCTTCCCCTCATAAAAATCCCGAATCATCTGCAAGAAGTCCTTCTCAATCATAGGCCAAAAGCGCTTGACGAACATCCCATTAAATCCATCCGGACCAGGTGCCCGATCCACCGGCAATTCTTTCAAAACTTTGTTTATTTCTTCATCAGAAAACGACAAAGAAAGATCCTCCAGACCCGGGATGGGTTGAATTAGATGGCTCAGATCAAAGCCCATATTGATCCCTTGGGCCTGGCCCATTCTTGATTTGAACGAAGCCCAAAGAATTCCCGCCATCTGAGCGTGATCAGACACAGGATTAATCATGGAATTGGTCTTCAGACTTGAGATTGAATTCCTTCTCATGCGCTCCGATGCCATTGCATGAAAAAAATTTGAATTCTCCTCGCCAACCTTTATATATCGATTGGTGCACCTCTGTTTCCAGTAAATATAGTGAATTTTCAACAGATGTTCACAGCGGAACTTCACAATTTTCCTAAAATTGAATTCCGGCCTTGTTAAAGGTCTCACTTCCTCCAGCTGATCAAAGTGCAGAATCACATTTGAGCAATCCACAGTAAGTTTTTTGATGTATGATAACTTCTTGCTCCAAATTTTCAAATCATACCGCAACCTCTTAAACTTCTTTGTGAGAACTGCAGAAGCAGAGAGATCAAAGAAAACTGGTGCATTTCAAGACTTGGTGACACAATCCATGAACCCCGGCATATCAAGCCAGAAGTTTTCAAACCGGAAGGTCTTAGCCGCAGGAATGGTAGTGTCAATGGACACCACACAAGGCACATGATCCGAGGCAGTTCTAGCGAGTGGGTTAACCACAGTGTTCGGATAATGTGAAATCCAATCTGCAGTAGTAAAGAACCAATCAAGCTGCTCAAGCAGGGGGTGTTGCTGCATATTAGACCAGGTGAAGCTACGGCCTTTCAAAGGCAGCTCCAAGAGACCAAGATGACCAATTATTTCGTTGAAAAGGAAAATATCATTGATGTCACCACCCGGGAGGTTTCTGTTATCCAAAGACCTGATGAAATTAAAGTCCCCCAACAACAGCCAATTTTCATCGGGAGGGATGACTAGATGATATAGCCAGCTAACGAAATCGACCCTAGGCTTACCCTCGCATGGCCCATATACAGAGGCTAAGGTCCATTTTCTGAGTTCTGCAAGGATTGGAAGGAGACCACAACACCAAATCTCTGAATATCAATAAGCTGGCCATGAAAAATCGAGGAGTTCCAAATGACTAAAATCCCACCAGAGGCTCCAACAGAAGGCGAGAACGCGAATTGATCAAACCTCCTAGGACAAAAGGATCTAATCGTTCGAATATCAAAATTCTCGCATTTAGTTTCCTGCAGACAAATTACCGAACATCTGCTCTCCTCAATTTTAACACGTAAGTCACGCTGCCTAGCCTCAGAATTCAGCCCTCGCATGTTCCAACAGAGCACATTCCAATTGCGATAATAACAATTATCCATAGAAAAACAACACTGAGGAATAGTTGTAGATCCAGCTCCTTAACAGCATGGACAAGATCATAACAAAAGTGCCAACAGCAGTGACCAAGGAGTTCAGACATGCACACAAACAGAAAGAACTAGCATAAAACGGACACTAAAACAAAAGTGTCCAACTCTCCATCAAGCTTCTTGGGACGTCAATCATCATGTGGACCATCGACTTCTTCAGCAGAACATGGAGAAGCCATAAGCTTCTCGACCGATAGCTCAAATGTGTCAATACCCAGAGCCACTCCAATTGCCTGCATTGTTGGTATAGGCGTCAGGGGTGGGAGAGGGAGCTGACTTTGATCATCATCAAGACGAAGCTTCTTTGCCTTCGGGCGACGCAGGGGTGCAGGCCTCGGAGGGATTGCTGAACTATGTATCATTATGTATGAATAATTTTTATATGTATGTGTAGTATACATTATTTGTGTGTAATAATTGACGTGCATGTGTTCACATGATTTGAGGATGCGGTTTTTAAGTGAGTGTTATGGTTGCGGATGAGGACATTTGAGTGGCGGACTGGCACTGTCCACGAACTCACACGAACACCTCCACAAACTTATATAGGAGGATGGATTTGCCAAGTCCAGTTGTAGACGCTCTAGTTGTAGACGCTCTTAGAGGATCTCCAATGCAGTGCATTAAACAATACACATTAAACATTCACGGACATGTGTGCAAACAACGGATAGGGGGCGACATTCAACCCAGTGTACCAAATGGTTATCTCTGTTTTTCTTTATCCAAAGCACTCAAAATAATTAAAAGATAAATATCATCATTCATTCGTAATCATGATGTGCAAATATCCCAATGCAATAATAATTCAGTTATAAATATTACAGTCCAAATATGAAGTATTGCAATAAAATAGTTCGAATTTATTCAACTTATTTGGCCATATTTTTTTGGTTCTCCCCTGGAAGCGCCCGCAAATGCTCAACCGGATTGTTTTAAAGTTGCTCATGAAATGCTCGATCAAGAATGCATTTGGATAAATTTGTCAAACGTCTCCAGATTCTACTATGGAAGTTGGATTGGATCAACCATTTGCTCAAATTTCAGACCGTGCGAACTCCGTCACCCTTATCCTGCACAATCATTTTGTGCATGAACACACAAGCTGTCATTACCTCCCACAATGTCTCTACATCCCATATTTCTTTATGTCCTCAAATGACTGCAAAACGGTTTTATTGCACTCAAAACTCCCTCTCCACATGCTTTCTAGCTCCTTCTTGTCGTCAGGTAAAGTGAGATATTTTCTCACCACTTGGACCAGAGATAGTATTGATGAAGGTTGCCCACTAAGGATATATCATCACAAAGATAATAGCCCATGTTGTAGTCATGACCATTAATGGTATAGTTGCATAGAGGGGATCTTTTCCTACACACAACCTTGCAAACAATGGAGACCATTCCAACATGTTGATGTCATTGTGAGATCCGGACATCCCAAAGAAAGAGTGCCAAATCCAGAAGTCTTGTGATGCAACTACTTAAAAAATGATTGTGGGCTTCTTATAATGACCTTGATATTGTCTCTGTAGAGCATATGGGAAATTTCCTTTGCAAGTGCATGCAATCTAAGGGCCCGTGCATACATGGCCACCCTCTTTGCTTCTGACAGTACCATGAGTCATGTGGTGTCATAGATGGTTGGTTCTCTCAAGTACATCTGTCCATTCACCTTGACCACATGACTTTGAGACATGTGCTTTCGTACATCCAAAAGTAGTCATCCCACGAATCTATGGTCGTGCCATAGTCAAGCATCCTTAATGTAGCTGTGCACTTATGGTCAATAGAGAATCCAATGTTCCAATAACATTCTTCTTTGAGATGAAGTAGTTATCAGAGGCCCAAACACCATTGTAGAGGTAATCAAACACAGTTCGCCTCGTCCGGAATCGACGGAAAAAATAGGACCCGAATAGCACGTGGGGACAAAGTATCTGTCCATTAACATCATATGACCCCGTTCCTATTCCGTTTCATCACTAATTGTCCATTTATTGATCTCTTGAACATGCTTGGATTTTTCAATAACCACATGCATCGTCGACGTTTCATCCTCATCTTCGTCCTCATTTGACGAGGACATATCAATGAACTCAGCGTAGAAGTACTCCACATTTGAATCCAACGTTTTGCTTCACAGTATACAAGAAAAATGTTACTCCATCCGATCCATATTACCCATCGTTGAAACGGATGTATCTAGACTTATTTCAGTTCTATATACATCCATTTGAGTGACAAGTAATATGGATTGGAGAAAGTAATAAATTTAGCTATGACATTTGGCCAAACACTTGCCGGGCATGCTGACCTCCATAGACGGCACTGTTTAGGAGCGATCGGACCAGGGATGGAAAAGTGATGCGTATGCAAGTCGGGGCTAGCGCCTAGGTGGAGCAGCATAGGTCCGACAGGGTCTGGGCGGCGAAGTGGGTGGTACAATGGTGACGAAGGTCTCGAACTACACAAATACAAAGTAACAACGAGGGGCGAAGTGAGAAACTTGAGGCTCCAGGTTAGGTTTTTGTGTGGACCGTGGGTGTCAAAGGCTTACATCAAAGTGGTCCAGAGGTCACAAACCACCTGATCTTTTTTTTGAAACTGTCA
>NC_041383.1:20381859-20428569 GCF_002162155.2 Triticum dicoccoides
CCCACCTGAATATATTTCAAATAAAGAGTGGTACAAGCTAGAACAGGCGAGAAGAAAGGAAGTCCCGCCACAAGTCAGCGTGAACTTTGTCTTCCGCCTTTTTGAGGCGGTGAGTCCAGAGGGTGAGATCCAAAATGATCCCCTTAAGTAAATCAATCAGAGGGGTATCAACATTCCTAAAAAAATTAGCACTACGAGCATCCCAAATCTTACAAGTGATAACCAGCACCATGACATGCCAAATGGACTCAGGCAGTCCTACATGAGTAGGGGAAGACCAAAGCGCTGCAATGGGGGATGAGCAAGGGAGAAAACCAATGGCATCCCAAATGGAGCGAGCTGTCGGGCAGTTGGAGAAGAGATGAGCATGGTTGTCGGTGTCAAAACTGGCGGATCTCGGGTAGGGGGTCCCGAACTGTGCGTCTAGGTGGATGGTAACAGGAGACAAGGGACACGATATTTTACCCAGGTTCGGGCCCTCTTGATGGAGGTAAAACCCTACGTCCTGCTTGATTGATATTGATGATGTGGATATTACAAGAGTAGATCTACCACAAGATCAAGGAGGCTAAACCCTAGAAGCTAGCCTATGGTATGATTGTTGTTCGTCCTATGGACTAAAACCATCCGGTATATATAGACACCGGAGAGGGCTAGGGTTACACGGAGTTGGTTACAATGGTAGGAGATCGACATATCCGTATCGCCAAGCTTGCCTTCCACGCCAAGGAAAGTCCCATCCGGACATGGGACGGAGTCTTCAGTCTTGAATCTTCATAGTCTTGGAGTCCGGCCGATGATGATAGTTCGGCTATCCGGACACCCCCTAGTCCAGGACTCTCTCAGTAGCCCCTGAACCAGGCTTCAATGACGACGAGTACGGCGCGCGTATTGTCTTCGGCATTGCAAGGCGGGTTCCTCCTCCGAATAATTTATAGAAGATTGTGAACACGAGGATAGTGTCCGGATCTGCAAAATAAATTCCACATACCACCGTAGAGAGAATAATATTTACACAAGTTCAATCTGCTGACGTATTTCGGGGCGTGACATCACACCATAACCAAGCCTTTACTCGATTTGTTTTTTTCGTACCACCTCAGCGTGTTTAGCGAAGCGGTTTCCTTGGCACGTCTTGTCGAAGCAAAGATCGTGTTCCCCCCTATTCCGGGATTCCCATCAATACGGACGTGGGTAACCCAACCGCGCCATTGATTGCGGCACTTGGGAGATAAGCGAGTTTTATCAGGCCGGTGGGGACGCATGGTTTCGTCCATCCATATAAGGGGATAAAGATCTACCCTTTTACCTACGCCTTCTTCCTCCTTTGCTTATCCATCTCCGCAAACTCGAGCTCCAGCGCCCAAGTCCGCACATCTCACCTCAACCTTCTCCAACCATGTCCGGAGCGGGAGGCAAGTGGATGGCCTCCTCCGTTACGGAGGGGCACATCCAGAAGCTGCATAGCGCCGGATATCTGTCCAGCGACATCGCTCACCGGCTCCCCGACGAGGAGGAGCTCATCCCCACCCCCAGGCCCCATGAGAGGGTAGTATTCCTTTCCCATTTCCTCTGCGGACTGGGCTTCCCACTCCATCCCTTTGTCTGGGGGCTCATGTTCTACTATGGCCTGGACTTCCATGATCTGGCCCCGAATTTCATCCTCAACATCTCGACGTTTATCGTCGTGTGTGAGGCCTTCCTCTGCATCCCGCCCCACTTCGGCTTGTGGCTCAAGACCTTCAGTGTTAAGCCGAAGGTTGTGAAGGGCATCCAAGCGGAGTGCTGAGGCGCCATGGCGGGCAAGATGCCCAACGCTACTTGGCTCGAGGGCACCTTCGTGGAAACCATTAAGGGGTGGCAATCGGGGTGGTTCTACATCACCGAGCCGCGTGCCCCTGAATGGGCAGCGGCCCCCAAATTCAGATCTGGCATCCCCATACGGCTCACCTCCTGGAAAGAGAGTGGCCGGACATGGGGTGATTTGGAGGAGCTGACCGGACTTCAAGCCTGCATACAAAAGTTAGTGAACAAGAAGCTCAAGCTTGTCAACGTAGTCCAGGTCATGCTCATCCACCGGATTCTCCCGTGCCAACAACGGGACTTCAATATGTGGGAGTTTGATCCGGCGCAGCACCAGACTTTGAGCGGGCTCTTCGACACTACGTACGAAGAGGCCTGGAGGGTGCTGTTTAAGGGCGCCGAGGCTCCCGCATCCGCTACCGAAGATCGCGGATTCAGCTCGCAGCGTCCGGCTAGCGAGGTAAGCGATTTTACCCTTTACGGGACACTTGTTTTCCATAGTTTGACTCTATGCAGGATCTAAACTCCCTCTCCTTTGACAGGACTGGCTGAAGAAGGCTGAGTAGACTAACTGTCTGGCCCCTTTGATGGCTGATGCTCGGTTCGGTGTTCGGAAAGAATTTTGATATATGTAAAATAGTACCGCATAGACAGTAGCCCCTGATGCTCGGTTCGGTGTTCGGAAAGAAAATTCGGACTGAGGATCTAAAAAGATATACGCAGGAGTCGTAAAAAATATGTCAATATGGGATTGCAGGCTGTGCTGCTGACCTCTGCCGCACTAACTGCGGAGGTCAATACTTTGAAGCAAAGCCTCGAGCGGTCCGAGAACGAGCTCGGCCGTGCCAAGAAGCAGCTCGAGGACAAGGAAGGTGAGTAAGACCTTATTAAAATTGTACCTTACAGAAAAGGATTTGGTTGCAAGAAGAATGACAAGGATAACGTGGGTATTGCAGGGGCCACGAACGAGGTGGCGACCCTGACGGAGGCGGTGTCCACGGCCGAACGCAATGCGACCGCGGAGTGCACCGAGCGAGAGAAGCAGGAGGCGCGGGTGGCGGAGGTACAGCAAGAGCTCCAGGCTCTCGTGGAAAAACATGAGAGTTTGGAGTGCGACTCAAAGACTCGAGAGTCCGAGCTTGCATCAGCTCTTGAGAGTGCCAAAGCTACTAAGGCCGAAGCCTACAAGGCCCTCCAGGAAATCGAGACGTTGAGGAAGATAGCGGCGGGTAAGGCATTTTTCATGCAAAGTAAGCATGTGAGTGTGAATTACCTATTACTTACCCGGATTCGGAGCTCTCCAGGAGCGTTCGTCGATCTGCCCCGCAGCGTGTCCGATGCTGCCGCTTTCTATAGGGCCGAGGAGGGGAGCTCGACGGAGAAGGTCTTCTGGTCTCAGTATGCTGAGGCCGGACATCCGGTGCCCCTGAGCGACCAGCTGAAGCAGCTGGTCGAGCTCCACAAGGTGGCCGAACAGGCCATGAAGGGCCTCATAGTTCAGCTGTGGCCCAAGGAGGCCATGCCTGGGAGCTACTTCGGCCTGGTGCGGCGGCTGGTGGATGCGTGTCCATGGGTTGAAGTCATCAAGCACTCCGCATGTATTGAAGGTGCCCGTCGGGCCTTTGCCCGCGCAAAGGTGCAACGGGGCAAGATGGATGCTGAGAAGCTTGTGACGGACGCGCCACCGCCGGGCAAGGAGTATCGCACTCCCGAGATGTATTATAAGAGTGTCCTGAAGGGTGCCCGCATTATTGCGGGTGAGTGCTCCAAAGATGTAATATTTGAGTAAACTCGCATTTTGTTATCATGTGCGCTGAAAACTTTGTTCATATGCGCTAAGCAACGCTTGTTAATTTAAAATATTACCTTCTGTGCGGCCGTTTATCAAATCTGAGAGATGGCAAGTCGTCGGCTTCGGCCCCCATGCCACGAGTGCTGGGGTGTTCGGGATAAATTTGAGCACTCTTGTTCCCATTTTTGGGTCCATCTAGGGAGGTGCTCAACACAACGAACAAGGCAACCGGACTTATAATGCTTGAACACTCTCACTTAGCCATAGAATTCTATAATTTTAAATTTCGGCGAAACCCCTATTGTTCGGAAGGCCGAATTTGGGGCGCTATCCACACCTGGACTGGACAAAGCCGGTTCCTCGCTCTAAGCGGCATAAGTCTTTAGGGACTCGAAAAGACCTCTCGAACAGCGAGCGGCTCTCTCGCCTCATTATGATGGTCAGTTTTAGCTTTCTCCACTGAGGCGCTCGCCCAGCTCAACTGGGGCGCAATCGTTGTGGTTCTCCCAGTGCTACCTTAGCCGATACAACGAAACGTAAGGTATCAAAACATGGGAGCTGGGCAAACCCAACTATTGACCCAAGACATGATTCGGAGCCGATGCATATAATGCTATAAGTTCGGGGTGGCACACTTGTGAAAGTGTTCGGACTTGTCACACCATGATGCGGTAAACATAAGCCCCTGGTGCATTTAGCCGTACCAAAGTGTACGGATGCAACATGTCATAAATAAACATATGTATAAGAAAGAAATGCAATTATAAGCAAAAAGGTGATGCATTGTTTATTCAAGAAATACTGCTGTGAATGCAGAACGATACAAATAGTGCGATAAGCAAGGGATGGGACTATTAAACATGTCCCCCTCCAGGGGTAGGCTGCGGAATGGTGTATAAAACAGATTTAATGCTCGTAATGGAGACCACCTGGATATTCGTCGTAGCCTTTCTCCTTCCCTGGCTGTTGCATCGTGAGTTCGGCAGGTCTACTGCCGGACAGGGCCTCTGATGAACGGGGTCCTTTGGTTAAAAAAAAGAAAAAGAGAAAGAAAAAAGGAACGGCACACTTGAGAGCCCCTGGTGTGGTTAAGCCGCATTCTGGGCCTATCGTGGTCGTGCCCCTCCCCCTATGCCCATGGTATCTCCAGAGCGTAATGATGTACGCGAAAGGCCAGTCTTGCAATTTTGCAGGGGTTGGGGTTGGGGCCGCATTGCTACGCGTGCTCGGAACGTGTCGGGTGGTCTTGTTGTAGGTTACTTCGGCCGTGTTTAGCTGTGTCCGGTCGTTTAACGGCCGGACTCGAGAATTGCCTTAAGAGGCTGCACTGTACTTCGGCCGCGAGAGCCGCTGTATGTTCCTCCATTCGGAGGGAGCGTTCAGTATTTCCATTGACCATGATGACTCCTCGAGGGCATGGCATCTTGAGCTTGAGGTATGCATACTGCGGCACCGCGTTGAACTTTGCAAACGCGGTACGTCCGACCAGAGCATGATAGCCGCTGCGGAACGGAACTATGTCGAAGATTAACTCCTCGCTTCGGAAGTAATCCGGGGATCCGAAGACCACTTCCAGTGTAACTGAGCCTGTACAATTGGCCTCTACACCTGGTATGACGCCTTTAAAGGTCTTCCTTGTGGGTTTAATCCTTGAGGGGTCTATGCCCATTTTGCGGACTGTATCCTGATAAAGCAGGTTCAGGCTGCTGCCGCCGTCCAACAGGGACTGTATACACGGCACCCCCGAAAAGCCAGCCAACCACACCAACAGGGACTGTTGGGTATTCAAGCAGGCAGGCAAGTTAATTGCCGAAAACAACGACAAGGGGCTGCATGGCGATGACAAGGAAGAGACCCGACCGCCGAACAATAGAGGACAGAAGGGTTTCCCCCCACAAGTGCGGATGGTGAACATGATATACGCAACACCCAAAAGGGAGCGGAAGCGTGCACTCAGAGATGTATACGCGATGGAGCCAGTTGCCCCGAAGTTCAATCCATGGTCCTCCTACCCGATCACTTTTGACCGAAGGGACCACCCCACCAGCATCCGCCACGGCGGATTCGCCGCATTGGTTTTAGACCCAATCGTTGATGGATTTCACCTCACCAGAGTCCTCCTGATGGACGGCGGCAGCAGCCTGAACCTGCTTTATCAGGATACAGTGCGCAAAATGGGCATAGACCCCTCAAGGATTAAACCTACCAAGACGACCTTTAAAGGCGTCATACCAGGTGTAGAAGCCAATTGTACAGGCTCAGCTACACTGGAAGTGGTCTTCGTATCCCCGGATAACTTTCGAAGCGAGGAGTTAACCTTCGACATAGTTCCGTTCCGCAGCGGCTATCATGCTCTGCTCGGACGTACCACGTTTGCAAAGTTCAACGCGGTGCCGCACTACGCATACCTCAAGCTCAAGATGCCAGGCCCTCGAGCAGTCATCATGGTCAACGGAAACACTGAACGCTCTCTCCGAACGGAGGAACATACAGCGGCTCTCGTGGCAGAAGTACAGTGCAGCCTCTTAAGGCAATTCTCGAGTCCGGACGTTAAGCGACCGGACACGGCTAAACGCGCCCGGAGTAACCTACAACAAGACCACCTGGCATGTTCCGAGCACGCGTAGCAGTGCGGCCCCAACCCCAGCCCCTGCAAAATGTCAAGACAGGTCCTTCGCGTACACCATTACGCTCTGGAGATACCATGGGCATGGGGGGAGGGGCACGACCACAATAGGCCCAGAATGCGACTTAACCACACCAGGGGCTCTCAAGTGTGTCATTCTTTTTTTTCTTTTTCTCTTTTCCTTTTTTTTACCCACAGGACTCCGTTCATCAGAGGCCCTGTCCGGCAGCAGACCGGCCGAACTCACGATGCAACAGCCAGGGAAGGAGAAAGGCTACAATGAATATCCAGGTGGTCTCCATTACGAGCATTAAATCTGTTTTATACACCATTCCGCAGCCTACACCTGGAGGTGGACATGTTTAATAGTCCCATCCCTTGCTTATCGCATCATTTGTATCGTTCTGCATTCACAGCAGTAATTCTTGAATAAGCAATGCAGCACCTTTTTGCTTACAATTGCATTTCTTTCTTATACATATGTTCATTTATCACATGTTGCATCCGTACACTTTGGTACGGCTAAGTACACCAGGGTCTTATGTTTCCCGCATCATGGTGTGATAAGTCTGAACACTTTCACAAGTGCGGCACCCCGAACTTATAGCATTATATGCATCGGCTCCGAATCATGTCTTGGGTCAATAGTTGGGTTTGCCCGGCTCCCATGTTTTGGTACCTTATGTTCTGTTGTATCGGCTAAGGTAGCACTGGGAGAACCACCTCGATTGCGCCCCAGTTGAGCTGCGCGAGCGCCTCAGTGGAGAAAGCTAAAACTGACTGTCATGATGAGGCGAGAGCTGGTCGCTGTTCGAGAGGTTTTTTGCGAGTCCCTAAAGACTTATGCCGCTCAGAGCGAAGAGCCGGCTTTGTCCGGCCCAGGCGTGGATAGCGCCCCAAATTCGGCCTTCCGAACACTAGGGGCTTCACCGAAATTTAAAATTATAGAATTCTATGGCTAAGTGAGAGTGTTCAAGCATTATAAGTCCGGTTGCCTTGTTTGTTGTGTTGAGCGCCTCCCTACATGGACCCAAAAATGGGACACCCCAGCACTCGTGGCATGGGGGCTGAAGCCGATGACTTGCCATCTCTCAGATTTGATAAACAGCTGCACAGAAGGTAATATTTTAAATTAACAAGCGTTGCTTAGCGCATATGAACAAAGTTTTCAGCGCACACGAACAAAATGCGAGTCTACTCAAATATTACATCTTTGGAGCACTCGCCCGCAATAATGCGGGCACCCTTCAGGACACTCTTATAATACATCTCGGGCGTGCGATACTCCTTGCCCAGCGGTGGCACGTCCGTCACAAGCTTCTGAGCATCCATCTTGCCCCAGTGCACCTTTGCGCGGGCAAGGGCCCGACGGGCACCTTCAATGCAGGCGGACTGCTTGATGACTTCAACCCATGGACACGCATCCACCAGCCGCCGCACCAGGCCGAAGTAGCTCCCAGGCATGGCCTCCTTAGGCCACAGCCGAACTATGAGGCCCTTCATGGCCTGTTCGGCCACCTTGTGGAGCTCGACCAGCTGCTTCAGCTGGTCGCTAAGGGGCACCGGATGTCCGGCCTCAGCATACTGAGACCAGAAGCCTTCTCCGTCGAGCTCCCCTCCTCGGCCCTATAGAAAGCGGCAGCTTCGTACACGCTGCGGGGCAGATCTGCGAACGCTCCTGGAGAGCTCCGAATTCGGGTAAGTGATAGGTAATTCACACTCACATGCTTACTTTGCATGAAAAATGCCTTACCCGCCGCTATTTTCTTCAACGCCTCGACTTCCTGGAGGGCCTTATAGGCTTCGGCCTTAGCGGCTTTGGCACTCTCAAGAGCCGTTGCAAACTCGGACTCTCGAGTCTTCGAGTCACGCTCCAAACTCTCATGTTTTTCCACGAGGGCCTGGAGCTCTTGCTGTACCTCCACCACCCGCGCCTCCTGCCTCTCTCGCTCGGTGTGCTCCGCGGCCGCATTACGTTCGGCCGCGGACACCGCCTCCTTCAGGGTCGCCACCTTGTTTGTGGCCCCTGCAATACCCACGTTATCCTTGTCATTCTTCTTGCAACCAAATCCTTTTCTGTAAGGTACAATTTTAATAAGGTGTTACTCACCTTCCTTGTCCTCGAGTTTCTTCTTGGCACGGCCAAGCTCGCTCTCGGACCGCTCGAGGCTTTGCTTCAAAGTATTGACCTCCGCAGTCAGTGCGGCAGAGGTCAGCAGCACAGCCTGCAATCCCATATTGACATATTTTTTATATGACTCCTGCGTATATCTTTTTAGATCCTCAGTCTGGCTTTTCTTTCCGAATACTGAACCGAGCATCAGGGGCTACTGTCAATGCGGTACTATTTTACATATATCAAAATTCTTACCTCAAAGCCTGTTAGAAGGCTGCTGCAGGCTTCGGTCAGCCCGCTCTTGGCGAGCTGAACCTTCTGAATCACCGCACTCATAACAGTGCGGTGTTCCTCTTTGATGGAGGCGCCATTGAGCGCCTCCGGCAAGCTATCCGGCGCCTCCGGTTGGACGGAGGCTGCCGGCGTCACGGTCTTGCCCTTCTTACGAAGGGGCCGCCCGCCGGACTCCGGAGCCACTACGGGTTCCGGGGCCGAGTCCGGTGCAAAGTCCGGGAGGTTGCCTTGCGACACCTTCGGGGCCTCCTCCTCCTGGCGGGTCCCTTCCCGGGATCCCACCTCGGCATCGTCCGCATCACGGGGGGTGGAGGCGGTCGGAAGAGAATCCATATCTGACGCACCCAAGGACCCGCTCGACAAAGCAGGAAGATTATCCTTGGGCGGACTGCAGGGTTGTATGCGGCATTAGAAAGATACTATGTGGCGAAAAGAAAAACCATGAAGTTATTCGGGAGTCCGTATACTTACGATCTTGCCAGGGGCTTGGCCCTTGGAGGCCAATCCTCGTCGTCATCTCCGGCGTTAGCAGAGCAGTCCGGGGGAAGAGTCCTTCCCTTCTTGGACCCTTCGGGCCCCCTCGTTGGGGAAGCCTTCCTTTTCTTCCCTCCCCCCGTTGGGGGAGAGGCCTTCTTCTTCTCCTCCTCGCCTTTGTGGGAGGAGTCTGCCTCGGAGTCATCGTCCGATGACACCTGAAAACGGGAACTCTTCCGAGTGCCCGTGGCCTTCTTCTTGGCCTTCTTCTCCGGCACCACGTGGGGTGCCGGAGCCAGCAGCCCCATTAAGTGGGCGTCCGCTGGGTCCTCTGGCAATGGGGCCGGACAGATAGTCTGTTCAGCCTTCTTCAGCCAGTCCTGTCAAAGGAGGGGGAGTTTAGATCCCGCATAGAGTCAAACTATGGAAAACAAGTGTCCCGTAAAGGGCAAAATCACTTACCTTGCTAGCCGTACGCTGCGAGCTGAATCCGCGATCTTCGGTAGCGGATGCGGGGGCCTCGGAGCCCTTAAACAGCACCCTCCAGGCATCTTCGTACGTAGTGTCGAAGAGCCCGCTCAAAGTCTGGTGCTGCGCCGAATCAAACTCCCACATATTGAAGCCCCGTCGTTGGCACGGGAGAATCCGACGGATGAGCATGACCTAGACTACATTGACAAGCTTGAGCTTCTTGCTCACTAGCTTTTGGATGCAGGCTTGGAGTCCGGTCAGCTCCTCCGAATCACCCCATGTCCGGCCGCTCTCTTTCCAGGAGGTGAGCCGTATGGGGATGCCAGATCTGAATTCGGGGGCCGCTGCCCATTCAGGGTCACGCGGCTCGGTGATGTAGAACCACCCCGATTGCCACCCCTTAATGGTTTCCACGAAAGTGCCTCAAGCCAAGTAATGTTGGGCATCTTGCCCACCATGGCGCCTCCGCACTCCGCTTGGCTTCCGTTCACAACCTTCGGCTTGATACTGAAGGTCTTGAGCCACAAGCCGAAGTGGGGCTGGATGCAGAGGAAGGCCTCACACACGACGATAAATGCCGAGATGTTGAGGATGAAATTCGGGGCCAGATCATGGAAATCCAAGCCGTAGTAGAACATGAGCCCCCGGACAAAGGGATGGAGTGGGAAGCCCAGTCCGCGGAGGAAATGGAAAAGAAATACTACCCTCTCATGGGGCCTAGGGGTGGGGATGAGCTCTCCCTCGTTGGGGAGCCGGTGCGCGATGTCGCTGGATAGATATCCGGCGCTGCGCAGCTTCTGGATGTGCCCCTCCATAACGGAGGAGGCCATCCACTTGCCTCCCGCTCTGAACATAGTTGGAGAAGGTTGAGGTGAGATGTGCGGACTTGGGCGCTGGAGCTCGAGTTCGCGGAGATGCATAAGCCAAGGAGGAAGAAGGCGCAGGTAAAAGGGTTGGATCTTTATCCCCTTATATGGGCGGACGAAAACATGCGTCCCCACCGGCCTGATAAAACTCGCTTATCTCCCAAGCACCGCAATCAATGGCGTGGTTGGGTTACCCACGTCTGTATTAATGGGAATCCCGGGATAAGGGGAACACGATCTCTGCTTCAACAAGACGTGCCAAGGAAACCGCTTCGCTAAATGCGCTGAGGTGGTACAATAAAAACAATTCTAGTAAAGGCTTGGTAGTGCTGTGACGTCACGCCACAAAATACGTCAGCAGATTGAACTTGTGTAAATATTATTCTCTCTACGGTGGTACGTGGAATTTATTTTGCACAGCCGGACACTATCCTGGTGTTCACAATCTTCTATAAATTATTCGGAGAAGGAACCCACCTTGCAATGTCGAAGACAATATGCACGCCGGACTCGTCGTCATTGAAGCCTGGTTCAGGGGCTACTAAGGGAGTCCTGGACTAGGGGGTGTCCGGATAATCGAACTATCATCATCGGCCGGACTCCAAGACTATGAAGATACAAGATCGAAGACTTCGTCCTGTGTCCGGATGGGACTTTCCTTGGCGTGGAAGGCAAGCTTGGCAATACGGATATGTAGATCTCCTACCATTGTAACCGACTCTGTGTAACCCTAGCCCTCTCCGGTGTCTATATAAACCGGATGGCTTTAGTCCGTAGGATGAACAACAATCATACCATAGGCTAGCTTCTAGGGTTTAGCCTCCTTGATCTCGTGGTAGATCTACTCTTGTAATACCCACATCATCAATATCAATCAAGCAGGACGTAGGGTTTTACCTCCATCAAGAGGGCCCGAACCTGGGTAAAACATCGTGTCCCTTGTCTCCTATTTCCATCCGCCTAGATGCACAGTTCGGGACCCCCTACCCGAGATCCGCCGGTTTTGACACCGACAGGCGCCTCTGTATTGGCCTATATCACGACGAAGCTCAAAAGAGTTTTGTCTACTGTGTTCGGCCCGGCCGGACTTGCTGTGTCCGGCGCGACGGTTGTCGTCACATATCATGGGGCGCCCACGTGATCCGTAGATCGATCTTGATTGCCTTGCCTTATCCTCCAATATATCTTGCAAGTCCAGGGCGTTCCCCTGTGGCCTTGTGCTTTTCGAGCGATGCCGGGGTACGGTTCTAGTGGAGGGCCTAGAGGCCTCTCTATTGCGGCCACGGGGTGGTTGGTCAGCCGTATCGTGCGCTGGTGATGCGGGTTCATATACCTCCTCCTCTAATCGGGGGAGCAGTTTGCGTTTGGGGTAGCTTTTGGAGGGGCGTTCGAGCTCATGCTCTTCGGCCGCAAGGACTTCAGTCCATCTGTCAGCTAGCAAATCTTGATCAGCTCTAAGTTGTTGCTGCTTTTTCTTGAGGCTATTTGTCGTGGCCATAAGCCTACGTTTAAAACGCTCTTGTTCGACAGGATCCTCAGGCACGACAAATTCGTCGTCGTCGAGGCTTGCCTCGTCTCCGGAGGGAGGCATGTAATCCTCTACCTCTTCGTCTGCCATTCTCTCATGAGGGCTGGCGTCTCCGTCCTCCTGTGCTGAATCTTGCTGGAGGGGGTTGTCTTCGGCACTGTCTGGGGTATTATTATCTCCGGTGCCGGAATCTCCATTCTTGCTGTGGCGGGATTTAGAGCGGCGCCACTGACGCCGGCGCTTGGGCTGTTTCTTGGAGGGGTCATCCTCCGCTGTTCCTTCGCCATTCCCATCCTTTGGGATATCCATCATGTATATGTCATATGATGAGGTGGCTTTGCAATGCCCAGTAAGTGCTGGTTCTTGTTCGTCTCCGGCATCGTCGTCCATACCGTCGATGTCTTCGGAGTCGAAGTCTAGCATGTCGGTTAGATCGTCGACAGTGGCTACTAAGTGGGTGGTGGGTAGGTTTTGAATTTATTCGTCGTCCGCATCCCAACCGTCCTGACCGCAGTCCGGCCAGGGCTCTCCTGATAACGAGAGATACTTTAGCGAACTCAAGATGTCGCTGAAAGGTGAGTGTTGAAAGATGTCCGCAGCGGTGAACTCCATAATCGGTGCCTAATCGATTCGATTGGAGGGGGCGCGGGAGGTTCGGAGTCCAACGATGAGTCCGGCACCTCGGAGTCACGAGCTTCACAAGGGACAAGGTCAGTATTCGGCTCCATCGCCGTAGAGGTTCCAGCCCCCGAGGCGGTGTCTAGACACCCGTCCTCGATCTGCGCAGTCAGCTCCGAATCGAGGGTCGGAGCAGACTCGGGTGCGGCCTCCAGGGCACTGTCCAGCTGCAGAGCTAAATCATGCTCATCGTGACAGTGCGGCACGCTCGGCTGTGGCTCGAATCCATCGAAGATCAAGTCTCCGTGGATGTCAGCTGTGAAGTTCAAACTTCCAAATCTGACCTGACGGCCAGGGGCGTAGCTTTCGATCTGCTCCAGATGGCCAAGCGAATTGGCCCGCAGTGCAAAGCCGCCGAACACGAAGATCTGTCCGGGGAGAAAAGTCTCACCCTGGACTGCATCGTTGTTGATGATCGAAGAAGCCATCGAGCCTATCAGTGACGACAGAGGAACTCTCAATGAAAGCACCAATGTCGGTGTCAAAACCGGCGGATCTCGGGTAGGGGGTCCCAAACTGTGCATCTAGGTGGATGGTAACAGGAGACAAGGGACACGATGTTTTACCCAGGTTCGGGCCCTCTTGATGGAGGTAAAACCCTACATCCTGCTTGATTGATATTGATGATGTGGATATTACAAGAGTAGATCTACTACGAGATCAAGGAGGCTAAACCCTAGAAGCTAGCCTATGGTATGATTGTTGTTCGTCCTATGGACTAAAACCATCCGGTTTATATAGACACCGGAGAGGGCTATGGTTACACAGAGTCGGTTACAATGGTAGGAGATCTACATATCCGTATCGCCAAGCTTGCCTTCCACACCATGGAAAGTCCCATCCGGACACGGGACGGAGTCTTCAGTCTTGTATCTTCATAGTCTTGGAGTCCGGCCGATGATGATAGTTCGGCTATCCGGACACCCCCTAGTCCAGGACTCCCTCAACGGCCCTCTGGCGTGGACCCACATCAAGGGCGGGACGGTGAGTCAACGATCTTCTTGCGGTGAAGGATCTTTGTTTCCTTTCCTCCATAGTGTCACATTAGAGGTTGTGTTCGATGATTTTTTTTTCACGGGAGGATTTGACACATATGGGATTGAGACCGGGAGTGAGGTAGGGGATAGCCATAGATTACTGCTTGGCGGTGGTGTAATCTAAGCTTCTCTGCAAATCAATCGTATAGATTACCCGTTTGTGCTTTATTCTTAGAGTAACGCTAAATCTACAAGGTGTTGTATTTTGTGACACATTCTTCGACTCCACCTAATGTGAGACCCCTCAACAGCTCGATAGCATTCCACAATTAACCGGGCGAGAGCCCTAGGCAAAAAAACAGGGAGAGAGTAGGACGGTTTTCTCTTCTTTCCCTAACAACTTGTTTGGTTCATGGTAATTAGAGATGAGAATGAAAGTTGAGGGAGACGAGATTAAAAGTTCATTGTTTGATTGCAAGGAATGTCAGTTTAAGTGGAAAGGAAAATGAGAGTTGAGCGAGCCAAACAAGGAAATGGGAGTAAGAATTCACTTTCCAGCATATACCAGAGTTTTTGTTTTTTGAATTGAGGGGCGCGCCTGCGATTTCATTTTGTTGAGATGAAAGAAAACCGGATAAACAACATATACCAGAGTTTCATCCCACTCAAATTCTTATCATATATCTCATGGGCCTTTAGCTGGGCCGGCCCATTATGGTCCGCAAAATCTTGTGGGCCTTTAGTTGGGCCGGCCCATTTAAACTTGATGGGCCGGTCCATGTGTCAACATATCATAGGCGCGTCTCGCCCATTGGATGAGTGACACCTGTGCCAACGCGGACCTGGCACGTGTCTCCTCCAGCCAATGATGATTTTACACGTGGAAAATCCCCATTGGTCGGGGCTGTTAACGGGCTATCGGATCCAAAAACCGACCTGATAGCTTAACGGCGTTCCGTTATGGTGGATGCCACGTGTCAGTCACCCTTGATGAAAGCACTTCTGTGACGCGCGATTTATCATCATGGAAGTGGACACTTCCGTGATGATAATTTTGGTAATGTCATGGAACACTTCTACGACAGCACAGGTATGACTATCTTGATTCTATCATAAAATCGTCATGGATGTACATGGATGACAAAAAACGCGACCTACTGTGACAAACACGTATCATCACAGAAGTGTATTTTTTTTGTAGTGTAGGTTAGTCCCAAAAATGATATAAAAGTGTAAAGTAAAGCCCATAAACATCCAAAATGGGTAATATAATAGCATGGAACAATAAAAAATATAGATACGTTGGAGACGTATCAAGCATCCCCAAGATTAATTCATGCTCGTCCTCGAGTAGGTAAATGATAAAAACAGAATTTTTGATGTGGAATGCTACATAGCATTATTCTCAATGTACTTTTCTTTATTGTGGCATGAATGTTCAGATCCAAATGATTCAAAATAAAAGTTCATATTGACATAAGAAATAGTAATACTTCAAGCATACTAATCAAAGCAATCATGTCTTCTCAAAATAACATGGCTAAAGAAAGTTCATCCCTAAAAAACCATATAGTTAGGCTATGCTTCATTTTCGTCACACAAAAATGCTCCCATCTTGCACACCCCCCATGACAAGCCAAGCAATTGTTTCGTACTTAAATAATCTGAAACCTTTTCAACTTTCACGCAATACATGAGTGTGAGCCATGGATATAACACTATGGATGGAATAGAATATGATGATGGAGGTTGTGTGGAGAAGACAAAAAAGGAGAAAGTCTCACACTGACGAGGATAATCAATGGGCTATGAGATGCCCATCAATTGATGTCAACATGAGGAGTAGGGATTGCCATGCAACAGATGCACTAGAGCTATAAATGTATGAAAGCTTGATACGTATCCAACGTATCTATAATTTATGAAGCATTCATGTTATATTATTATCTGTTTTGGATGTTTATGGGCTTTATTATACACTTCTATATTATTTTTGGGACTAACCTATTAATTGGAGGCCCAGCCCATACTGTTGTTTTCTTGCCTATTCCAGTGTTTTGAAGAAAAGGAATATCAAACAGAGTCCAAATGGAATGAAACCTTCGGGAGCGTTATTTTTGGAACGGAAGCAATCCAGAGGACATGGAGTGCAAGTCAGGGAAGCTTCAAGGAGGCCACGAGGCAGGGGGCGCACCCACCCCCCCGGGGCGTGCCCTCCACCCTCTTGGGCCCCTCGTGGCTCCCCTGAACGACTTCTTTCGCCTATATATTCCCATATACCCTAAAAACATCAAAGACAACAATAGATTGGGAGTTCCGCCGCCGCAAGCCTCTGTAGCCACCAAAAACCTCTCGGGAGCCCGTTTCGGCACCCTGCCGGAGGGGGAATCCCTCACCAGTGGCCATCTTCATCATCCCGGTGCTCTCCATGACGAGGAGGGAGTAGTTCACCCTCGAGGCTGAGGGTATGTACCAGTAGCTATGTGTTTGATCTCTCTCTCTCTCTCTCTCTCTCTCTCTCTCTCTCTCTCTCGTGTTCTCTCTATGGCACGATCTTGATGTATCACGAGCTTTGTTATTATAGTTGGATCTTATGATGCTTCTCCCCCTCTACTCTCTTGTAATGGATTGAGTTTTCCCTTTGAAGTTATCTTATCGGATTGAGTCTTTAAGGATATGAGAACACTTGATGTATGTCTTGCCGTTCTTATCTGTGGTGACAATGGGATATTCACGTGATCCACTTGATGTATGTTTTGGTGACCAACTTGCGGGTTCCGCCCATGAACCTATGCATAGGGGTTGGCACACGTTTTCGTCTTGACTCTCCGGTAGAAACTTGGGGGCACTCTTTGAAGTACTTTGTGTTGGTTGAATAGATGAATCTGAGATTGTGTGATGCATATCGTATAATCATGCCCACGGATACTTGAGGTGACAATGGACTATCTAGGTGACATTAGAGTTTTGGTTGATTTGTGTCTTAAGGTGTTATTCTAGTATGAACTCTATGATAGATCGAATGGAAAGAATAGCTTCATGTTATTTTACTATGGACTCTTGAATAGATTGAGCAGAAAGGATAACTTTGAGGTGGTTTCGTACCCTACCATAATCTCTTCGTTTGTTCTCCGCTATTAGTGACTTTGGAGTGACTCTTTGTTGCATGTTGAGGGATAGCTATATGATCCAAATATGTTATTATTGTTGAGAGAACTTGCACTAGTGAAAGTATGAACCCTAGGCCTTGTTTCCTACCATTGCAATACCGTTTATGCTCATTTTTATTATTAGTTACCTTGTTGTTTTTATATTTTCAGATTACAAAAACCTTTATCAACCATCCATATTGCACTAGTATCACCATCAACTTTGCCGAACTAGTGCACCTATACAATTTACGATTGTATTGGGTGTGTTGGGGACACAAGAGACTCTTTGTTATTTGGTTGCAGGGTTGTTTGAGAGAGTCCATCTTCATCCTACGCCTCCCACGGATTGATAAACCTTAGGTCATCCACTTGAGGGAAATTTGCTACTATCCTTGAAACCTCTGCACTTGGAGGCCTAACAACGTCTACAAGAAGAAGGTTGTGTAGTAGACATCAAGCTTTTTTCTGGCGCCGTTGTCGGGGAGGTGAGTACTTGAAGATATATCTTTAGATCTTGCAATCTAATCTTTTTGTTCCTTGTTTTATCACTAGTTTATTCTATAAAATAAAACTACAAAAAAATGGAATTGAGTTTGCCTCATACGCTTCATCTTTTTAATATCTTTCGTGAGAATGATGGAAAGGAAAATTGTGCTCAATTGCTAGAAGAAGAATGCATTAAAATGTTTGGTACTAGATCTTTGTATGATGAGCATGATTGCAATGTTGTTAGTATGAATTCCTTGAATATCCATGATGCTAATGATATGCAAATCCACAATCTTGGGGAAGCTATGTTTGATGAAGATGATATTTGTTGTCCCCCAAGTTTTGATGAGCAAATTTATTATGATGAAAGCATGCCTCCTATTTATGATGATTATGTTGATGAAAGTCGGTTTGGAAGAGTGTCAACTTTAGGAAGTAATGATCCCACTATTTTGGAGGATGTTGAATATTATTGTGATAATTATGGAAGTGGATTTGGAGAGGTCATGACTTTATTTAGTGATGAATCCACTATTTCAGAAGAGGTTCCAATTGATTATGAGAACAAAGTTGTTGTCTATGATGATTATTGTGATGACTTGTCTTCTATTAAGAATAATGATAACCATGAAACTTGTCATCATGATTTTAGTTTTCAATTAGATTATGCCTCACATGATAATTATTTTGTTGAGTTTGCTCCCACTACTATTCATGAGAAGAAATTTGCTTATGTGGAGAGTAGTAAATTTTCTATGCTTGTAGATCATGAAAAGAATTCTTTATGTGCTGGTTATTGTTGAATTCATTCATGATGCTACTGAAAATTATTATGAAGGAGGAACATATGCTTGTAGGAATTGCAATAATATCAAGTTTCCTCTCTATGTGTTGAAAATCTTGAAGCTATGCTTGTTGATTATTGTTCCCATAAGTTGTTTGCTCACAAAATACCTATGCATAGAAAGTGGGTTAGACTTAAATGTGCTAGTCATATGCTTCATGATGCTCCCGTTATGTTTCAATTCTTATCTTTTATGTGAGCATCATTGTCATCATCATGCCTAGCTAGAAAGGCATTAAAGAAAAGCGCTTGTTGGGAGACAACCCAATATTTACCTTTACTGTTTTTGTGTGTTCACATGATTATGCTACTAGAGTAATCATATTTTATAGCTTTTGTTTCAATAAAGTGCCAAGTAAGACCTTTAGGATAGTTTACGGTGATAGTTGTGTTGATCCTCCTGAGAATCAGAAACTTTTGCACCCAGTAAACTAGTTTTCATAATTCACAGACACGTGCTTATGATCTGATTCTTTTTGCTCTGGATTGGTACACAAATTTCTTAGGACTTCCTAATTTGGTAGGAGTTTTGGAGTTCCATAAGTATACGTTTGATACAGATTACTACAAACTGTTCTGTTTTTAACAAATTCTGTTTTCTATGTGTTTTTTGCTTATTTTGATGAATCTATGAGTAGTATCGGAGGGTATGAACCATAGAGAAGTTGTAATACAGTAGATATTACACCAATATGAATTTAGAATGAGTTCATTACATTACCTAAGTGGTGGTTTTATTTTCTTATACTAACGGAGCTTACGAGTTTTCTGTTGAGTTTTGTGTTGTGAAGTTTTCATGTTTTGGGTAAAGATTCGATGGACTATGGAACAAGGAGTGGAAAGAGCCTAAGCTTGGGGATGCCCAAGGTACCCCAAGGTAATATTCAAGGACAACCAAGAGCCTAAGCTTGGGGATGCCCCGGATGGCATCCCCTCTTTTGTCTTCGTCCATCGGTAACTTTACTTGGAGCTATATTTTTATTCACCGCATGATATGTGTTTTCCTTGGAGTGTCATTTTCTCTTGTTAGTATTTCCTCGATGTTATTTAGAATAATGTTTTGCATCTATATTTTCAATAAAAATGTCAAGGATAGCCTTTACCATGCTTATTTTGCTAGTATACATGTTGCTGTTTGAAAACAGAAAGTTTACCGCTGTTGCAAAAATTCCCTAGAAAAGTAAGAGAATGGTATAATGTTGAAACATTTTGCATATTGAGATCTGATAAATCTTCTACAGCGTAGTACTTTTCTCATAATTGTTGGAGTTAGGGAAGTATGATGAATCTTGCCTTCTTTACAGACTATACCATTTTGGCAGATTGTTGTTATGTTTGCATTGTTTGCATATGTTTGCTTGTTTAATGATTCTATTTGAGGATAGGAGTATTAAATATGCAGAGAAATTTATTATGAAATTTTGAATAATAATTTTAGTGATTTGTTACAGTAGAAAATGATAAGGTTTTTGCATTGGTTTATACTAACTTATCTCACGAGTTCTTGTTGAGTTTGTTGTGGATGAAGTTTTTGAGATTTAGGAAACCGAGACATAAAAGGAATTAAGGAGACACAAAAGCTCAAGCTTGGGGATGCCCAAGGCACCCCAAGATAATATTTCAATAAGTCTCAAGCATCCAAGCTTGGGGATGCCCCGGTAGGCATCCCACCTTTCTTCTTCAACAACTATCGGTTAGTATCGGTTGAACCTAAGTTTTTGCTTCTTCACATGAGTTGTGCTATCCTTGCAATGTCATTTTATTTTGCTTTGCTTGCTGTTTGAATAAAATACCAAGATCTAAAATTCATAAATGAGAGAGAGTCTTCACATAGCTACTTAATTATTTAACTACTCATTGATCTTCACTTATATCTTTTTGGAGTAGTTTGTCATTTACTCGTGTGCTTCACTTATATCCTATGAGTAAATGGTTGAATCAGTTGAATGTCATAAATCTGAAATTATATATGTTTCATTTGCTTTTCCCATGGGTAGTAATGACTTCACATCAAAGAAGAAGAGGTTGTAAATTTATTGAAGGTTAGCAAGCATTGTATTGGTCACTTGAACAATTCATGAAAGAATATTGAAGGAAGAGAAATTTCACATATAAATATACTATCTTAGACATCTTCTATGATTGTGAGCCCCATTAATTATTTTCAAACCTGAGCAAATTAGTTGAAATTGGACAAGGAAGACAACGTAATGAGTTATGCTTGGGTGTATTTGTATAGAAGTTATATTGTTATAGATCCTCCAACATGTGGTGCTTGCTTTTTAGAATCCTTTGCTAGCCAAAATATCTGTACTAAGCGGGAATACTGCTTGTGCATCCAAATCCCCTGAACCAAGTTTCTTCCATGAGTGTCCACCATACCTACCTATATGCGGTATTTACCTGCCATTCCAAGTAAATTTGCATGTGCCAAACTATAAACCTTCAAATAATAATCTATTTTGTATGCCCGAATCGCTCATGTAGCGACTAGGGGCTGTCGGTATCTTCCATGCTAGGTGGGTTATTCTCAAGATGAGTGGACTCCGCTCATCATTCATGAGAAAAATGGCTGGTAACCGGGATGCCCGGTCCCATGATCAAAAAGACCAAAGCAAAACAAAATAATTAAAACAAAACTCCCCTAGGGCTGTTGTTGGTATGGACGGTACCCCATTGTTTCGGATGGCCGTGGAGTGTGATTATTGGTGGAGGGGGAGTAAAAATTTACCATTCTGTTTGGGCACCGCCTATAATGTATGTAGTATGGAAGATATTGGGAACTCTTGGTTGTTATGTTGACAATGAAAGCATACCTCTCAAAATTATTTGCATATCTATTTCAGAATCAAGCTCTGGCACCTCTGCAAATCCCTTCTTCCCTCTGCGAAGGGCCTATCTTTTACTTTTATGCAAGGGTCAGCAGTATTCCTTCTCATTCCTACCTACTCTTTAGTTGGCAAGCATCGTGTGTTGGGGAAAGATCTAAGCATATATGGCCATGCAAATATATTTGATCATGAATTATTATTGTTGACAATTATGTATATGATAAGTGAGTTGGGACGCGAAACACTAAGCCCCTATCTTTCTCTGTGTTCGATGGATGCTATTTGTTCTAAGAATATGCTTTGAGTGGTAGCAATCATGGAAGACTATATGATAGTTGAGTATGTGGAGTTCGATAAATCAAAGCTCTGACATAGACCCTTCCTGAAAATAAGATGAATTGTAATTGTTTAATGACCGAAAATGAAGTTTGCTAGTTTTCAAGAAAGTTTATGGTCTATGCTTTAACATGTGAATAGCTTGTTACTTGATCTTGAGAAGTTTTATGAGATGAACTACTATTATGACATATAATCATGCTAGAAAAGGTGACTGAAATTATCATTGATCAAACTTGTGCACCTGCTAGCATTCACACTTCATAAATTCTTTATTTTATCATTTACCTACTCGAGGACGGGCAGGAATTAAGCTTGGGGATGCTGATACGTCTCCAACGTATCTATAATTTATGAAGCATTCATGCTATTATATTATCTGTTTTGAATGTTTATGGGATTTATTATACACTTTTATATTATTTTTGGGACTAACCTATTAACCGGAAGCCCAGCCCATATTGCTGTTTTCTTGCCTATTTCAGTGTTTCGAAGAAAAGGAATATCAAACGGAGTTCAAATGGAATGAAACCTTTGGGGGCGTTATTTTTGGAACGGAAGCAATCCAGGGGCCTTGGAGTGCAAGTCAGGGAAGCTTCCAGGAGGCCACGAGGCAGGGGGAGCCCACCCCCCTGGGCACGTCCTCCACCCTCGTGGGCCCCTCGTGGCTCCCCTGACCGACCTCTTTCGCCTATATATTCCCATATACCCTAAAAACATCGAAGACAACAATAGATCGGGAGTTCTGCTGCTGCAAGCCTCTGTAGCCACCAAAAACCTCTCGGGAGCCTGTTCTGGCACCCTGCTGGAGGGGGAATCCCTTACCGGTGGCCATCTTTATCATCCCGGTGCTCTCCACGATGAGGAGGGAGTAGTTCATCCTCGAGGCTGAGGGTATGCACCAGTAGCTATGTGTTTGATCTCTCTCTCTCTCTCTCGTTGAGGGAGTCCTGGATAAGGGGGTATTAGTACAGCCGGACTATATTCATCGTCCGGACTATAGAAGCGTCAAGATACAAGACTCAAGACTTCGGCTCGTGTCCGGATGGGACTCTCCTTTGCGTGGTAGACAAGCTTGGTGATCCGTATATTATGTTTCCTTCCTTGTAACCGACTCCATGCAAACCCTATCTCTCCGGTGTCTATATAAACCAGAGAGGATGGTCCTTAGAAGGCCGATCACATTTACAATCATACCATCATAGGATAGCTCTAGGGTTTAGCCTCTACGATCTCGTGGTAGATCAACTCTTGTATTCCACATATCTTCAATATTGATCAAGCAGGAAGTAGGGTTTTACCTCCATCGAGAGGGCCCGAACCTGGGTAAACATTGTGTCCCTTGCTTCCTATTACCATCAGCCTAAGACGCAGAGATCGGGACCCCCTACCCGAGATCCGCCGGTTTTGACACCGACATTGGTGCTTTCATTGAGAGTTCCTCTGTGTTGTCACTTCGAGGCTTGATGGCACCTTAAATCGTCAACAACACGATCCAGGGTGAGACTTTTCTCCCTGGAAAGATCTTTGTGTTCAGCGGCTTCGCATTGCGGGCCAACTCGCTTGGCCAGTTGGAGCAGATCGACAGCTTCGCCCCTGGCCACCAGATCAGGTTCGGAAACTTGAACCACACGGCAGATATCCACGAAGACTTGATCTTCGGCGGGATCGGGCCTGCGCCAGGAGCGCCGGACAGCCACGACGAGCACGGCCTAGACCTGTTGTCGGACAGTGCCCGGGACATCATCCCCAAAGCAGCCCCGGATCTAAATCTAGGGCAGGTTGTGTTGCCTATGGACGGAGGGCTGGACCCGCCCCACAGGCCGCACACTTATCGGCGGTGGAGCCGAACACGGGTCCCACCTCTATGGAGGTCTGTAACCCTGGGCCCCCAGACTCATATCCGGCTGATGGCCCTGGTCCGCTCACCCTCGAGCCAGTCAAGCCAGGCTGGGCTCCGTCAATGGAGTTTACCACTGCGGACATCTTTCAGCACTCACCCTTCAAGCCAGTCGAGCTTATTGAAGTCTCTCTCTTCGTCAGGAGGCTCTGGGCCGAACTATGTCCGGCCTGAGTGGGAAGCAGGCAACGAAGGAATTCGCTGCCCACCCACCACCCACTTTGTCGCCACGATCGATGATTTAACCGACGTACTCGACTTTGACTTCGAAGACATCGACGGTATGGATGACGATGCAGGAGACATACAGGGGCCACCGCTCACAGGGCAGTGGACAGCCACCTCTTCATATGATATATACATGGTGGACACTCCGAAAGAAACCAATGGCGATGAGGCGATGGAGGATAACCCCTCCAAGAAGAAAGCAAAGCATGGGCGTCACCAGCGCTGCTCCAAGCCCCGCCAAGGCAATACCGTCACCGGAGACGATAACAATCCGGACGGTGCCGACGACAAATACGACCCCGAACAGCCCGCCTTCGAGCAGGTCGAACAGGAAGACGGGCATGATAGCCCAGATGAACAGGCAGCGGACGGGTATCCGGAGGAGGACAACTACATGCCCCTCTCCGAAGACGAGATTAGCCTCGGCGACGAGGAGTTCGGCGTACCCGAAGACCCCGCAGAGCAGGAGCGCTTCAAGCGCCGGCTTATTGCCACTACGAGAAGCCTGAAGAAGAAGCAGCAGCAGCTTCAAGCTGATCAAGATATGCTCACAGACTGATGGACAGAAGTCCTAGCAGCCAAGGAATACGGACTCGAGCACCCCACGGCTGACCGACCACCTCGAGGTCGGGACAAAATGGCATATCAGCCGAAATACCAGCCTGTACCCCCGCGCTGGTTTACTACGGCCCGGGGCAATACTCAGGGCCTGCGCGATAAACTGGATAACGCCGCAGGACAACCAAGATCGATCTACGGATCACGGGGGCGCGCCGGAGCACATGACGATGACCGTCATACCGGATACACTAACAGTAAATCCGTTCGGGCTGAATACAACCAGTCAGACGCAGCCGTACTGCGCCGTGACATAGCCCGACATAGAGGCGCCGCACACCCCCTCTGCTTCACTGATGAAGTGATGGATCATGAATTCCCAGAAGGGTTTAAACCCGTAAACATCGAATCATACGATGGCACCACAGACCCCGCGGTATGGATCGAGGATTTCCTTCTCCACATTCACATGGCCAGCGGAGATGACCTACATGCCATCAAGTATCTCCCCCTTAAGCTCAAAGGACCTGCCGGGCACTGGCTAAACAGCCTGCCCGCAAATTCCATTGGCAGTTGGGAAAATCTGGAAGACGCATTTCTTGACAACTTCCAGAGCACATATGTGCGACCTCCGGATGCCGATGACTTGAGCCACATTACTCAACGGCCCGGAGAATCAGCCAGGAAATTCTGGACTTGGTTCCTAACTAAAAAGAACCAAATAGTCGATTGTTCGGACGCCGAAGCCCTGGCGGCTTTCAAGCATAATATCCGTGACGAGTGGCTCGCCAGACACCTCGGCCAGGAGAAGCCTAAGTCCATGGCAGCTCTTACGACACTTATGACCCGCTTTTGCGCGGGCGAGGACAGCTGGTTGGCTCGCAGTAGCACTACGCCACACTCTGGAACTTCAGATGTCTGGGACAATAACAGCAAGCCACGGTGCAACCGGCACAAGTGACGAAACAACGGAGACAACACCGAGGATACGGCGGTCAATGCCGGATTCAGCGGATCCAAATCCGGTCAGCGGAAGAAGCCATTCAAGTGTAACAATCAAGGACCGTCCAGTCTGGACCGTATACTGGAGCGCTCGTGCCAAATTCATGGCACCCCGGACAAGCCAGCCAACCACACCAACAGAGACTGTTGGGTATTCAAACAGGCCGGCAAAATAAACGCCGAAAACAAGGACAAGGGGCTACACAGTGACGATGACGATGAGCCCCGGCGTCCGAACATGGGGGGGGCAAAATAAATCCCCCCCCCCAAGGTGAAAACGGCCAACATGATCTACTCCACCCACATCCCCAAACGGGAACGGAAGCGAGCACTACGGGACGTATATGCGATGGAGCCAGTCGTCCCCAAATTCAACCCATGGTCAGCTTGTCCGATCACCTTTGATCGTAGGGATCATCCTACTAGCATCCGTCATGGTGGCTCAGCCGCATTGGTTTTAGACCCAATTATAGACAGATTTCACCTCACAAGAGTCCTTATGGACGGAGGCAGCAGCCTGAACCTGCTTTATCAGGACACAGTGCGCAAAATGGGCATCGATCCTTCAAGGATTAAGCCCACCAAAACCACCTTTAAGGGTGTCATTCCTGGAGTAGAGGCCCGATGTATGGGCTCTATAACATTGGAAGTGGTCTTCGGATCTCCGGATAACTTCCAAAGCGAAGAGCTAATCTTTGATATCGTCCCTTTCGGCAGTGGTTACCACGCACTGCTCGGGTGCACCGCATTCGCTAGATTCAATGCGGTACCACACTATGCATACCTCAAGCTCAAGATGCCAGGCCCGTGCGGGGTCATAACAGTCAACGGGAATATGGACCGCTCTCTCCGGACAGAGGAACACACTACGGCCCTTGCGGCCGAAGTACAATGAGGCCTCCTCCGGCAAACCACCAATCCGGCGACGACAACCTCAAGCTCCGTCAAGCAAGGGCGGAACACCCTGCAACAGGATCAGCAGGCACGTCAAGAGCACGACTAGCAATCCGGCCTCCACCCAAGTCCCACCCAAGCAGCATTCATGCCACGCGTACACAATTACGCACTCAAAATACCATGGGCACAGGCGGAGGCGTAGCAGTGGCTCAGTCAACAGTACGGTATTGCTTCCTAACCTTTCCTTTTACCCTTAAGGACATCGCTTTAGTGTAGCTTCTCCAGAATAGCTGGATTGTTGGACTTACAAAGGAGAGGAAACCCAGGAGGTAACAGGCTTCAGGCACACCAGGAAACACCCAGGTGGAATCTATTCCTGATCGTTGTTCCTGCTTTATCTATCTGTATGTAGCCTGCTCCTGGATAGGATATGTCAAATAATCCTATTTATCTCAACATAATGCATTCATTGTAAACATACGCTTAAACGTATTATTTATCAATGGGAGACAATATACAACATCAGCTTATTATTTTATTATTATTATTTTTCACATTTTTTATAAATGTTTATTTGATTTTGCATCCGTACATTTTGGTACGTCGAGTTTGCCAGGGGCTTCTTATAGCTCCCCATAATACGGCAAGACAAGTCCGAACACTTTCAACAGTGCGGCACCCCGAACTTATAGCATTATATGCATCAGCTCCGAATCATGTCTTGGGTTACAGTTGGGATAGCCCGGCTCCCTTGTTTTGGTACCTTACATTCCGTTAAATCGGCTAAGGTAGCGCAGGGAGAACTACTGCGATCGTGCCCTGGTTTTTTCGGACGAGCACCTCAGTATAGAAAGCACAAAACTGTCCGGCATGATGCGGCGAGAGCTGGTCGTTGTTCGAGAGGTTTTTAAATCCTTAAAGATTTTTTCGCCTTAGGCGATAATTCGGCTTTGTCCGATATAGGCGTGTATAGCGCCCCAATTCGGCCTTCCGGATACTAGGGGCTTCGCTGAAATTTAAAACCATAGACTTCTATGGCTAAGTAAAGGTTATAAAGCCGTATAGTCCGATTGCCTGGTTCGCTGCGCTGGATACCTCCTTAAGGGACCAAACATTTGGACAAAGAGTGTCCGGGTTTTCCACGAACACCCCAGTACTAGTTACACGGGGGCGGAAGCCCACGACTGGCCTACTTTCAGATTCTTATAAACAGCCGCACAGAAGGTAATATTTTAAATCACAAAAGCGCTGCATAGTGCAAGTAACTTCGTCTTTAATTTACAAATATGACAGAAGTGAATTCATTCGAAAATTATGTCTTTGCTACATTCATCAGCCACGAGGCAAGCACCCTTCATAACGCCATCATAATACTTCTCGGGGACGCAATGCGGCTTGCCCTCCGGCGGCCCGTCCTTCACCAGCTTCTCCGCATCCAGCTTGCCCCAATGCACCTTGGCGCGGGCAAGGGCCCGGCAGGCACCCTCAATACAAACGGATCGCTTGATGACTTCCAGTCGCGGACAGGAATCCACCATCCGCTTGATCAGACCGAAGTAGCTGATGGGCAGAAGCTCGCCAGGCCATATCCGGACTATGAGATCTTTCATAGCCACTTCGGCCGCCTTGTGGAGTTCAACCAACTGCTTCAGTTGGTCACTCAGAGGTGTTGCATGTTCGGCTCCAGCATACTGGGACCAGAACAACTTCTCCGTTGAGCTCCCCTCCTGGGCACGGTAGAACTCCGCGGCATCGGATATGCTGCATGGCAGGTCTGCGAATGCCCCTGGAGAGCTCCGGATCCGAGTAAGTAAAAGAAACGCCTCCTCCACATGTTTGCTTTGCATAAAAAATTTCTTACCCGCCGCTATTTTCTTGGCCTCCTGGATCTCTTGCTGAGCCCTCTCGGCTTCGGCCTTGGCGTCTTTTGTATTCGTAAGGGCCTTTGCAAGCTCGGCCTCTTTTGCTTTAAGCTCCCGCTCCGCAGACTCAAGCTTCTTGCCGAGCTCCCAGAGCTCTTCTTGTACCTCGCCCACTCGGGCTTCTTGCTTTTCGCGCTCCTTGATTTCCAAGGCCGCTTTGTGTTCGGCCTCGGACAGCGCCTTCTTGAGAGACGCCACTTCGGTGGTGGCCTCTGTTACCATATCACGACGTCTCGTCGTTAGCATAATCAAATTTTATTTACCATTCATTATAGGAGATAGGGGAATCATTTACCTTTGCTCTCCTCGAGCTGCCTCCTTGCAAGGCCGAGCTCTCCCTGTGCCCGCTCTAAATCCTGCGTTAGGCCGGCGATTTCGGCCATGCAAGCAGCAGTGGCCAGCAGCACAGCCTGTTTATTTACATTCAAAATTATTGTCAGACTCCTGCGGATTATAATTAACCCTCCGTTTGGTTTTTCTTTCCGAACACCAAACAGAGTATCAGCGGCTACTACCTATCGGGTGGTAACTTCACATATTTTTACTGCTACCTGAAAGCCTGTTAGGAGGCTGGTGCAGGCTTCGGTTAATCCGCTCTTCGCGGACGAAACCTTCTGAATCACCGCACTCATGAGAGTACGGTGCTCTTCACCTAGGGAAGCACCGCGAAGCGCTTCCAGCAGACAATCCGGCGCCTGGGGCGCAACAGAAGTCCTTGATACAGACGGCCCTCCCTTCATAACGAGGGGCTACCTGCCTAAGTCCGGAACCACTAAAGGCTCCGGAACAGTGTTTGGCTGAGAGCCCGGCTTACCGTGGCTCTCATCAACATGATCCGCGGGGACCTTGAACCCCGCAAGTCCGATGTCTGGGACGTCGCCTTGAGGTGCCTCTAGGGCCACCTCCGCCATTGTCGGGAGGCTTCGGGACAACACCTCCGTGTCATTCACAGGTCGAGGAGACGGGGCCGTCGGCAGTGAGTTCATTGCTGACTCACTCAAGGACCCGTCCAAAGACGACACTTCGGGATGGACCCTGGCCGGACTGCATACAAGTTCGGCATTATAAACAATACTATGAAGCGAAATTACTATTGAGTGTGGACACTTACGATCGCACAAGGGGCTTCTTCCTGGGCAGCCACCCTTCCTCACTATCGGCGGCGGTGGCGGAGTAGTCCGGAAGGGATGCTTTTCCCTTCTTGGACGTCCCAGTCTCTCCCACAGGGGCGGCCTTCCTCTTCTTCCCTCCCCTAGTGCGGGGAGGTGGTGTTTCTCCTTGTTCCTCCTCGCCTCCATGGGAGGAATCTGCCTCGTCGTCATCGGACGACAAGGGTATGACGGCCTTACGCCGAGGGCCTCTCCTGGCCCCCTGGCTCGCCGTCTCTGGCCCCCCATCCTTTCCGGACGGGGCGGCCTCCTATTCTTCTTCTTCTTCTTCCCCTTCGAGGGAGGAATGCGCCTCGTCGTCTTCGGATGAGGCTCGCACAACCTTATTTCGGAGACCCTTTCGGGTCCCCGGGGCCTTCTTATCGGCCTTCTTCTCCGGCCCCTTATAGGGTGCCGGGACCAGCATCTTCGTCAGAAGATCATTGGCTGGGCCTTCTGGCAGTGGAGCCGGACTGTCGATCCGCTCCGCTGTCTCCACATACTCCTAAAACGAATATACACAATCACTTAGGAATTTTCCATAAATACGTTGGGAAGAACCGGACCCGGTGGCGGCCTGAGAACTCACCTAGGTAGGGTGTCGTGCGGCATGGAGCCCGCGGTCCTCGGTTATAAGAGGAGGTACTTCGGAGGCCTTGAATAGCGCCTTCCACGCGTCCTTGTGCTTCATGCTGTAGAGCCTCTGAAGTGTCTGGTGTTCGGCCGGGACGAACTCCCACAGATTGAATGCCCGCCTTTGGCACGGTAGAATCCGGCGAATGAGCATAACTTGGATCACATTGACAAGCTTGATGTTCTTGTCCTTCATGCCCTTGATGCAGTTGATGAGTCCGATCAGCTCTGTAGATTCACCCCATAGCAAGCCCTTATGTTCCCAGGAGGTGAGCCGCATACGGGTTCCAGATCGGAACTCGGGGGCCCCCGCCCAGTCGGCGTCGCGCGGCTCGGTGATGTAGAACCACCCCGATTGCCACCCCTTCACGGTTTCCACAAAGGAGCCTTCAGGCCAGGTGACATTAGGCATTTTGCCCACCATGGCTCCTCCGCACTCCGCTTGTTGGCCACTCACAATCACGCAGAAGATTTGCAGCCACAAGCCAAAATGAGGCTTCATGCGGAGGAAAGCCTCGCATACGACGATGAACGCCGAGATGTTGAGGACGAAGTTCGGAGCTAGATCATGAAAGTCTAGACCGTAGTAGAACATGAGCCCGCGGACGAAGGGGTGAAGTGGAAACCCCAGTCCATGGACGAAGTGGGCCAGGAACACGACCCTCTCGTGGGGTCCTGGAGTTGGAATGACCTGCCCCTCGTCTGGTAGCTAGTGTGCTATATCTGCGGCCAAGTATCCGCCCCCCGGAGATTCGTGATATTCTTCTCCGTCATGGTGGAAGCCACCCACTTGCCTCCTGCTCCGGACATGACTAACTGTGCAGAGAAAACCTGGGCTAGGGCGTTGGAGCTCGAGGGGGCAAGAGTATGCGAGGGAGGAAGAAGGCGTGGGTAAGAATGGGGAACTCTTATCCCTTTATAGAGGCGACGAAAGCGGTGCGCCTCCCCACTAGCCTGTTCAGAATCGCTTACTTCCCAAGCGCCATGATTGATGGCACGGGGGGATTAACCATACCCGTATTGATGAGAATCCCGTGATAAGGGGACATGATCTCTGCTTTGACAAGACGTGCCAAGGAAACCGCCTCACAATACACACTGTGGCTGGTTGTGAAAAACGGTTCGAATAATGACCTAGCTCTAGTGGCATGTCACGTCGTCTAAAAATTGTCGGCTAAAGTATCATTTTCTCTACGGTAGTATGTGAGGACCATTTTGCATATCCGGACACGGCCTACGTGTTCGATAATAACCTTGGAGTATTCGGACGAGGAACCCGCCTTGCAATGCCGAACACAAGACTGCGCGTCGGACTCATCGTCATTGAAGCCTGGTTCAGGGGCTACTGAGGGAGTCCTGGATAAGGGGGTATCCGGACAGCTGGACTATATTCATCGTCCGGACTATAGAAGCGTCAAGATACAAGACTCAAGACTTCGGCTCGTGTCCGGATGGGACTCTCCTTTGCGTGGTAGACAAGCTTGGCGATCCGGATATTATGTTTCCTTCCTTGTAACCGACTCCATGTAAACCCTAGCTCTCCGGTGTCTATATAAACCGGAGAGGATGGTCCTTAGAAGGCCAATCACATTTACAATCATACCATCATAGGCTAGCTCTAGGGTTTAGCCTCTACGATCTCGTGGTAGATCAACTCTTGTATTCCACATATTTTCAATATTAATCAAACAGGAAGTAGGGTTTTACCTCCATCGAGAGGGCCCGAACTTGGGTAAACATTGTGTCCCTTGCTTCCTGTTACCATCAGCCTAAGACGCACAGATCGGGACCCCCTACCCGAGATCCGCCGGTTTGGATACCGACACTCGTGTTCTCTCTATGGCACGATCTTGATGTATCGCGAGCTTTGCTATTATAGTTGGGTCTTATGATGCTTCTCCCCCTCTACTCTCTTGTAATGGATTGAGTTTTCCCTTTGAAGTTATCTTATCGGATTGAGTCTTTAAGGATTTGAGAACACTTGATGTATGTCTTGCCGTGCTTATCTCTGGTGACAACGGGATATTCACGTGATCCACTTGATGTATGTTTTGGTGATCAACTTGCGGGTTCCGCCCATGAACCTATGCATAGGGGTTGGCACACGTTTTTGTCTTGACTCTCCGGTAGAAACTTTGGGGCACTCTTTGAAGTACTTTGTGTTGGTTGAATAGATGAATCTGAGATTGTGTGATGCATATCATATAATCATGCCCACGGATACTTGAGGTGACAATGGAGTATCTAGGTGACATTAGGGTTTTGGTTGATTTGTGTCTTAAGGTGTTATTCTAGTACGAACTCTATGATAGATTGAACGGAAAGAATAGCTTCGTGTTATTTTACTACGGACTCTTGAATAGATTGAGCAGAAAGGATAACTTTGAGGTGGTTTCGTACCCAACCATAATCTCTTCGTTTGTTCTCCGCTATTAGTGACTTTGGAGTGACTCTTTGTTGCATGTTGAGGGATAGTTATATGATCCAGTTATGTTATTATTGTTGAGAGAACTTGCACTAGTGAAAGTATGAACCCTAGGCCTTGTTTCCTACCATTGCAATACCATTTACGCTCATTTTTATCATTAGTTACCTTGCTGTTTTTATATTTTTAGATTACAAAAACCTTTATCTACCATCCATATTGCACTTGTATCACCATCTCTTCACCGAACTGGTGCACCTATATAATTTACCATTGTATTGGGTGTGTTGGGGACACGAGAGACTCTTTCTTATTTGGTTGCAGGGTTGTTTGAGAGAGACCATCTTCATCCTACGCCTCCCGCGGATTCATAAACCTTAGGTCATCCACTTGAGGGAAATTTGCTATTGTCCTACAAACCTCTGCACTTGGAGGCCCAACAACATCTACAAGAAGAAGGTTGTGTAGTAGACATCAAAGCTCAACAAAAGAAACTAGTGGGTGTGCATCCAACTTGCTTGCTCACAAAGACCTAGGGCATTTTCAGGAAGCCCATCATAGGAATATACAAGCCAAGTTCTATAATGAAAAATTCCCACTAGTATATGAAAGCGACAGCATAAAAGACTTTCTATATGAAGAACATGGTGCTACTTTGAAGCACAAGTGTGGAAAAGGATAGTAACATTGCCCCCTTTTTTATTTTATTTTCTATTTTTTTGGGCCTTTCTTTTTTTCTTTTTTTGGCCTTTTTTTGGCCTTTCTTTTTTTATTTGGGGATAATGCTCTAATATTGATGATCATCACACTTCTATTTATTTACAACTCATGAGTTACAACTCAAAACTAGAACAAGATATGACTATATGAATGCCTCCGGCGGTGTACCGCGATGGGCAATGAATCAAGAGTGACATGTATGAAAAAATTATGCATGGTGGCTTTGCCACAAATACGATGTCAACTACATGATCATGCAAGGCAATATGACAATGCTGATGTGTGTCATGATGATGAACGGAATGGTGGAAAGTTGCATGGCAATATATCTCGGAATGGCTATGGAAATGCCATAATAGGTAGGTATGGTGGCTGTTTTGAGGAAGATATAAGGAGGTTTATGTGTGATAGAGCGTATCGTATCACGGGGTTTGGATGCACCGGTGAAGTTTGCACTAACTCTCAAGGTGAAAAAGGGCAATGCACGGTACCGAAGAGGCTAGCAATGATGGAAGGGTGAGAGTGCGTATAATCCATGGACTCAACATTAGTCATAAAGAACTCATATACTTATTGCAAAAATCTACAAGTCATCAAAAACCAAGCACTACACGCATGCTCCCAGGGGATAGATTGGTAGGAAAAGACCATGGCTCGTCCCCGACCGCCACTCATAAGGATGCACAATCTAAGAACACCTCGCGTTTCAAATTTGTTACACAACTTTTACCATACGTGCATGCTACGGGACTTGCCAACTTCAACACAAGCATTCTTTAAATTCATAACCACCCAACTAGCATGACTCTAATATCACTACCTCCATATCTCAAAACAATTATCAAGTATCAAATTGATCATAGCATCCAATTCACTTTCTATGATAGTTTTTATTATACCCAACTTGGATGCCCATCATTCTAGGACCAATTTTATAACCATAGAAAATACCATGCTGTTCTAAGAGACTCACAAAATAATATAAGTGAAGCATGAGAGATCAACAATTTCTTCAAAATCAAGCCACTGACATGCTCTAAAAGATATAAGTGAAGCACTAGAGCAAAAATTATCTAGCTCAAAAGATATAAGTGAAGCACATAGAGTATTCTAATAAATTCTAATCAAGTGGGCTTCTCCCAAAAGGTGTGTACAGCAAGGATGATTGTGGTAAACAAAAAATCAAAGACTAATATCATACAAGATGCTCCAAGCAAAACACATATCATGTGGCGAATAAAAATATAGCTCCAGGTAAAGTTACCGATGAACGAAGACGAAAGAGGGATGCCTTCCAGGGCATCCCCAAACTTAGGCTTTTGGTTATCCTTGAATATCTTGGGGTTCCATGGGCATCCCCAAGCTTAGGCTCTTGCTACTCCTTATTCCATAAACCATCAAATCTTTACCCAAAACTTGAAAACTTCACAACACAAAACTCAACAGGAAATCTCATAAGCTCCATTAGTGCAAGAAAGAAAAACCACCACATAAGGTACTGTAATGAACTCATTATTTATTTATATGGTTGTTAAACCTACTGTATTCCAAGTTCTCTATGGTTCATACCCTTACATACTAGCCATAGATGCATCAAAATAAGCAAACAACACACGGAAAACACAATCTGTCAAAAACAAAACAGTCTGTAGCAATCTGTAACTAACGCAAACTTCTGAAACTCTAAAAATACTACCAAAATAGGAAGTCCTGGGAAATTTGTCTATTGATATACAGAAAAAATAATCAATGCAAAAGCACGTTTCTGTGAATTACTAAAATTATTTTCGTGCATGTAAAGTTTCTGTTTTTCAGCAGAATCAAGTTAACTATCACCATAGGTTATCCTATAGGTTCTACTTGGCATAAACACTAATTAAAACATGAAAACACATCTAAAAAGAAGGTAGATGCAAAATTTCTTACTAAACAGCAGCAAAAACAAAAAATGAAAATAAAATTGGGTTGCCTCCCAACTAGCGCTATTGTTCAACGCCCCAAGCTAGGCATAAAAGCGAGGATAGATCTAAGTAGTGCCATCTTTGGCACTCAATTCATAAGTAGCTCGCATGATAGATTCATAAGGTAATTTGACTTTCTTTCTTGGAAAGTGCTCCATGCCTTTCCTTAATGGAAATTGGAATCTAATATTCCCTTCCCTCATATCAATAATCGCACCAATCGTTCTAAGGAAAGGTCTACCAAGAATAATAGGACATGAAAGATTGCAATCTATATCAAGAATGATAAAATCTACGAGCACCAAATTCCTATTTTAAATAATAAGAACAGCATTGATCCTTCCCATAGGCTTTTTAATGGTGGAATCCGCAAGGTGCAAATTTAAAGAGCAATCATCAAGATCATGGAAACCTAGAATATCACATAAAGTTTTCGGAATCATGGAAACACTAGCACCCAAATCACATAAAGCATAACACTCATGATCTTTAATTTTAATCTTTATAGTAGGTTCCCACTCATCATTAAGTTTTCTAGGTATAGAAACTTCCAAATTAAGTCTTTCATCATAAGATTGCATCAAGGCATCAACAATATGTTTGGTAAAGGCTTTATTTTGACTATAAGCATGAGGAGAATTCAAAACGGATTGCAACAAGGAAATACAATCTTCTAAAGAATAATTATCATAATTAAATTCCTTGAAATCCAAGATAGTGGGTTCAATGCTATTTAAAGTCTTGACCTCTCCAATCCCACTTTTACCAAATTTAGCATCAAGATCTAAAAACTCCGAATCATTGGGACGCCTTTTAACTAAAGTTGACTCATCTCCAGTCCCATCATTATTAAGATTCATATTGCAAAAAAATGATTTAATAGGGGACACATCAATAACTTTTAGATCTTCTTCATTATTTTCATGGAAACTAGAAGAACACGCTTTTACAAAGCAATATTTCTTAGCACGCGATCTAGCGGTTCTTTCTTTGCACTCATAAATGGAAATTCTCATAGCTTTGAGAGACTCATTGATATCATGCTTAGGAGGAGTAGATCTAAGTTTCAAAGAATCAACATCAAGCGAAAGTCTATCAACGTTCCTAGCCAAATCATCAACTTTAAGCAATTTTTCTTCAAGCAAACCATTAAAATTCTTTTGAGAGATCCTAAATTCTTTAACACTATTCTCAAAATCAGAGGGCATCTTATTCTAATTACCATAAGAATTATTGTTGGAATTTTCATATTTGTTAGAGGAATTACTAGGGAACGGTCTAGGATTAAAGTTTCCTCTATAAGCATTGTCACCAAAATTATTCCTACCAACAAAATTCACATCCATAGATTCATTATTATTCTCAATCAAAGTAGACAAAGGCATATCATTGGGATCAATAGAAGCACTCTTAGTAGCAAACAATTTCATAAGCTCATCCATCTTTCCACTCAAAACATTAATTTCTTCTATAGCATGCACTTTTTTACTAGTAGATCTTTCGGTGTGCCATTGAGAATAATTAGCCATAATGTTATCAAGGAGTTTAGTAGCTTCTCCTAAGGTGATTTCCATAAAAGTGCCTCCCGCGGCCGAATCTAAAAGATTTCTAGAAGCAAAATTCAATACGGTATAAAAAATTTGTATGATCATCCATAAATTTAAACCATGAGTAGGGCAATTGTGAATCATCAATTTCATTCTTTCCCAAGATTGGGCAACATGCTCATGATCAAGTTGTTTAAAATTCATAATATCGTTCCTAAGAGAGATGATCTTAGCGGGAGGAAAATACTTAGAGATAAAAGCATCTTTGCACTTATTCCACGAATCAATACTATTCTTAGGCAAAGACGAAAACCAAACTTTAGCACGATCTCTAAGTGAAAATGGAAATAACTTAAATTTAACAATATCATTATCCGTGCCTTTCTTCTTTTGCATCTCACACAAATCAACAAAGTTGTTTAGATGGGTAGCGACATCTTCACTAGGAAGGCCGGAGAATTGATCTTTCATAACAACATTCAGCAAAGCAGCATTGATTTCACAAGACTCAACATCATTAAGAGGATCAATCGGAGTACTAAGGAAATCATTATTATTGGTATTGGAAAAATCACACAATTTGGTATTATCTTGCGCCATCGCGACAAGCAATCCAACACACAAGCAAACAAAAAGGGCAAGCGAAAGAGAGAGGAGATTGGGAAAGAGAGGGCGAATAAAAAGGCAAGGGTGAAGTGGGGGAGAGGAAAACGAGAGGCAAATGGCAAATAATGTAATGCGAGGGAAATGAGTTTGTGATGGGTACTTGGTATGTCTTGACTTGAGAGAAGACCTCCCCGGCAACGGCGCCAGAAATCCTTCTTGCTACGTCTTGAGCTTGTGTTGGTTTTCTTTGAAGAGGAAAGGGTGATGCAGCAATAGTAGCGTAAGTATTTCCCTCAGTTTTTGAGAACCAAGGTATCAATCCAGTAGGAGGCTCCTCAAAAGTCCCATGCACCTACACAAACAAACAAGAACTCGCAACTGACGCAATAAAGGGGTTGTCAATCCCTTCACGACCACTTGCGAAAGTGAGATCTGATAGAGATAATATGATAATATAAATATATTTTTGGTATTTTATAATATAGATTGGAAAAGTAAAGATGCAAATAAAAGTAGATTGAAAGCTTATATGACAAAGGATAGACCTGGGGGCCATAGGTTTCACTAGTGGCTTCTCTCAAGATAGCATAAGTATTACGGTGGGTGGCCGAATTACTGTCGAGCAATTGATAGAAAAGCGAATAATTATGAGATTATCTAGGCATGATCATGTATATAGGCATCACGTCCGTGACAAGTAGACCGACTCCTGCCTGCATCTACTACTATTACTCCACACATCGACCGCTATCCAGCATGCATCTAGAGTATTAAGTTCATGAAGAACAGAGTAACGCATTAAGAAAGATGACATGATGTAGAGGGATAAACTCATGCAATATGATATAAACCCCATCTTTTTATCCTCGATGGCAACAATACAATACGCGCCTTATTGCCCCTGCTGTCACTGGGAAAGGACACCGCAAGATTGAACCCAAAGCTAAGCACTTCTCCAATTACAAGAAAGATCAATCTAGTAGGCCAAACCAAACTGATAATTCGAAGAGACTTGCAAAGATAACTTAATCACACATAAAATAATTCAGAGGAGATTCAAATATTTCTCATAGATAAACTTGATCATAAATCCACAATTCATCGGATCTCGACAAACACACCGCAAAACGAGTTACATCGAATAGATCTCCAGGAAGATCAAGGAGAACTTTGTATTGAGATTCAAAGAGAGAGAAGAAGCCATCTAGCTAATAACTATGGACCCGAAGGTCTATGGTAAACTACTCACAACTCATCGGAGAGGCCTTGGAGATGATGTAGAGGCCCTCCGTGGTTGATTCCCCCTCCGACGGAGCGCCGACGAAGGCTCCAAGATGGGATCTCGCGGATACAGAAGGTTACAGCGGTGGAAATAGTTTTTCATGGTCGCCTCTAATGTTTTTGGGGTACATGGGTATATATAGGAGGAAGAAGTATGTCGGTGGACGCTCGAGGGGCCCACGAGGGTGGGGGCGCGCTGGGCACCCTCGTGGCCGCCTCCTTTGTTTCTTGACTTCCACTGCAAGTCCTCTGGATCATGTTTGTTCCAAAAAGATCGCTCCCGAAGGTTTCATTCCATTTGGACTCCATTTTATATTGCTTTTCTTCGAAACACTGAAATAGGCAACAACAAAAACAATTCGGGCTGGGCCTCCGGTTAGTAGGTTATTCCCAAAAATGATATAAAAGTGTAAAGTAAAGCCCATAAACATCCAAAACGGGTAATATAATAGCATGGAACAATAAAAATTATAGATATGTTGGAGAAGTATCATGCCATGAAGCTACAAGAGCTTTGTGATGAACTATAATATGCAAGGAATGGAAAAGACAATTCCCGAGCTCTTCGCGATGCTAAAGGCTACGGAGGTAGAAATCAAGAAGGACCATCAAGTGTTGATGGTCAACAAGACCACCAGCTTCAAGAAAAAGGGTAAAGGGAAGAAGAAGGGGAACTTCAAGAAGAACGGCAAACAAGTTGCTGCTTAGAGAAGAAACCCATGTCTGGACCTAAGCCCGAGACTGAGTGCTTCTACTGCAAAGGGACTGGTCACTGGAAGCGGAACTGCCCTAAGTATTTGGCGGATAAGAAGGATGGCAAGGTGAACAAAGGTATATGTGATATACATGTTATTGATGTGTACCTTACTAAAGCTCGCAGTAGCACCTGGGTATTTGATATTGGTTCTGTTGCTAACATTTGCAACTCGAAATAGGGACTACGGATTAAGCGAAGATTGGCTAAGGACGAGATGACGATGTGCGTGGGAAATGGTTCCAAAGTCGATGTGATCGCGGCCAGCACGCTACCTCTACATCTACCTTCAGGATTAGTTTTAGACCTGAATAATTGTTATTTGGTGCTAGCGTTAAGCATGAACATTATATCTGGATCTTGTTTGATGCGAGACGGTTATTCATTTAAATTTGAGAATAATGGTTGTTCTATTTATATGAGTAATATCTTTTATGGTCATGCACCCTTGAAGAGTGGTCTATTTTTGTTGAATCTTGATTGTAGTGATACACATATTCATAATGTTGAAGCCAAAAGATGCAAAGTTGATAATGATAGTGCAATATTTGTGGCACTGCTGTTTAGGTCATATTGGTGTAAAGCGCATGAAGAAACTCCATACTGATGGACTTTTGGAATCACTTGATTATGAATCACTTGGTACTTGCGAACCATGCCTCAAGGGCAAGATGACTAAAACACCGTTCTCTTGAACAATGGAGCGAGCAACAGATTTGTTGGAAATCATACATACTGATGTATGTGGTCCAATGAATATTGAGGCTCGCGGCGGGTATCGTTATTTTCTCACCTTCACAGATGATTTGAGTAGATATGGGTATAGCTACTTAATGAAACATAAGTCTGAAACATTTGAGAAGTTCAAAGAATTTCAGAGTGAAGTGGAAAATCATCGTAACAAGAAAACAAAGTTTCTACAATCTGATCGCGGAGGAGAATATTTGAGTTACGTGTTCGGTCTTCATTTGGAACAATGCGGAATAGTTTCGCAACTCACGCCACCTAGAACACCACAACATAATGGTGTGTCCAAACGTCGTAACCGCACTTTATTAGATATGGTGCGATCTATGATGTCTCTTACTGATTTACCGCTATCGTTTTGAGGTTATGCTTTAGATACAAATGCATTCACGTTAAATAGGGCACCATCTAAATCCGTTGAGACGACGCCTTATGAACTGTGGTTTGGCAAGAAACCAAAGTTGTCGTTTCTTAAAGTTTGGGGTTGTTATGCTTATGTGAAAAAGCTTCAACCTGATAAGCTCGAACCCAAATCGGAGAAATGTGTTTTCATAGGATACCAAAAGGAGACTGTTGGGTACACCTTCTATCACAGATCCGAAGGCAAGACATTCGTTGCTAAATTCGGATCCTTTCTAGAGAAGGAGTTTCTCTTGAAAGAAGTGAGAGGGAGGAAAGTAGAACTTGATGAGGTAACTGTACCTGCTCCCTTATTGGAAAGTAGTTCATCACAGAAACCGGTTCCTGTGATACCTACACCAATTAGTGAGGAAGCTAATGATATTGATCAAGAAACTTCAGATCAAGTTACTACTGAACCTCATAGGTCAAACCGAGTAAGATTCGCACCAGAGTGGTACAGTAATCCTATTCTGGAGGTCATGTTACTTGACCATAGTGAACCTACGAACTATGAGGAAGCGATGATGAGCCCAGATTCCACAAAATGGCTAGACGCCATGAAATCTGAGATGGGATCCATGTATGAGAACAAAGTGTGGACTTTGGTTGACTTGCCCGATGATCGGCAAGCCATCGAGAATAAATGGATCTTCAAGAAGAAGACTGACGCTGACTATAATGTTACTATCTACAAAGCTCGACTTGTTGCGAAAGGTTTTCGACAAGTTCAAGGAGTTGACTACGATGAGACTTTCTCACCCATAGTGATGCTTAAGTCTGTCCGAATCATGTTAGCAATTGTCGCATTTTATGATTATGAAATTTGGCAAATGGATGTCAAAACTGCATTCCTGAATGGATTTCTAGAAGAAGAGTTGTATATGATGCAACCAGAAGGTTTTGTCGATCCAAAAGGTGCTAACAAAGTGTGCAAGCTCCAGCGATCCATTTATGGACTGGTGCAAGCCTCTCGGAGTTGGAATAAACGTTTTCATAGTGTGATCAAAGCATATGGTTTTATACAGACTTTGGAGAAGCCTGTATTTACAAGAAAGTGAGTGGGAGCTTTGTAGCATTTCTAATACTATATGTAGATGACATATTATTGATTGGAAATGATATAGAATTTCTGGATAGCATAAAAGGATACTTGAATAAGAGTTTTTCAATGAAAGACCTCGGTGAAGCTGCTTATATATTGGGCATCAAGATCTATAGAGATAGATCAAGACGCTTAATTGGAATTTCACAAAGCACATACCATGATAAAGTTTTGAAAAAGTTCAAAAGGGATCAAGCAAAGAAGATAGAGAGAAAATGAAAAATGTTCCCTATGCTTCAGCAATTGGCTCTACCATGTATGAAATGCCGTGTACCAGACCTGATGTGTGCCTTGCTATTAGTTTAGCAGGGAGGTACCAAAGTAATCTGGGAGTGGATCACTGGACAACGGTCAAGAACATCCTGAAATACCTGAAAAGGACTAAGGATATGTTTCTCATTTATGGTGGTGACAAAGAGCTCGTTGTAAATGGTTACGTCGATGCAAGCTTTGACACTGATCCGGATGATTCTAAATCGCAAACCGGATACGTGTTTATATTGAACGGTGGAGCTGTCAGTTGGTGCAGTTCTAAACAAAGCATCATGGCGGGATCTACTTGTGAAGCGGAGGACATAGCTGCTTCGGAAGCAGCAAATGAAGGAGTCTGGATGAAGAAGTTCATATCCGATCTAGGTGTCATACCTAGTGCATCGGGTCCAATGAAAATCTTTTGTGACAATACTGGTGCAATTGCCTTGGCAAAGGAATCCAGATTTCACAAGAGAACCAAGCACATCAAGAGACGCTTCAATTCCATCCATGACCAAGTCCAGGTGGGAGACATAGAGATTTGCAAGATACATACAGATCTAAATGTTGCAGACCCGTTGACTAAGCCTCTCTCACGAGCAAACCATGATCAACACCGAGACTCCATGGGTGTTAGAATCATTACTGTGTAATCTGGATTATTGACTCTAGTGCAAGTGGGAGACTGAAGGAAATATGCCCTAGAGGCAATAATAAAGTTATTATTTATTTCCTTATTTCATGCCAAATGTTTATTATTCATGCTAGAATTATATTAACCGGAAACATAATACATGTGTGAATACATAGACAAACATAGTGTCACTAGTATGCCTCTACTAGACTAGCTCGTTGATCAAAGATGCTTAAGGTTTCCTAACCATAGACATGAGTTGTCATTTGATAAACGGGATCACATCATTGGGAGAATGATGTGATTGACTTGACCCATTCCGTTAGCTTAGCACTTGATCGTTTTAGTTTACTGCTATTGCTTTCTTCATGACTTATACATGTTCCTATGACTATGAGATTACGCAACTCCCGATTACCGGAGGAACACTTTGTGTGCTACCAAACGTCACAACGTCACTGGGTGATTATAAATTAAGGTGCTCTGCAGGTGTCTCTGATGGTACTTGTTGAGTTGGCATAGATCGAGATTAGGATTTGTCACTCCGATTGTCGAAGAGGTATCTATGGGCCCTCTCGGTAATGCGCATCACTATAAGCCTTGCAAGCAATGTGACTAATGAGTTAGTTGCGGGATGATGCATTATGGAACGAGTAAAGAGACTTGCTGGTAACGAGATTGAGCAAGGTATTGAGATACCGATGATCGAATCTCGGGCAAGTAACATACCGATGACAAAGGGAACAACGTATGTTGTTATGCGGTTTGACCAATAAAGATCTTTGTAGAATATGTAGGAGCCAATATGATCATTCAGGTTCCGCTATTGGTTATTGACCGGAGACGTGTCTCGGTCATGTCTACATAGTTCTCGAACCCGTAGGGTCCGCACGCTTAACGTTCGGTGACGATCGGTATTATGAGTTTATGTGTTTTGATGTACTGAAGGTAGTTCGGAGTCCCAGATATGATCACGGACATGACGAGGAGTCTCGAAATGGTCGAGACATAAAGACCAATATATTGGATGACTATGTTTGGACTTTGGAATTGTTCCGGGCAAGTTCAGACATATGCCGGAGTACCGGGGGGTTACCGGAACCCCCCGGGGAGTGTAATGGGCCTATTGGGCCTTAGTGGAGAAGAGGAGGGGCGGCTAAGGCAGGGCCGCGCGCCCCCTCCCCCTCTAGTCTGAATTGGACACGGAGTGGGGAGGCGCCCCCTTTCCTTCCCCCCTCTCTCCTCCTTCCCCTTCTCCTACTCCTACTAGGAAAGGAGGAGTCCTACTCCAGGTGGGAGTAGGACTCCCCTTGGCGCGCCCTCCTCCTGGCCGGCCGCCTCCCCCCTAGCTCCTTTATATACGGGGGCGGGGAGCACCCCAAGACACACAAGTTGATCATTGATCTTTAGCCGTGTGCGGTGCCCCCCTCCACCATAATCCACCTCGGTCATATTGTAGTGGTGCTTAGGCGAAGCCCTGCATCAGTAGCTTCATCAACACCATCATCACGCCATCGTGCTGAAGAAACTCTCCCTCGAAGCTCTACTAGATCATGAGTTCGTGGGATGTCACCGAGATGAACGTGTGCAGATCACGGAGGTGTCGTACGTTCGGTACTAGGATCGGTCGATCATGAAGACATACGATTACATCAACCACATTGTCATAACGCTTCCGCTTACGGTCTACGAGGGTACGTGGACGACACTCTCCCAACCCATCATCTAATAACTATTCCATAATGCATTCCCTTAGGCCCAAATATGGTGAAGTCTCATGTAGTCGACGTTCACATGACACCACTAAGGGAATCACAACATACATACCATCAAAATATCGAACACATATAAAATTCACATGAGTACTTGCAACAAGATTTCTCCCGTGACCTCAAGAACAAAAGTAACTACTCACAAATGATAATCATTCTCAAGATCAGACGGGTATTAAATAGCATAATGCATCTGAACATATATTCTTCCACCAAATTAACCATATAGTAATCAGCTACAAGATGTAATCAACACTACTAGTCACCCGCAAGCACCAATTTATAGTTTCCGTACAAAGATTGAACACAAGAGATGAATTAGGGTTTGAGAGGAGATGATGTTGTTGAAGATGTTGATGAAGATTGCCCTCGCCAAGATGGGAGAGTTGTTGGTGATGATGATGACGATGATTTCCTCCTCCGGGAGGGAAGTTCCCCCGGCGGAATCGCTCCACCGGAGGGCAAAAGTGCTCCTGCCCAAGTTCCATCTCGAGATGGCGGCGCTCCGTCCCAAACGTCCTTACCTTATTTTTTCTAGGTCAAAATGGCTTATATACCAGAAGATGGACACCGGAGGTGGGCTGGGCTGAGCACAAACCATCAGGGCGCGCCTGGGGGCCTGGCGCGACCTGGTGTCTTGTGCTCACCAGGTGGCCCCCCTCCGGTAGTTATTTGCTCCATTATTTCTTACTTATTCCATAAAAATTCCTCGTGAAGTTTCAGATCATTTGGAATTGTGCAGAATAGGTGGCCTAACGTAGCTTTTTCAGGTTCAAATTTCCAGCTGCCGGAATTCTCCCTCTTTGTGTGAACCTTGCATATTATGAGAGGAAAGACATTAGAATTACAACAAAAACATTATTATGCATAAAAATATTATAAATAACAATAGGTAAACATGAAATCCCTTTTATGGTAGCGAAAATGGCGCCGCTTCTCCCTCTTCGGTCTTGAAATCGAGCGAGACCGCCCGCCATGAAGACCAGCTAGATGGTAGCTGTGGCTTGAATGCGCAAGGTTGCTAGAGGAGTTCATCCACCAATACTTTGGCTTGACCAGCTCCCAGCGAACATGTAGAGCTGGATCTCCCCCTCTGGCGGGATCTGGCGCCTAGTTGCAACAGCAGGCATGAGCGTGCACGCATGACATTGACAAAGGAGGGGACATCGTGCTCGTAATGACCAGGTTGCAGGCATCGCATTGCCAATAGAGGCATTCAATCCCCATCCTTGAATGCGGCCGTTGGGAGCTTCGGTTGAGCTGGCATTCGAGGGGAGCGGTGTCTCCGGGACAAAAGATGAACCTGAAGACGTCAGATGACGAGTGTTGGGCGGCGGGATCTGGATCCGTTAGGGTGGCGGTGGTGGAGTGGTGAAACGAGGGGTCTGGATGAGGAGGCCATCACAGGGGTAGCAAGGGAGGGCGAGGATGCGTGGGACGCGACCGCCAGAGCGACGTGCAAGGGTGGCGCAGATGCCTACGCCGTCGTGAGAGCTCCTAAGGCCAACTTCATCGCGCGACCTATCATGTCCGCCCCCGTCCGTTTGGGGTAAAAGGGACAAACGAGACGGCCCAGCGCGCGGGCGCAAACGGACTTTTGTTCGTTTTGTGTCCGCTTCCGACCCATCCGCGGCCCAAGTTTGCGCCGTTTTTGGGTGAAACGGACACCACGCGAACGCGCGGGTTGTCTGCGCGTGTCCTCCCCTGGCTCGCCCGTCGGTGGCACAGGACGGGCCTTTTTCTATCCACCCCCCTCCCTCCCTCCGGCCGCATCCACTCCACTCTTCCCCACTCTTCCCCTCTCTCCCCCTCGCCGCCGTCGGCCGTCCACTGCCATTGCAACCGTGCAACTCGGACGCGCGCTTGCCCAGCCCCTTCCTCTCGTCACCGCCGAGCTACCCAAGCACGGCCACCTTGTTTGCGCACCCGCTGGCCGGATTTGGGGCGGATCCGGTCGGTCTTGAGCTCGCCCGACTGTGGGAGGCCGGGCCGTGCCATGGACTGGCCGGGCACCTTGCCGGAAGGCCCTGGCAGGGCCGCAAGGCCACATGCAGGCAGTGGCTCATCCTCTAGCCGCTCGGATCTGCATCGTCGGTGGTCCGCCGGCAGATACGCGAATGGCGGCCGGCCGGGCTCGGTGCTTGCCCAAAAGCTCGTCGGCGCATCGTTGCCCCTCATCAAGTGCGACCACTGCCCAAGGGTGGTCGTGCGCCGCGAGTCTACAACGCCGGAGCATCCCGGATGGGTGTTCATCAAGTGCTTAAACGATGGGGTATGTGCTCTTTTAGCTTCGGTTTGTGCTCTTGGATTAGACTAGTGGTGCTAACTTTAAGTTTTATTGTGTAGAACGGATGCAAGTTTTGGTATTGGGAAGAAGAGTACATCGATATGTTGATAGAGCGAAATGTAGTGCATGTTCATGCACTTTTAGCTAGCCTAGAGGCTTTAGATGAGACAAGTGCACTTGTTGCTAGATTACAGTCTAGGCACGATACTACGTGCGAAGAAGCAACAAGGCACGATACTACGTGTGAGGAAGCAATGTCGACTTCTGGCTTGAAGAAGAAAGGAGGAGGCAACGTCGTGCCTCCTCCACAGATCAACAATGAGTGCATCGAGAAGGCGCTAACCCAACTCAAGGGAGCAGTTATGGAAGTTGGGTATCTTCTCAAATGTATTCTTGTGGTTCTTATTTTCTTTGGCCTTGCTTTACTAGTCAAAATGTAACGATGTATTGTCATGTATCAAAAATGAATGATAAAAAAAGTTTAACGACTTGCAAAGAAATATACGCGGACAGGATGGGGCAAATGGATGCGGCCGCGTGTTGGGCGCACGGCCACCGCATCCCAGGACACGCCCGGACACGACTCCAAATTCTTCCCCAAATGGACAGAATCCGGACAAAGCGGACGTCCGTTTGAGGTCGCGCGGTGGAGTTG
>NC_041383.1:20428888-20527294 GCF_002162155.2 Triticum dicoccoides
ATTTTCTTTGCATATATACTTTTAGCCTACACGTCATGGCTTGATACCAACTCTACCTTCTATATCCAACAAGCTGACTTGCCGACTCTGGTCTCTATGTACTACTACTCACTATTATATGCAACTAATATAAATTACAACCTTTTCCGCGAGACAAAGTTACACGGACACAAGTGCAACCTGCAAAATCATGGCGGGACGCCATTTTATTTCAGATATGCTAAATGCCACGGCCGTGTACAGGTCCAGTGTCCTCTCCTCGCCCGTTAGCTTAGCCGTTCACCCTTCAAATAATCCTCTTATCTCCCCTTCCAGTTGCTCAACAGTATAGTAGTACTTCTTTTGTTTCTTCTCTCCCACAATTTGTCGCCTTAATAATGAAAAAGGCCCCCCTAAAACTCGTTTCCCCTTTCCCTGCAGTGCAGACAAGGACACCTCATACGGTGGAACAATGAAATCCACGATCTCCTGCCGCAGTTGATACCTGAGTTCCGCTGTAACCTTCCATGTCATCTGGCGATTACAGGTGGCAAGAAATTCTGCGGTAAACTCCTCCAAGTTTAAACGGTTCAGAGGAGCCCAACACTCGCCCAAGTAGCTCTTCTTGTACCGCTCGACCATTGAAGTGAGCCTACTCGCCAGTTCGTCGCCGGCAAAAGATGCTCTTTGACGCCGCACCATTTGCAGAACATCAAATGTGTTATTCAGGAGGAATATGCATTTCCCACCCTTTTCACTTTGGCGGATCAATTCTGCATCTTTCTCGAGCATGGATTCCCAACAATCAACCAAGTGGGAGTAAGGGTAAATAGCCAGGGCTTGTATGAGAAGGTCATTTGCTGGATGAATTGTTGATTCGTCGCTGCTACGGATGTCCACGACTATTCGTTCCCAATCATTCACCATCGTCTGAGCTGGCCGGTTCAAAGGCAGGTCCATCGCACTGTTAAGATAAGAACCATATATAAGATGATACTCCTAGAAATCACGTAACTGTAGTAGTACTTGATGGGGGAAAATAATCAGCTCGCCCTTATTACAAGATTTATCATGATGAGGAAGAAATTAGTAGGAGTACTGCTAAGAAGAGTAGTTAGCTGATGTCACTGCGTTTAGTCCTCCCGCATCTACTAATCCCCGTAGCAATATTAGGGGCGGCACGGCGACGCGATCACGAGCGGCGAGAGGCAGGCGGCGAGGCGAGCAGCGGCCGCGGACGCAGCGACGCGCAGCGACGCGCAGCGAGAGGCGCGCTGTACGACGAGCCGAGCACGCGCGTACCGGTGGCGTAGTTGCTGGGCGCGGCGAGAGGCATGCGGCACGGCGACGCGAGGACGCGCGGACCGGTGGCGTAGTTGCAGGGCGCGGCGACGCGAGGACGCGCGGACCGGTGGCGTAGTTGCTCGGCGGCGAGACGCGCGCCGTACGACGAGGCGAGCATGCGCCGAGCGATGCCGTAGTTGCTCGGCACGGCGAGATGCGCGCCGTGCGGCGAGGCCAGCATGCGCGGAGCGATGCCGTAGTTGCTCGGCACGGCGAGATGCGCGCCATACGGCGAGGCGAGCATGCGCGGAGCGATGCCGTAGTTGCTCGGCACGGCGAGATGCGCGCTGTACGGCGAGGCGAGCATGCGCGGAGCGATGCCATAGTTGGTCGGCCAGGCGAGATGCGCGCCGTACGGCGAGGCGAGCATGCGCGGAGCGATGCCGTAGTTGCTCGGCACGGCGAGATGCGCGCTGTACGGGGAGGCGAGCATGCGCGGAGCGATGCCATAGTTGGTCGGCCAGGCGAGATGCGCGCCGTACGGCGAGGCGAGCATGCGCGAAGCGATGCCGTAGTTGCTCAGCACAGCGAGATGCGCGCCGTACGGCGAGGCGAGCACGCGCGGACCGGGGCCTAGTTGCTCGGCCCGGCGACAGGCGTGCAGTACGGCGGCGCGAGCACGCGCGGACTGGGCATAGTTGCTCGGCGCGCTGAGAGGCGTGCTGTACGGCGAGGCGAGCATGCGCGAAGCGATGCCGTAGTTGCTCGGCACGACGAGATGCGTGCCGTACGGCGATGCGAGCACGCGCGGACCGGGGCATAGTTGCTCGACCCGGCGACAGGCGTGCAGTACGGCGGCGCGAGCACGCGCGGACTGGGGCATAGTTGCTCGGCGCGCCGAGAGGCTTGCTGTACGGCGGCGCGAGCACGCGAGGACGCGCGGACCGGTGGCGTAGTTGCTCGGCGCGGCGAGAGGCGAGCACGTTCAGCGCGGCGAGAGCTGCGGCAGTTGCGGACGCGCAACTATGGCATGCTGCGCGAGCGGCGACCCGGCAATCCGCTGCCGTCGCGGACGCGAACCTACGGTATGCCGGGCATGCAGCGAACCGGCAAGCTACGGCTTTCGCGGACGCGCACCAGTGGCACCGCCGAGCACGTTCTGAAGCGAGCGCAGCGCGACACGGTAAGGCACACAGGGGGCGGCAACCGACGCGGCGGCGTCAAGGGGCGACGCTCTCTCGACGCCGCGACTGTGCGGGGTTCTAGGCCAGGCTCGACGCGGACGGCGAAGAAGGGAGGCGCACAGACGAGGTGCCTACCGAGTGGAAGCAAAAAGGACACTGGTGATTTGATTCATGTGTACCTGAATATGGAACCGGCAACGGCATCGAGCGGTCCTCGGAACCTTCCATCCCCTGCCGCTTCCATTGGTTCAGCCGGGCCGGCTTGCTTCGCCGTCGTCGTGGATGCCGCTGCTCGAACCGCTGTCGCCGGGGTTGCACTTGCAGCGCACGATCGGGGGCTGGGCGGTGGGGTGGGGGGAGTTGCGGAGGACGGCGGCTTCGAATTTTGTTGGACGGAATTCTTGATGGGTTCTGGCGCGCGAGCTTTTTTCTATATAGGCTTGCAGATTAGCTGAAGCCGACGTTTGGACGACAGCGACCCAGAACGCGTCCGCGAGATCGGCTGTGTATCCCTGCATTGCAGCCCCTCCTGTGGCGCACCCATCCTCGAGGACACACCCCGACATTCATCATACATAAAAATTGATTACTCCGTATCGTAGACATTCAACTACGAACATAGCTCCTAAAAAAAGGACAAATCAATGATACATGTGGATGGTGATATTTTTTTCTTTTTGCGGTGAGCGGATGGTTGTAGTTTAAACTGTGCGAATTATATTCCCTAAATTTCGAACGAAACATGTTTTTGATCAGTTTCCTTTTTCAGGGGGTGCTCAGAATCTGGACTTACATCTCACAAAATAGTGTAATACAGTACGTTGTACGTCCCTAAACAAGTATGCGCCACAGGCTGGGTTGCACGTGATCGGTCGCAATGGATACGTCATATGTTGTGAAAACACTGCGGTCACCGCTTTTTTTTTTTTGCGGTCACCGCTTTATCCCACCTTTTCCGTTCCCCGTTGCCTTTCCCGTTCCCGGGCAAACATCGCTATATTATATATAGTACAATAATCTCTTGCTAATCGTGCGCCGAGGAATCGTTCCGGATTTTCTTTCTTGCCAAATACTAGACGTTTGGCTGACAAAGCAGGGTATAATAATCCAGATTTGTAGATTGCCGATCCCACCTGCCGAGGGATGTGTACAGACTATGCTTTCGCCTTCCCACCTGGATACGTGCATGGCAGGCCAGGACACGTGGCATGACACGAGAGCTGGAGCGTGCGTTGTTGACTTGCTGGGGGTCAAGCGCCAAACGGCTGGTGGAGGTGTTTCCTGTGGGTCCCTGATATTGCCTTTTTTTTCTAGAACCTGTTTGGTAACCATGGCAGGCAGAGAAATGAGAGTTTGCACAAGGGTATCTGTGGAGGGATTAGGTATTGAAAGTGAATTTTCACTCCCATTTCTTGTTTGCTATTCCTTCTGTCCGGAAATACTTGTCATAAAAATGGATAAAAGGAGATGTATCTAGACGTATTTTAATTCTAGATACATCCTTTTTAGCCATTTTGATGACAAGTATTTTCGGACGGAGAGAGTTTTGTGGACCATAATGGGCTGGCCCAGCTAAAGGGGCCGGTTCAGATAAAGGCCCACAAGATTTTTGTGTACCATAATGGGCCGGCCTAAGTAAAGGCCCACAAGATTCTTGCGGATCATAATGGGTCGGCCCAGCTAAAGGCCCACGAGATTTCGCCGACATTAATGGGCCAGCCCAGCTGTATGCCCACAAGATTTTGAGGACCCTAGTAGTCCGGCCCATTAACTGGCTGCTATATTTTGGGCCAAATGTCGGCCCATATTTGATCCGGTCCATTAATAGTCTGTCACGTTTCGGGCCTAATAATGGCCCATATGAGATCCGTCCCGTTAAAAGTCTACCACGTTCTGGGTCAAACTACGGCCCAGATCAGGTCCGACCCTTTAAGAGGCTTTGGGCTCAATTGTGGCCCATATCAGATTCGGCCCGTCAACTGGACGCTATGCTTTTGGGCCCACTTGCTAAAGGCCCATTTAGTAATTTGGCCTGATATTAGTTTCGGCCTGTTAAGGGCCCGTTTAACATTTCGGTCCTATATTAATTTTGGCCTGTTAAAAGCCCGTCATATAGTTGGGCCTAACTACGGCCCGGTTTGCATCCGGCCTGCTCGCAGCCGATATCTGATTGGGCCAAACAAGGACCAAGACAATTTTGGCCTGTTAAAAGCCTGTGATTTGATTCGCACAATCATGGGTCGGGGTCCATTTCGGGCTGCTGCCGGCCCGTGAGCTGTTCGGCATGTTTCAGGCCCAACCTACATCGTGATTGCATGACGGCCCGATTATGTACCGTAATTATACGGTTTGGCCGGTTTACTGCGAAGACATGATATATATACAGTAAAATAACTACAGCATCGTGAATAAGAAAAAATCTAGACTATACAATAAAGAAATTACGGCATATTACATCCACTGGGCATCAAAGTTCGCCACTATGATAATAAATCACAAGCAGACAACAGATTACATACACTGGGCATCAAAGATCGCCACTAGTGCAAATAAACACGCCGACAAAATAATATACAAAATCGACAGCACTTCAATAGAGTTCAAGAAAGGTTAGCCCTGCTGGGGAGCTGCAGCGCAAGCAGCTGGGCAAGATGATGAGACTGCGCTTGTTCAACACTTATATCTTCCTCACTCTGAAAGATAAACAAGCAGACTGATGATAGGTTTTTCACATAAAAGTATCAGTGCTGACAATTCATCACATTTCTTACTAACGAATAAAGTGACACAGTTTAAACTTGCATTAGCACAATATGGTGTTATTCAGGGCAAGACATGGCAGGAAATGACACTGTGAAGGAGTTGGTAGCTTCACGATACCACTGGATTACAGATCAAGAACTCATAAGTATCAATGGTTAGTGTGCTGTCAATTTATCCCATTTCAGATTGGCAAATAAAGAGACGGTTTAAATAATAGTAGAATGATATTACATTGTTCATAGTTAAGACATTGCAGAATATGACATTGTGCTGTAGTGGGTAGGTTCACCACACCACTAGATTACAGATAAAGAACAGAAGCATACATGCAGTGCAAAAGAAGATCACTTGCTCTGTATAGTTTAATTTACATGGTATGAAGAAGGAACTTGGTTGTACAACTGAAAACTTAAATTGAGAAGGACAAACTTTTGTTTATGAACTACATAATAAACTTTAAACATGCAATTTGATGCAAACACAGAAAATAAACAGTTGTTGCAGTCATGCCTAACCAAATATATACAACAAAGTTTAAAGGCTTGAGAAGGACAAACTTACATTATTGGTGAAGACAGACTCTATAAAGGCCTTGTCCATGCTGATGGGGGGCGGGGCAATTCAAAAATTTTACCACAGAATCTTCTTCATAAGCATTGCCTTTATTCTACATTTTGTTAAGAGTAAATATAGATGTGATAATATACGAAAAAATGGAGAATATTTAAGATAAGATGAAGAGTGATGCTACATAACCAAGTAGCTATAAATGTAAGTGTAGCGATATAGGCAAAAGGTACAACCAAGAGCAATGCACAACTAAACTTCTTCAGTACCAATCTTATGGTAAGAGTAAATATAGATCCGATGTGTAGAAAATGGAGGGCAAAGGAAAATAAGTTGCAGAATGATGGTACATGAACAACTACCTGTCATTATAAGTGCACTGATAAAGGACAACATGTACTTACAAGAACAATGCAGAGCTAAAAAAACATTGGCATTGGATATATTCTACACTAATGTAACCATTCATACAGATCAGATAATTTGGAGCGAACAATTGATAAGCAAGCTATCATGCATACTGCTGTCACATAATGAACCAGGTATGTATGCAAGTACAGTGATACAGGATAACAGGTACTAACAAGAGCAAAGCAGCGGGCAGCATATTTGCGATATCCTGTCGTTCTTTTCAAACCAGAATTCTTCTTCGAGCAGATTTCCCGCAAAAAAGATCCGTAAGGCACATGCGAAAAAGTAGAAGTTCAAATTGTCATGTGATTTCATAGATAGTACCTCATCCTAGGAACGAGACCAGTGCATAACAAGGTTTTTCCATTCAATGTCTTCTAAATTTAGCATAGAAGACTTCACCGGAAATTCGTTTATAGACTTGCCATCAAAGTGTGATTTCCTCAGGTAACACCGATACTGCTGCAATGCTTCCTTGAAAAGCACAAGCAAGCTTTGCTCGTCATGACTATCCAAATTGGCCCTGGCCTAGTTACAACAATGTAATGTAAATCATTGATGTGTTCAATCAGCAGAAAACAAGAAAATAATAACCATGAATAATAGCACTTACAAGTAAGTTGGACAGAAAGATGTGAAAATGGTGTTTGTCTTCACTATAATCTTCCCATGATGGGAATATATGCACGTAGTCCTTAACAACATTGAAAGCATTGTCTTTTAAACTGGGAATAAATGGAATAGGGTTCCAATCTGCAGGAATTGGCCGTCTCTGCAGTTGGGATAGGTCTTCGGCCGGTGGACTTGCTGTACTTTTTGCTGGAATGGGATTTTTCTATTGTACGGCTGGTGCTATGGCAAATGAAATCGGTATATCTTTGCTGGAGTGCAGGTCCTGTGTGGTGGGGCTAGTGGTGTGGCCAGTGAAGTATGGGTACAGTCTGCTGGAGTCGGTCCTACATTCTGTGTCACTGGTTGTACAACCAATATAAGTGGGGTGATGTCTGATTTCTCCGGCACCACCATGTTTTTCAAGGACTTTGCTGGCGCTCCTTCAGGTTCGGCAATCACCCTCTTCCTTTTTGATGCCTGATGCACAAGAACAACATTTGAGTGGAAAAACATGGTATGATGACAGATGTAATATGTATTGATAATGGTGGGCATGGCATCTTGACATATATGATGAGTAAACTAAGCAGATGGTGGTGCAACAAAGTAGAAGAAATGCAAGACAACATATGCAAGATACCCGCAATCAATAAAACCTTGCCAAATTAGAACAGGCACCTTGATGGGTGAATAGGACAGGCCATTTGCCTTTGACTCCTCGAGGTTAGAATAGTCATTAGGATCATATTCTAAACAAGAATCAACAGGTGGGGAGCGTATGAGTTTCATTGCATCCGGAATGGCACTCAATGCCTTGGTGCCAATTTTGTAAGTCATTGCAGTGTTTAGCTTCAAGAGTGCACTGCTGCTAGTGCGACATAAAGCAGCTACACAGATCATAGTATAGATATAATGGGGAAAACCGTAAGCATCAGAGTAAAATCAGCAAAGTGGAACTTGCTGGAATATATGTGCTAGTACTGCCGGTACAACTAGAAAGGCTTTGGATACCAGTTCTCTTCAACTGAAGGTGCGGTACTGTTAATATCAGTGTAACTCTCAAAGGTGACACATCTCCCCGCATTTCCTTGCTATTCTTATAGGATTCAAGTGGGCAGGTCACTACAAATCCTATTCCTATGTTTACAAAATCCTACGAATCAAAGAGGCTCAAAGTGTCCATCACAACCGACCGTATAGATCTCTGCACTGCAAATGTCCCTGCTCATCTTCAGTACAACGAACATACTGTACTACTATCATACTCCCTCTGTTCCAAAATATAAGTCTTGATAGAGATTTCCACTATGGATCACATACAGATGTATCCAAATACATTTTAGAGTGTAGATTCCCTCATTTTGCTCCATATGTAGTCCATGGTGGAATATATACAAAGACTTGTATTTAGGAACGGAGAGAGTCACTACAAGAAATATGTTAACTAGTGACCTTCTCTTAGTGACCTTAGCTAAATTGGTCGTAAATCCACGGCCATTTCGCTTGGAAGGGCTGAAACCCTGAATTGCCTTAGACCAAATGGTCATAAAAGCAGACAAGAGTGGTCCATGACCTTATTTCTACCTGATTACGACCAATATAAATGGTCATGAGGTTGTGAACGTGGATGCATTAGTACTTATTGCTATGACTAGTCGCCACCTCATCAGTTTTGCCTATGTGTCATGTCCATGTGTCAATTTTTGCCCTAGGTTGTGAAGCAACCTATATTTCTGTTATTCCAAAAATTCCCAAAAAATTCTCATAAATTGTTTGGATCATATCTTCATCAAATATGTCAAAAACCTTCCTTGCCTAGTTCAAAAATAACTCAACAATATTCATTTTCCTATTTTGTTCGGAGCAACACTTTGTGAAGGAAGTGTTATTTATATATTCTTGATTTCCCTAAAAATTTGTGAAGACATTCTTCTTACTATATGATCATCCTCAGCCAAAACTCACGCCCATTGGCCATGTGCATTTCCCGTACCGCTAATCAAACACTTGGCTGCTAATTCATGTTTGAGCATATTTCGGTCTCCTCATGAGAATCTTATGTTATAATTTTCTTCCTAGCACCTACCTGGGGAGTGCCCAACCCACTAGACATGCCTAGGCCACCCAGAACGCATGGCAATGCCACGGTCACGCGGTGACCATGCGGCGGGCATGCGAGCTTATGCGCTCTAGAGTTGGGGCCCTCGGACACCATCCAAACCTCAATGTCTCGCCATCAAACCATGTATTTATGATTAAATAGATACTTATTTACCTAGAAATGATTTTTGGAAAAAATAAAGAGCAAACTATGAGGCACCTGCAGTTCAAATTTGACCCGCTTCCAACTGAATCGACGGGAATTTGTCTTTTTCACCAGAGATGGATCAAAACTATTGACACCCAACCATTTTGTCAATTGTGCATTAAATATGGACTAGTATTTTTATAAAATTAATTAGGTCCAATTTTGCAACAAATATATGGTAGGTCCTTCACAAAAAAACTCATTTCGGGCACTCGGAAAAAGGAAAATGTATTTTCCGTGAAAATAAAATGAAAACTCCCTTAGGCAACATTGTTTGGAATTCCAAGATGCACCCTTGTGCACAATATGAGATCATTTTAACAAACTATGCCATGAATGTGGCCATAAGATTGATCATTTGGCTTGAAAGCCATGAATCTTCATGCATGATAGCTCGTTTCTGTGAACACTTTTTTAAAAGAATTGCCGTATTGCAAGTTTATTTTTTTTCCTGTAAACTTGGTCACATATAATGACACAATGCGAAGGTTTTCCAATTTTTTGATTTTTTTTGAATTTTTTATGCCCGTTTCAAAATGCGGTCAAAACGGCGGGCTTGACCGTTCCTAGCTAGTGGTTGACTCTTGGAATTTTTTTGGTGTTTCTATGATTAAATAGATACTTATGTATCTAGAAATATTTTTTGGAAAAAATAAATAGCAAACTATGAGGCAGCTGCAGTTCAAATTTGACCCGCTTCCAGCTGAATCGACGGGAATTTGTCTTTTTCACCAGAGGTGGATCAAAACTTTTTACAGCCAACCATTTGGTCAATTGCGCATTAAATATGACCTAGTATTTTAGAAAAAATGATTTGGTGCAAATTTGCAACAATTATTTGGTAGGTCCTTCACAAAAAAAACCTCATTTGGGGCACTCGAAAAATGGAAAATGGCTCTTGTGTGCAATGAAAGTGAAAACTCCCTTAGGCAACATTGTTTGGAATTCCAATATGCACTCTTGTGCACAATATGAGATCATTTGAAAAAACTATGCCATGAATGTGGCCATAAGATTGATCATTTGGCTTGAAAGCCATGAATCTTCACGCATGATAGCTCATTTATGAGAAAACTTTTTAAAATAATTTCCGTATTACAAGTTTATTATTTTTCCTGGAAACTTGGTCATATATAATGACACAATGCGAAGGTTTTCCAATTTCTTGATTTTTTTTAAATTTTTTGTGCCTGTTTCAAAATGCGGTCAAAACAACGGGAATGACCGTTCCTAGCTAGTGGTTGAATCTTATAATTTTTTTTTGGTGTTTCTCTGATTAAATAGATACTTATGTACGTAGAAATGATTTTTTGAAAAAATAAAGAGCAAACTATGAGGTAGCTGCAGTTCAGATTTAACCCGCTTCCAACTGAATCGGCGAAAATTTGTCTTTTTCACCAGAGGTGGATCAAGGCTTTTGACACCCAACCATTTGATCAGTTGTGCATTAAATATGGCCTAGTATTTTAGAAAGTTGTTTTCGTCCAATTTTGCAACAAATATATGGTAGGTCCTTCACAAAAAAAAAACTCATTTCAGGCACTCAAAAAATGGAAAATGAAATTTTCGTGCAAAGAAAATGAAAATCCCTTAGGCAACACTATTTGGAATTCCAAGATGCACCCTTGTGCACAATATAAGATCATTTGAACAAACTATGCCATGAATGTGGCCATAAGATTGATCATTTGGCCATGGATGTGGTCAAACTTTATTATTTACCATAGTCAAAATTTATTATTTTTCCTGTAAACTAGGTCAGATATAATGCCACAATGCGAAAGTTTTAATTTCTTTCTTTTTTTTGAATTTCTTTCAAAATGCTGTCAAAACGGCGGGTATGACTACAGGTCTTCGGTCACCGGGAAGGTGGCGATGACGACCTCCTCGCTCGCGACCACCTCCTCGATGCCCTGCTCTTCTACGTGCCGAGGTCCTTGCTGGCGGCCTTGCCGGATAAAAATCCAGAGCTTCTTTATTCATTATAGCCGCTCCCGCGCCCGAAGTTGAGACGTCGAATGATCCAGAAACCTAAGCTACTAGGACCTAAAATCTAAAGCTAAAATGATGCACACACGCGGAATCCGACGACCCTCCTCACAACCGACGACCAAGAAGTCACCGGCGAAGGGGAACCGCCAAAAGACGGCGCCGAAAGAGTCGGTTCTCTTAGACAAAGAGATGTGCACTTTATTTTTAGTCAATTATGACATACTTGTATGGTCTCACACACGTATGCTCTTTTTTTTTTGAAATAATCACTCACATATACTCTGTTTTGATTGGTTCAGAAGCATGTCACGCGGATCATGGAGCACCGTCCGATCCATCCGGATCCAACGGCAGCGCTCCCCCCTCACCTTCTCACCTCACCTAGCCCAACAAACCACAGGCCACAGCCCGCACTCCTCCCTCGTCCCCCGCACACCCTAGCGAACCCTAGCGCTCCCCGATCCCTCTCCCCTCCCCTCCCCTCCCCTCGCCGCCACCCACCTCTCCCATCGCTCTCCAAGATCCAGCGTGCTCCAAGATCCAGCGCGCGGCCTTCCTCTCCTCGATCCCCAATCCGGCTACAAAGATGGCTGCTCCCGCGTCGGCCTTCTTCCTCGCCCCTGATGCCACTGCTGTCTCCTCTCCGGTGAATGCGGAGGAGCCACCGCCGTCGAGGCAGCCGCCGGTTGGAGCCTCGCCTCTTCTCCTCTCCGGTCGCCGTGGAGGTCCGCCGCGTCCAACGTCCTCGACGCCGCCCGGAACCCTAGGCGGCCCATCTCTTCCTCCCATGGCCATGGCCATGGCGAGCCTGCAAGATGTGCAGCATCAGGTCAGACCCCTCACCTTCTTCTTCTTCTTCTACCTACCTCTGGTGTTCTTCCTCTCCACAACCACTGATGCAAACATGGTGGGGAAGATATTGATTTCCCAGCTCGCCTGACGGCCCGCTCTCCTCGGCCCCGCGCAGATCTTCGAGTACAACGGCTCCGCACCCTGCAGCCACCGGTCCGGGACGAGCGCAGCGCCGGTTCGGGTGTCCTGCGCCAACCAGAGCGCGCCCCAGGTGCTCGACAGAACGCCCGCTGCAGTGGTCGGGTGGTGCAGTGGTCATAAGAATACGCTCGGGAACATCGAGTCAGGTCTACTAGGGCGGCATCCGCGGCTGTCGTCGTCGGCTACTTCATCTACAAAGGCTCCAAGCTCGCCCACGACTCCACTACCCTCCAGGTTATGTCCGAATGCTCGCTCCCTCCTCCCCTCAGATCCACTAACGTGTTGGTTGGAATCAATGGATATTCACATGATGTATACACGGATCTGCAGCTTCACATCTTTGTCCTGAATCATAATGAGTATCTTTTCTTGCCATTGATTTCTGCACGTATGGTTCAGCACGCATGTCTAGATCTACATGTTCACCTGGCCTATGGTGCATCTCAATCATGGATGAAAAAATGTCAAAATCCTAGCTTATAGACACTGTACTAATGTGGGTGGATACAATTTCAGAAGATGAAACTTCAATAAAATGAGAAGGCAAAATTATATTGATTGTTGTCTTCCATACTTTTCCTGAATCATAATGCTGAACTTTTCTTTTGATTTATGTGTCTTTATTTAAGTTAGCTCATCATGAGCTATAGGTTCAGCTGGTTTGTTTGTTGGATGCTAGGTCTTTCTCGTCATTTTTTACAACCTTTTGATTTGTATCTTGAGCCACATTTTCTACTTCTTGTCTTTTCAATGTGAGAATACCAGACACGAAATGATGCATATGCACTATGATACCTGGATCACTTTAAATTCAGGATTATTCATGGCTAATTCAGGATTGAAGCAGGGGAAACCCACCTCCTCCATATTGCCTGCTGATTATTTGGGGATGTCTGTGGAGAGATGTTGATACTTCTATAGGCCTATCACTTTAAATTTTATTACAACCAGTTTTATGCCTAGAACAATCATGGTGTCTAGTTTCTGCTTTATGCCCCACGTTTTACTAGCTACAAGCTCAGCTTTGTGCTCTGTAGGAAATAAGTACATCATTATTTAGGCGTGTTCTGATAATAGTGAAGAATAAACGTGTCTTCTGATGTGGTGGTGCCAAACAAAATTTCTATGCTTATGCTGAGTTTACTTTTAATATTGTGAACATGACAATTTATAGGCTGTACTGAAGTTCCACTCCTTTTATTCTGTGTGCTGAGCTTACCTTTGTATGTCAGGATTTTTTCTTCATCTATTACCCTTCCTTTGGCTGTAGTTTATCTTCGTACAGAAACCAATCTTGGTGTTCTTCCTACTTGCATTTGATTATGTTTTTAAAATTCCCTAGCACAACTATATATGACAATGTGGGTATTTTTTTCTGTTTTCAGTGTCTATAGTGCATTTGCATGATCTTGAATTATGTGCTACAGAATATAATTAGCTGATTTAAACTGCTGTTTTCCTTCGCCTAATCAAATGCCCTTTGTTTTTGCAGTATGCATACCCAAGACAAGCTTGCGGTCATGATGAAGGTGCTGATCTGTGTTTCCTATCTTCAGAAGTAAAATGTTTGCTTGCTACCTTCTTTAGGGTACTGCTTTCTAATCAAGTTCTTGAACACAGGAGTTATGTATACAAATCATGTGCTATTTATGTCCTGTTTTATGTCCTGCTTTAGCTTGCAAACCTGATAATTTGTTGTCTGTTCTCATTTCTTGTCATGTAAGGGAATTAGAACTACAGAAATATATACGTACATGTACCTCAGCTATTGCAAATACCAACTATACATCATCTTGTTAATTACTACAGTAACTAGATGGAACCTTCATGTTGTTAGCTTGCACTACTACAGTAACTAGATGCAATCCATTTTCATTAAATGCATTCTGGTTAGGATTTTTGTCATGGCTGTTCTGTTTCCTATAGATCTGGTCACTACTGAAATTTCATTCTAGGACTTCGTCATGTGATTATTAGTTATTTTTAACCAATGCTAGTCCTAGCATGTGTACACTCTAATCTCTAATGATGTTTGTCTTTGTGTTCAGGAGCTCCAGGTCTACAAAATTTGAAGTTCGAAACCATATAGCTCTACTCAGCAAAGAGCTCTTCTATTTGATTGTAATAGAATGTAAATATTGTAATATTGTAATAGTAGGCATATTTGGGTTGTAATAACTATGTATAGATTGTAATAGACTTAGTTAGTTTTATTTGATGAACTACATTTGTACTGTTCTGTTTGAAATATTGATTATGTATGCGATTTGAAAACGTGTGGAATGGAAACCTAATTTGTGGGATCCACTTATGCAAATAATCTGAGCAGTTTTGAATTTTCTGCCAAGTGGGCCCAATGTGTGAGAAGATGACAAGTGGGACCAGCTCCAAAATATAATGGCCCAAACAATGTTAAAAGGCCCCGGCCCAGAAATAAATAAAAGGCTGAAATGGGCTTGGCACGCTTAATGTACAGAAAAAATAAACATTAAAAAGGCCGAATTGTTGGGCTCAGCCCATGTAAAACACCGAATCGGACCGGGCTGATTCTTGTGCCACATCATCTTGCCACGCTGGATGCCTACGTGGCTTGGGGAGGCTGCTAGTGACCAAAATTTTGGTCAAAGAACCAACGACCTTTTACATATCACAGAGAAGGTCTTATAGTCAGTTTACGACCGCCAGCTTTTGACCTTCTGTTTTTTGTCACAAAAAGGTCGTAAATGAAAAACCATGACCTTTCAGTGACCAATAGTGGTGGTCACAAGTTGACATATTTCTTGTAGTGAGTACATATTAAAAAAGAATGGAAGAGGAACATGGTAAAGAAGAACAAGCAGATTTTGGATAATAAAATGTTGGTTGCGCAGTGCCCACACATGATGAACCAGAGCGCATTAAGAATGCAACTCCCAGCTGTCTCTCGACCATTTCAGGCGGTTGGATGAAGATCCTACGTCTCCTAACCCTTCTTCTTCCGCGTCTCTAATTCTTCCCATATAGAACACCGCACGGGCCGCCGGTCCCCACCGCCTGTGTTCCTCCGCCACCCCCACCCCCACCCCCTCCCCAACCCCCACCCGCGTTGAGTTTTCTTTGTTCGACGAGGCCCCACAACCACCCGATCCCCTTCGTTCACACCGGCGAACTCCGGCGAGCTCTGAAAAATCGACTGACCCAATTTTGAAATTTAGTCTACTGTGATTTAACTAGTGTGGAATATAAAAGGGGAAAACCATAAGCATTGGGAGTATAGTGTTGAGCGTGCCATGGCGGATCTGAAGGTGAAAACCGAACAAAGGCAACTTCGCAACGAAGACAAGAAATCTGAGTAAAGCAGTGGCGATCTATTTTCTTGCTGCGATAAATAAGTTGAGCAGATACAAAAGAGTACCGCCTCTGGTGCGGTGCCATGTACGCATCTACTGAGAATTTGACGATGATGCGGTAGTGATGGCTGTCGGCGGCGTGGAACCAAATCCAGGAGGGTAGACGGTGGCCTCAGGGCGCGGTGGACAAGACGGTCGTAGGAGCGGCACCGGCAAGGTGGACGACGGCGGGGATTGAGGGAGTCCTGGATAAGGGGGTATCCGGACAGCCGGACTATATACATCGTTCGGACTATAGAAGCGTCAAGATACAAGACTCAAGACTTCGGCTCATGTCCGGATTGGACTCTCCTTTGCATGGAAGACAAGCTTGGCGATCCAGATATTATGTTTCCTTCCTTGTAAACGACTCCATGTAAACCCTAGCTCTCCGGTGTCTATATAAACTGGAGAGGATGGTCCTTAGAAGGCCGATCACATTTACAATCATACCATCATAGGCTAGCTCTTAGGGTTTAGCCTCTACGATCTCGTGGTAGATCTACTCTTGTATTCCACATATGTTCAATATCAATCAAGCAGGAAGTAGGGTTTTACCTCCATCGAGAGGGCCCGAACCTGGGTAAACATTGTGTCCCTTGCTTCCTGTTACCATCAGCCTAAGACGCACAGATCAGGACCCCCTACCCGAGATCTGCCGGTTTTGACACCGACATTGGTGCTTTCATTGAGGCTTCCTCTATGTCGTTGCTTCGAGGCTTGATGGCGTCTTCAATCGTCAACAATACGATCCAGGGTGAGACTTTTCTCCCCGGACAGACCTTTATGTTTGACGGCTTCGCACTGCGGGCCAACTCGCTTGGCCGGTTGGAGCAGATCGACAGCTTCGCCCCTGGCCACCAGATCAGGTTCGGAAACTTGAACTACACGACAGATATCAACGAAGACTTGATCTTCGATGGGTTCGGGCCTGCGCCAGGAGCGCCGGACAGCCACGACGAGCACGGTCTAGACCTGCCGTCGGACAGTGCCCGGGACATCGTCCCCGAAGCAGCCCCGGAACTAAATCTAGGGCAGGTTGCGTCGCCTATGGACGGAGGGCTGGACCCCGCCCCGAAGGCCGCACACTTATCGGCAGTGGAGCCGAACACGGGTCTCACATCAGCGGAGGCCTATAACCCTGGGCCCCTGGACTCGTATCCGGCCGTTGGCCCTGGCCCGCACACTCTCGAGCCAGCTGAGCTAGGTTGGGCTCCGGTGATGGAGTTTGTCGCTACAGACATCTCTCGGCACTCGCTTTTTGGCAACATGCTGAACTCATTAAAGTCCCTCTCTTTGTCAGGAGGCTCTGAGCCGAACTATGTCTGGCTTGAGTGGGAAGCAGGCGACGAAGGAATTCGCTGCCCGCCCGCCACCCACTTTGTCGCCACGATCGATGACTCAACCGACGTGCTCGACTTCGACTTCGAAGACATCGACGACATGGACGACGATGCAAGAAATATACAGGAGCCACCGCTAACAGGGCGGTGGACAACCACCTCTTCAAACAATATATACATGGTGGACACATCGAAAGAAACCAATGGCGATGTGGCAGTGGAGGACAGCCCCTTGGGAGGAAAAGCAAAATACGGGCGTCTACAACGCCACTCCAAACCCCACCACATCAACACCGATCCCGGAGATAATTCGGATAGTACCGAAGAGGAATACAGTCCTGATCAGCCGACCATCAAGCAGGCCGCACAGGCCACGGTGGGATACTTGGAGAGGGATAACTATACACCCCCCTCCGAATACGAGGTAAGCCTCGGCAATGATGAATTCGGCGTGCCTGAAGACCCAGTGGAACAAGTTCGCTTTAGGCGACGACTCATAGCCACTGCAAAGAGTCTGCAAACGAAGCAAGAGCAGCTTAAGGCCGAACGGTATTTGCTAATAGAACGGTGGACCAAGATCCTGGCCACCGAGAAGTACGGACTCGACCGCCCTAACAAAGGGCACACGCGGCACAACTGGCTACCTCAACCTAAGCAGGAAAACTAAAGGCGCATAACCCGACGTCCGCACACCACTACGGTCCAAACCAGCAAGAAGGATACACGAAGAAGCAGCCTCAAGCCCTGGTGCAACGGTCATAAACGGCAAATCAGGGAAGCTGGTATCAAGTTAAGAAAATCCCAGTCCGGTCAACGGACAAAGAACGGCTCAAGCCTATTCGGCCAAAGCCACGAATTCGATCAACCATGCGAAACTCACAGTACTCCCAAAAGAACGGCAAAACATACTAATAGAGAATGCCGGATCTACAAAGTGAAGCAACCGGGCGTGTGCCGGAAACATTGAGGGGAGGCGCTTAGTCAAAAGCCCCCCCAGCTCAACAGTACGGCCGATGGCCCCCTACCATACAAACCACAACAATTCAATTGCACACCCCTAGACCTAACAGTCTAGGGGCTCCTCAAACAATAAAGCCCAAGCAGGCATGCAAATAGCATGTTCTACGAGGTGTCAGGCACAAAGGCCAGGATCATTGGCCCGTCGCCCTAACGGTTGTTTTCAGATAACCAAATAAGGCCGCGCCACCGGCGCATTCCCCCTATACGATATTACACCGTATGCTAACAGGATGAACCACGTTGGCTAATATTCCACGTGGTAAATCATCAGGCCAGCACCGGTAATACACTCACGCCTGCGTGCAGAGCCAAACCCCGCCCTTAGAAGCGGAGATCATACAGCTGCCAGAGTAGCAAGTCGCGCACGCATGTCAACATTTTGATATGACAGCCAACTATCCAGACACCAACCGAGGAGTCTGGACTGCTTCTCAAATAGCGACTGGGGTCACCAGGGTCCGATCAGGAACCTTTGGACCAACCAGGTGAGGGCGTTCGGCGGCCTCCACGCACTTACCTTCACAAACTAACTTTTATGCAGAACAGGTTTGGCGGCGTGAAGTCGGCCCGGACACACAAGGACAGGACCATGCAGGTTGACGGCAGTTCGGACTCACCTTCGATCCACTCACAGCCCCCTCCAGTCCGGCCACCACAGGTTCCGCCAGAAAACCATCTCTTCTTCATAATCATAAATAGCATTCATATGCATAGACATATCATATTACTGCAATGCGTAGACTTAACTAAAAATGCACCGGTCATCATTTATCATAGAAGCCTCTTTGCCACAACAGTGGCAGCCACGGTTTGTGTCACGCACGGTTATGCCAGGGGCTACACAGTACGGCAATAAAGTCCGACCACCTTCTCGGTCGCTCGGCACCCCGAACTTATATCACTATATGCATCAGCTCCGAATCATGTCTTGGGTCATTGGTTGGGTTTTCCCTGCTCCCATGTTTTGGTACCTTACGTTCCGTTCCGTCGGCTAAGGTAGCGCTGGGAGAACTACTGCGATTGTGTCCCGGATCTGCCGGACGAGCACCTCAGTAGAGAAAGCCAAAAATCGACTGTCATGATGCGGCGAGAGCTGGTCAGCTGTTCGAGAGGTTGCAAAATCCTTAAAGATTTATTCCGCATAACGCCACTATAAAATGCAGATTGCGACGGATCGGTCTACCGATCAGGTGCCAATAGAGCCCCTAGTCCGGCCTTCCGGACACTAGGGGCTGCGCCGACCATACTCGAGTTCCTATGGCTAAGTGAGAGTAGTAAAGCCCTATAGTCCGACTGCCTGGTTCATGGTGAGAAACGCCTCCTTATAAGGACCCAACCATGGGATAAAGAGTGTTCAGAAATACCCTGAACACCCCCGTACTTCTCACGTGGGGGCTGAAGCCGACGACTAGCCAACTCTCAAGATTTACATACAATAAACAGCCGCAAAGGAAGAACATATGTTCAAAACCAAACAGGCAACATATAATAAAAGTGCCATTATCCCATATTACAAACGTTGGCAAAAATGCCCTCAGGGAAATATAATGTCTTTGGTGCACTTATCCGCTGCCAGGCGGGCACCCTTCATTACACCTTCATAATATAGTTCGGGCTTGCGATGCTCCTTACCCTCTGGTGGCCCCTCAGTTATCAGCTTCTCCGTGTCGAGCTTCCCCCAATGCACTTTTGCATGGGCAAGAGCCATTCGCGCACCTTCTATACAGACTGATCGCTTGATAATATCAAGCCGAGGACAGGTGCTCACAATCCGCTTGACGAGTCCGAAGAAACTGCTGGGAATTGGCTCTGCAGGCCACAACCGGATGATCAAGTCCTTCATGGCCAGTTCGGCCGCCTGGTGCAGTTCGACCAGCTGCTCCAGCTGATCGATAAAAGGCACCGGATAGTTCGGCGCTAGATACTGCGACTAGAAGTTCCTCCCCGCAGACTCACCCTCCTCAGACCAGTAAAATTGGGCAGCATCTGATATACTACGAGGCAGATCTGCAAACGCCCCTGTAAAATCAAGAATTCAGCTTGCCTCTTAGAGTTCTCCGCATTATAATATCATAACAGCCATAGATACAACGTGCCTTACCAGCCGTGACTTTCCGGGCCTCCTAAATGTCCCGTACAGCGCCTCGGGCTTCTTCCCGAGCATCTTCCGCGGCTTGGAGAGCTTGGGCGAGTTCGGATTCTTTCCCTACTAGACTCTGCTCCAAGCTCTCGCTTTTCGTCACAGCATCCTGCAGCTCCCGCTCAGCTATGACGACCCTGGCCTCGTGTTTTTCATGCAGAGCTTGTTCAGCGGCAGCCTTCTCTTGGGCACCAGCCGCTGCCTTCTTCAGCGCCTCATATTCAGCACTCGCTCCTAGGGCGTATAACATAAATGCTTTTCAATAGGCACACTTATTCATTTGTACCCAATGCAAGACAATGTTCGAACATACCTCGCGTCTCCTCCAATTGTTTCTTCACACGACCAAGTTCTTCTTCAGCCCGTTCCAGTCTCTGCTTCAGTTAGGACACTTCCACATCATGAGCGTCCGTCCTCTCCGCAGAAGCCTGTTTAAAAAAATGGGTATACACCAGTAAATAAAGGTTCCCATTAGAATAGAGGGTTTGATCCCCTGTCCGGCTTACTTTTGCCGGACAGTGTATCAGGGGCTACTCCTCATATCATGATAATTCTTCAAAGGTTCCTTAGAAACCATACCTCAAAAGCCTTTATAAGGCCAAGACAGGACTCATTCAGCCCGCTTTCGGTAGCCTGAATCTTTCCAACCACCGCACCATAAGGGTCCGATGTTCATCAACGATGGACGCGTTCTTTAACACTGACAACAGACCGCCCGATAGCTCGGCGTATGCTGAGGTGGCCGGCGGAGTAGGCAAACCACCCTCCATGGAGGATAGCCGCTTGCCAGATCCCGGAGTCTCAGGGGCCTCCAGAACTTTATCCGGCCCCGGATCTCTTTGATACGACACCTCGGTGTCGCGCCCGGACTTTGAAAAAGGAATCCCCGGAGGCTCGCTCGCCACATCATTCGAACTCAACGAATCCTCCGATGAGGATTGTCCAGCGGGAGACCTTGCCGGGCTGTATGATATGTGGCAACAGTTAAAATTACTATACCCGAACAACCCTGGATACATAGATGTATTCAGATTTCGGTTACTTACGATTTTCCCAGGGGTTGGGCCTCGGGATCCCACTCCGGGCTGTTAGCGGCGGCCGGGGTGGATGCCTCTGGAGGAGAACCTCGCCCTCTCTTCGGCGACTCGGCCTCCAGGGACGGGGAAGCCGCGCGCTTCTTCCCGCCTGCAGAGCGAGGCTCGTCCTCCTCTGCCTCCTCCTCTTCGTCTTCGGAAGATGGAATGTCGCTGGAGCCTTCGGACCTGGTATCCGGAGCCTCGCGACAACGGAGGCCACTCCGGGTCTTCTTGACCTGCTTGGAGGCCTCCTTCTTGGGCGCCTTGTAAGGTGCAGGGACCAGCATCTTCGTCAGAAGAGGTCCGGCCGGTTCCTCCGGCAGCGGGGCCGAATATTGTATCCGCTCCACCCTTTTTATCCATCCCTAAAGCCACAATGAAGCATGATTAAAACATCCCCCTCATGATATGCCAGCTGAAGCCTGGAGGGACAGGGCGTGGTTGTAACTTACTGGGCTTGCAGAATGGGATAGATGATACCCCCGGTCCTCGGAAGAGTCCGACCATGATTTGCTGGACTTAAAGAGCACCTTCTAGATATCCTCGTGGGAGGAATCATAGAGCTCCCGGAGGGCTTGGTGCTCGGCCGGGTCGAATTCCCATAAAGTATAGGCTCGACGCTGGCAAGGGAGAACCAGGCGAACTAGCATCACCTGGACCACGTCAACAAGCTTGGCGTCCTTGTCGACCATACTTCGAACACGCGTCAGGAGCAGTGACAGCTCATCAGACGAGCACCAGTTCGGGCCCTTCTCGTGCCAGGACGTTAGCCGCAGTGGAGCTCCGAACCTGAACTCGAGGGCTGCTGCCCATTTTTCGCCGCGTGGTTCGGTGATATAAAACCACTGCTGCCGCCACTCCTTGACGGAGTCATTAAAAGTGCCCTTCAGCCAAACAACCTTGGGCATCTTGCTCACCATGGCGCCGCCGCACTCGGCGTGTTCGCCACTCACCACCTTGGGCTTCACACTGAAAATCTTCAGCCACGGGCCAAAGTGAGGTGGAATCCGGAGGAAATCCTCGCACACGACGAAGAACGTCGAGATATTGAGAAAAGAATTGGGGGAAAGATCGTGAAAGTCAATCCCGTAGTAATACATGACTCCCCGAACAAATGGGTGGAGGGGAAACCCGAGCCCGCGGACAAAATGGGGAAGGAACACGACTCTCTCGTGGGGCTCTGGAGTAGGGACGACCTATCCCGCCGATGGGAGACGATGGCCAATCTTCTTGGCTAGGTACCCGGCTTCTTGGAGTCTCTTGATATCCTTCTCCCGGATGGTAGAGGCCATCCATTTGCCTCCTGCTCCAGATCCGGACATCTTGGAAAAACCTCTCTTCGATGGAGAAGAAGAGCGCTTGGGCGTTGGGGCTCGAGCAGAGGGGAATGAGTTAGTAGGAGGAGAAGGCGTGGGTAAAAGAGGAAGATGCCCTACCTCCCCACTTACCTGGTAGAACCCGCTAGTCTCCCAGTCGCCGCGATTAGCAGTACGGTTGGATTACCCATACCCATATTGATGAGAATCCCGTGATGAGGGGACACGATCTTCGCTTCGACAAGACGTGCTGAGGAAACCGCCTCGCAGTATATGTTGTGGCTGGTAGTGGAAAGACGGTTCGATCTAACCGAAAAGGCATGTCACATCGCCTAAAAATTATCAACTGAAGTATCATTCTCTCTACGTTGGCACGAGAAGATCATTTTGCAGATCCGGGCACAACCTATGTGTTCGATAATAACCTTGGAGTATTCGGAGGAGGAACCCGCCTTGCAATGCCGAAGACAAGACTGCGCGCCGGACTCATCGTCATTGAAGCCTGGTTCAGGGGCTACTGAGGGAGTCCTGGATAAGGGGGTATCCGGACAGCCAGACTATATACATCATCCGGACTATAGAAGCGTCAAGATACAAGACTCAAGACTTCGGCTCGTGTCCGGATGGACTCTCCTTTGTGTGGAAGACAAGCTTGGCGATCCGGATATTATGTTTCCTTCCTTGTAACCGACTCCATGTAAACCCTAGCTCTTCGGTGTCTATATAAACCGGAGAGGATGGTCCTTAGAAGGCCGATCACATTTACAATCATACCATCATAGGCTAGCTCTTAGGGTTTAGCCTCTACGATCTCGTGGTGGATCTACTCTTGTATCCCACATATCTTCAATATCAATCAAGCAGGAAGTAGGGTTTTACCTCCATCGAGAGGGCCCGAACCTGGGTAAACATTGTGTCCCTTGCTTCCTGTTACCATCAGCCTAAGACGCACAGATCGGGACCCCCTACCCGAGATCCACCGGTTTTGACATCGACAGGGATGAAGCATGAGGACGGGATGCAAGGATCCCGGTCCGAAGCCGTGGATGAGAGAGGCCGATCTCTTGTAATGGACGGCGGCGTTGGGGTATCAGCTCCGGCATGGTTGAGGAGGACGGTGGTGGATGGGGTGGCGGACGGCGGCGGACGGCGGCGGACGGAGGAGGATGGGGTGGAGAGGGTGTTTTGGCACCCACGGAGTACGATTGAGGAAAAGGGAGGTAGAGAGGAAGGGGGGAACCATGTATTCAGGGCGCGCTTGTCTCAAATGCGAGGAAATATACAAACTTAGCCCCTGTTTCAAATTTCTACTACATCACAGCAATATTAGTCGGTTGGGGATAGGACGGTAATCTCGCATACACTGAATATTTGCCGACGAGAGTTTGTTTTTGGCGCCCATCGTGTATGAATATGAATCAGGGAGGGAGTCAATTTCGGCCGAGGACACACTGTGTTTTGGCGCCCACCGTGTATGAATCCGGGTGAGAGGCGGTTACGTCACGTTTGGGTGAAATTACAAACCTAACCCTATCGAAACCTATAGAAATCCAGCAGATAGGCTTTGCGTGGCAGGGATAGGCAGTAGTAATTTCCATCTCGCAGATTTTGGTTTCGTGCGGTTACTGCGACTTTCCCCGCTTCGTTCAAATTTTGCAGAGTGCACGTTTACCGCGCCAACTCAATTTGAATCCCTTTTGTATTCTATTTTTTTCGGGCGGGATCCATTTTCAATTGGAATTACATTCTATATACATCATTTTTTATATATACTTTCAAAAGCACAACAAAGAATTCTGCTCCTTTATATGTATAAAAAGATTTACAAATACAACGATATCAAAATCTTAAGGTTGAATTCAAATTTTTTTAACCAAATTATGCTCTACTAAAATGTATGGATCAATAATATCTACATATTAAATAACATAGATGTGCGTGAATTCATATGAGTATGCATGTTTGATAGATCAATTTTGGTTCGAGTATGGATTACATGTATCATCATCTCGAATTCAAATATTTGAATCCCTTTTTTGCTCACTCCTTTCATGCCCATCTCTCTCGCATGCATGCTCCTTCAGGTAGCTATCACTCTCTTTTCTCCAGCTCACCCGCACGCTCACTTCATGTTTCTCCTATCCTCGCAAACATGGTCTCTCAACGTCTCCCTTGAGAAGTGTCACACTCTCCCTATCATTATACATTACACGCTTTTCATAATCTCTCATGCCTCTACTGTTCTCTGGTATCACTCGGTACCTAAGCTTTCTTTTTCACCGCCACACACACAGTCTCCACTCGTCTTTCACTTTGTCTTTCTCTCTATGGGATTCTCTCACACACACCTATATGTCTCTACATATGACTCATACCACTAAAATTACTCTCTCTCTCTCTCTCTCTCTCCTGTAGACACAACATTTGTTGCGGTCTCCTTTTCGTCTCCATCCTAGACTGACATTATTCATTTGTTTACCGATCAGACAACCCCGACTACCGTCTCCTCTCTCTCTCACACAGACACACACACACACACAACTCCTGCTTCCACTCCCCTTCCCGACTACCGTCTCTCTCTCACACACACAAAACTCTCACTTTCGCACCCCGACTCGTATTTCTCTCACAAACATTTATCGACTAGCTAGCCTCTAGAAAGGTTTATACACCCGCACACTCGTGCTTCCACTATCGCATACATGTCTCTCTCCCGCTCCTTGTATCTATGTAGGTTTTTCTTCCCTTCTTGAGACACGCCCTCTCGATCGTGCACACACACACTATTGCCTCATTTTAAGCTGATACCTATCGCACACACACTCCTTGTGTCTTTGTCACACATGCACTCCGTCCTCGTCCACTCTCCCTCTCTCTCTCTCGCACACAAGGCCTTTTTGCAACAACTAGCAAGATGCCCATGCGTTGCACGGAACATCAAGATGCATTTGTATGAGTAGTTTATCTTGTGGGGGAAAAGGATGCACGAGGGAAGGCCTTATTTGCAAATGTGGAGAGGGGTGTGGGTATCTTTTTGCAAAATTGCCATAGTATCCTTCCTATCCATCAGATATAGATCGGACGGCCTATATTGCAGGATGGCAGGCACACGATCATCACCGACCATCAAAGTAGGAGTTGATGGTCGGGACCACAAGTGAACGACTTGGAGCGCGATGGCTCGCCAGTTGCCACAGATCGAGTAGCCACATTTAAAATATCATTTTTTTAGCGGGGTTAAGAGTTCCGATTTTCAATGGCGCGTTATAAGTAGTAAGTAGTTTTTAGAACGATTGGTATGGAGCGAAAATGGAATTCATAGTACAACATACCTCCTTGGCGTATGGGTGTATGGGTTTATGTTGCGAGATGTTGAACCTGGTAGTTCTAGGGCAAATACTATGGTTTAGATTTAGATGCTGGTTTTCAGTAATGAAAATCGGAAGGGGAAACCCTTCTTTGATTAAAAAAAATACTACCTCCATTTTGGTTTACTAGTCCCCATCGTACTTTGGGTCAAAGTTTGTCCATGAATTTTACTTGTAAAATGTGAATGGAAAATGAGATTTTGTTATACCCAAACAAAAAAGGACTGGAGGGAGTGATTGCTCTGACACGGACGCGACCTCTCATAGCGCAGGCATTGAACCGGCGCACCGGCCAAGAGGGCCGCACTCGCTGCAGGCCCGGCTGAGCACGCCTCCTCGCCGCGTGCAACCAGCTTAAGACTGCCCCACTTGCCTTCATTGAATCTGCGCGTGTGCCGGCAACACGTCCTTTCGCGAGCCGGCAGGCATTTTAGAACACAAAAAATAACTAAACTATAATTAATTTACGCATGGTCTTGACTTGTTGTGCTCGCACTGGTAGGAGGAACTAGTATAGGTTTTTCTTTATTTATAACTCTCCTCACATTTTTTTGGCTTTGAAGTGAATCATGGTTGTGGACGTTATGTATGAATGTGCAAATATCTATGAACATGAGTTTGATGTGGAAGTTGAACTTGGAATGTCGGGCTTGCACGTGAACTATACCATGTCCAATGCTTCGTCTTTTATTGTTTGGAAAGTAATTGCTGTTATTACATGACCCAAAGAAACATTTTGTGCCACATCAGTAGATGCACGGACATCACAACAGGCATGCTGACTGGATAAACATTTGAACCTACCTATTATGAAGGAAATTTTGTATTGACAACAGTTTTAGATAGCAAGAGACGCCTATCCCGCTCTGCCTCTGCTAGCTTATTTCTGGCTTCTTCCATCTCTTCTTTGGCTTGGTTGAAGAGAGCATCTGATTGCTCTTTTCGCTTCTTCAGGAACTCAGCTACATTCTCAAGGGCTGTTGCACGCTTTCTTTCAGCCTTTACTAATGCCACGAGGACACGAATAGCTGACGACTCCACCTGGCTTGTGTGTAATCCAGCATCATATGGGAATTTGCACCTTGTGTCTAATCCAGCATCTTAGGGAACTGGCACCTTGTGTGTAATCCAGCCTCATTTTGGAAACATGATCTAGAGGTTGACCATAATTCCCTCCTCACAGGAACTGCATCCTGACATGAAGTTACTTCTTTTTTAGATCAATACTCAGAGCAACCTAGATCCATTTAGTAGAAGCCAGATAAACAGAACTCGGAGAAGTGAATTCAAAAGGAAAAAATATATAAAAACAGACTACAAGGTGATAACACCCACTTCCTACATCAAGCTAAAAACGAAAGCATTAGGACGATTAAGACTCTTCTTATTACACATCGAAGAACACCACGCTTAAGAGAAACAGAAACTACAACATATACACATCGAAGAACATGAGGCTAAACGAAAGTAATTGAAAGGGTGTTACTTACCAAAGCTCGTTTTACAGGTTCGGTGCAGCTCCTCTTTAACTTGCCACACTCCTTGAAGATGTCCTGAATATCCCGTGTTTGGTCTTCATTGCTCCTCTGCATGTTCGCACTCGTGGTTTTAAAATCTCAACATGGCAAGAAAAATATACTACTAGTAACACTCACACATCTTGTGGGCAACATTAAAGCACTCATCTGCCATGTTAGAGCGTCTCCAACAGAATCGCAATGCGCGGCGCTTTAAAAAGCGTTTATAGTGCTGAGATCGAGAAGTAGAGACTAGAGAGTAGAGGATAGTTCTCATCATAGATAGATAAAAAAAGATAATTCAACTACTCCTCATCGTCCTACTCCTCCTCGGTGATGTCCTCCTCTGACGTCTGATTGTAGGTGTGAAGATACCGATCATCGTCGGATTCCCAGGGCGACGCTGCTCCTAGCCTCATGTTAAATTTAGTGTCCGCTTTTCGCCTACGCTTGTCCTCGCGATAAGCAGCTCGCTCTGCCCTCCTCTTATCCCTCTCCACCCTCCTTTGCACGTAGAACTCATGCTCGTTGATGATGTCCTGTGGGAAGTGTTGGCGCCACAAAACCATGGCTTCCTCGTCCATCTTGGTGATGCCGAGACGGTGCTCCCGCCTCCGGTTGTCGCGATGATCCTTGTTAGTGCTAAGCCGCGGCAGAGGCGCGAGCTCCTGGGCCCGCTCCTACGTCGGCACGTTGAGGAAGTTCAATGTTCTATGAGGCCACCGGAGGTGCCACGCCACCGCTTCGTATGCGCGGGCGGCCTCGCTGGCGGTGCCGAAATTACCGAGGCCGAGGCGCATCCCGTGGAACCGGATCTCGGCGGAGAAGTCGCCGGAGGGGCGCGTGCGGACACCGTGGTATCCCCAAGTTTCCTGGCGACGCGGCGGCATGGTGGCGCAGCGGCGGCGAGGCGAGAAAGAGAGGGGAGAGAGCAGTGGCGAGGCACAGAGCGAGGAGAGAGCGGTGGCAAGGCACAGAGCGGTGGGAGGGCGTTGGATTTTATAAAGCGCGCCGAACGCCGTGCGCCAAAACTAGCGCACGCCCGGCCGCTTTTTCCCGCGCGCGCGCGATCCTTTCCTGACGTCTCTGCTATCCCTACTCCCTTCTCTACTGTTATATTTATTTAATATTTAATATTTAATATTTATCTCTACTGTCTACTTTTTTTCTCTATACTTTTTTTTCTTGCAATATAGGCCGTCCGATTTATATCTGACAGATATGAAGGAAACAAATGGGAGTTCTGCAAAAAGATACTCATACCCCTCTCTAGATTTGCAAATAAGGCCTTCCCTCGTTCATCCTTTTCTCCCACAAGATAAACTACTCATACAAATGCATCTTGATGCGTGTAATGCATGGGCATCTTGCTAGTTCTAAAAAACTTTATCATTTGCCACACTACTGGTTGCGGATGAAAAACCTACCCAAGCACAGTGCGATACAGGAGCGACGCACAATTACAAGATGATATTCTGTTGGACAATGGAGAACAATAGCACCCAAGAAATTTGAAGGGTAGGGATGAACAAAATTGGAACTGCACAGGTACTGCTAAGTGATTCAATACACACATTACCAATCGAGGAGGAGAACGATGGTCGCAGCGGCCTCTGTGAGTCATGGTCGACAACGGGAGTCAGTTCATTGTCCATGACGGCGGTACTTCTGCGCTTGGCGTCGGCTTCCGGGAAGCAGATCCGAGACCGTGGAAGACGATGTCGGGGAAGAGGCTCCGTGTACGACGACGATGGTGGACCGGCTCCAGTGCGGCTCGTTGATGAGGCAGATGCGCTGCGGTGGACGAGTGCGCCGATGTAAAGGGGAGGAGCACGAAGGCTGCAGTGTCGTGGAGAAGTCTATTTTGCGGTGTGGAGTATTCAGGTGTACTACTCTGGGTGCCGGGGTGGGGTTGGCTGGGTAGGGTGAACCTGAAGTTACGAAAACAGCCCCCTACCACGCATCATCCGTAGGCCTGTTCCGAAGGCTATGATGGTAACTTCCCACTGCTCGAATCAGGGTCGCGGGAGATTTTCCCGCTGACCTCAAAATTTTGTGACACTGGACTCTCCTTGTGGCGTGTTGAGTGATTCTGCTAAGCAACTAGCGAGTAGTAGTAGTAAACTCTGCATATTAGGTTTGACCGAAGCTAAACTTCCTAAAGTTTGACCAAGTTTATAGAAAAATATAAACATTTACCATAACGAATATGTATGATGTGAAAGTACATTCAATAATGAATCTAATGGTATTTATTTGTTATTGTATATGTTAATATTTTTTGTTATAAGCTTTCTGAGAGTTTACAAAACTTGACTTTGACCAATGCTAATACGCGGACTTAAATAAAAACGGAGGGAGTACACATTTGTTTTCTTTCAACTAATCATTTGTTGAAATTGTGAAATAAATATATTAGACTATTGACTTCGAATGTAATGGTCTATACAATTCAATAGTTACAAGCATTGTCGAATCCCAAGATGTATACAAGGTCTATAGTACTTCACAACATGCTCAAACTCACATAATCCCAGTCAAATGAGAATCTAAATGCATTTCATAGTTATTACTTTGTAGGATGCAACAAAAACAACCATAACTCTACATCAGCCATTATAGAAGCAACATTTTGACATATCCCAATGTGTGAATGAAACGTGCAGAGAGAGCTTTTGAAGATGGAGCAGATAGGGCAGGAAAGATTGTATGTATGTGGACGAGAGAGTAGGAGACAAACCTAAAGAGACAGGGAGAGAGATAGAGAGAGAGAGAAAGAGAGAGGAAGAAGTTAGGTCTGTGAGAAAGATGGAGACATGTAATATACGTGAGATGCATGTGCATCCAGATTCTGTGTACGTGGAAGGAGAAGAGACAAAATGTTTGATGGGAGAGCTGGAAAAACATGGACGAGAGGGGAAGGATCTCGTGGGTTGAGAGATTGACAATTTTGTGCGGGGGAGAGAGGGATTAGTAATTTTGTGCGAGAGAGAGAGGGTGGGGGGAGGAGTCAGTCAGCCATCGTCACATCACCCTGCTTCCAAATGGCCCCGCATTCTCTAGCGCGGTGTGGTCGCCGTCTTCGATCTGCTCGATGCCATCTTTGAAGATTGAAGTGTTCTGCATGTCGGGGTGCAAAGAAGCACAAGCGAGAGTGGTCGCCGTATAACCTTGGATGGGGATGAATTGTTGATAACCCACAAGTATAGGGGATCGCAACAGTTTTCGAGGGTAGAGTATTCAACCCAAATTTATTGATTCGACACAAGGGGAGCCAAAGAATATTATCAAGTATTAGCAGCTGAGTTGTCAATTCAACCACACCTGGAAACTTAATATCTGCAGCAAAGTGTTCAGTAGCAAAGTAATATGATAGTGGTGGTAACGGTAACAAAGTAAAGACAGCAAAAGTAATGTTTTTGGTATTTTTGTAGTGATGATAATAGTAGCAACGGAAAAGTAAATAAGCGTAAACCAGTATATGGAAAACTCGTAGGCACCAGATCAGTGATGGATAATTATGCCGGATGTGGTTCGTCATGTAACAGTCATAACATAGGGTGACACAGAACTAGCTCCAGTTCATCAATGTAATGTAGGCATGTATTCCGTATATAGTCATACGTGCTTATGGAAAAGAACTTGCATGACATCTTTTGTCCTACCCTCCCATGGCAGCGGGGTCCTATTGGAAACTAAGGGATATTAAGGCCTCCTTTTAATAGAGAACCGGAACAAAGCATTAGCACATAGTGAATACATGAACTCCTCAAACTATGGTCATCACCGGGAGTGGTCCCGATTATTGTCACTTCGGGGTTGCCGGATCATAACACATAGTAGGTGACTATAGACTTGCAAGATAGGATCTAGAACACACATATATTCATGAACACATAATAGGTTCAGATCTGAAATCATGGCACTCGGGCCCTAGTGACAAGCATTAAGCATAGCAAAGTCATAGCAACATCAATCTCAGAACATAATGGATACTAGGGATCAAACCCTAACAAAACTAACTCGATTACATGATAAATCTCATCCAACCCATCACCGTCCAGCAAGCCTATGCAATTACTCACGCACGGCGGTGAGCATCATGAAATTGGTGATGGAGGATGGTTGATGATGACGACGGTGACGAATCCCCCTCTACGGAGCCCCGAACAGACTCCAGATCAGCCCTCCTGAGAGAGATTAGGGCTTGGTGGCGGCTCCGTATCGTAAAACGCGATGAAACTTTCTCTCTGATTTTTTTCTCTCCTAAAGCCAATATATGGAGTTGGAGTTGGCGTCGGAGGGCCACCAAGGGGCCCACGAGGTAGGGGGGCGCGCCCAGGGGGGAGGGGCGCGCCCCCCAACCTCGTGAACAGGGTGTGGGCCCCCTGGCCTTCATCTTTGGCGAGGATTTTTTATTATTTATTCTAAGATATTCCGTGGAGTTTCAGGTCATTCCGAGAACTTTTGTTTTCTGCACATAAAACAACACCATGGCAATTCTGCTGAAAACAGCGTCAGTCCGGGTTAGTTCCATTCAAATCATACAAGTTAGAGTCCAAAACAAGGGCAAAAGTGTTTGGAAAAGTAGATACGACAGAGACGTATCAACTCCCCCAAGCTTAAACCCTTGCTTGTCCTCAAGCAATTCAGTTGACAAACTGAAAGAGAAAAAGGAAAACTTTTACAAACTCTGTTTGCTCTTGTTGTTGTAAACATGAAAAGCCAGCATTCAAGTTTCAGCAATTATTATGAACTAACCATACTCACAATAACACGTAGGTCTCACAATTATCATATCAATAGCATAATCAGCTAGCGAGCCATAATAATAAAACTCGGATGACAACACTTTCTCAAAATAATCATAACATGATATAACAAAATGGTATCTCGCTAGCCCTTTCTGGGACCGCAAAACATAAATGCAGAGCACCTTTAAAGATCAAGGACTGACTAGACATTGTAATTCATGGTAAAAGAGATCCAGTCAAGTCATACCCAATATAAACCAATCATAATGAATGCAAACGATAGTGTGCTCTCCAGCGGGTGCTTTTTAATAAGAAGGGTGATGACTCAATATAAAAGTAAATGGATAGGCCCTTCGCAGAGGGAAGCAGGGATTTGTAGAGGTGCCAGAGCTCGATTTTGAAATAGAGATAAATTATATTTTGAGCGGCATACTTTCATTGTCAACATAACAACTAAAAGACGACAATATCTTCCATGCTAAACAGATTAAAGGCGGTTCCCAAACAAAATGGTAAAGTTTATACTCCCCTCCTCCACAAGCATCAATCCATGGCTTGCTCGAAACAACGAGTGCCTCCAACATTCAACGGGTCCCTGGGGGAGTTTTGTTTAATTATTTTGATTTGCTTTGATCTTTTTGGATCATGGGACTGGGCATCCCGGATACCAGCCATTTTCTCGTGAATGAGGAGCGGAGTCCACTCCTCTTGAGAATAACCCGCCTAACACGGAAGATAAGGGCAGCTCTAGTTGACATATGAGCTATTCGAGCATGCAAAACAGAATGTTTATTTGAAGGTTTAGAGTTTGGCATATACAAATTTACTTGGAACGGCAGGTAAATACAACATATAGGTAGGTATAGTGGACTCATATGGAATAACTTTGGGGTTTAAGGAGTTTGGATGCACAAGCAGTATTCCCGCTTAGTACAGGTGAAGGCTAGCAAAAGACTGGGAAGCGACCAACTGAGAGAGCGACAACAGTCGTAAACATGCATTAAAATTAATTCACACCGAGTACAAGAATGAGTAGGATATAATCCACCATGAACATAAATATCATGTAGGCTATGTTGATTGGATTCAACTACATGCGTGAACATGTGCCAAGTCGAGTCACTCAATGCATTTAAAGGAGGATACCATCCCATCATACCACATCATAATCATTCTAATAGCATGTTGGCACGCAAGGTAAACCATTATAACTCATAGCTAGTCAAGCATGGCACAAGCGACTATAATCTCTAAATGTCATTGCAAATATGTTTACTTCATAATAGCTGAATCAGGAAAGATGAATCATCATATTTACAAAAACAAAAGAGGTCGAGTTCGTACCAGCTTTTCTCTTCTCAATAAGTCCATCATATATCATCATTATTGCCTTTCACTCGCACGACCGAACGGTGTGTATAATGATAAGAGTGCACGTGCATTGGACTAAGCTGGAATCTGCAAGCATTCAACTCAAGAGAGAAGACAAGTAATATGGGCTCTAGGTTTAAATAATCAATCATGCATATAAGAGCCACTAAGCATTTTCAATATGGTCTTCTCGACCCCCAAAGAAAGGAAAAGAAATAAAAACTATTTACATGGGAAAGCTCCCAACAAGCAAAAGAAGAACGGGAAATATTTTTGGGTTTTCTTTTTAATTCTACTACAAGCATGGAAAGTAAACTAACTAATTTTTTTGGTTTTTCTAAGGTTTATTAAACACACAAGAAGCAGGAAAAAAAATAAACTAGCATGGATATTATAGTGAAAAAGTATGAGCACCGACTGTCGTGGTTCTAAGTCTGACAGTAGAATGGGGGGTAGGTATGGAGAGGCAAGATCCTAGCTATGGAGCAGTTGTGAACACAAGGATGTACGAGTTCAGGCCCTTCTCGAAAGAAGTAACAACCCTACGTCTCGGAGTCCGGAGGCGGTCGACTGGATTATATGTGTATGGGTTACAGGGGTGCGAACCCTTTACACTGAGGAGGGGGGTGGCTTATATAGTGTCCGCCAGACCCCTTCGACCCTCAGTAATGCAGGGTTTAAAGTACATTAAGTCCAGGCGTTACTGGTAACGCCTTACATAAAGTGTCCTAAATGCCATAAAGACTACTTGATTACAGACCGTTTGGATGCAGAGTGCCTCTTGATCTCCTGGTGGTCGAGTGTGTCTTCATGGTCGAGTCCTTCGAGTACGTCGAGTGAGGTCCCTCTTGGTCGACTGGAAGGCAGTTTCTTCTAAGGGTGTCCTTGGGTAGGGCACTTAGATCAGGCCTATGACCCTACCCTAGGTACATGACTTCATCATTAGTCCCCGAATGGATCGAGGTTTGAGTGAGGAAGGAGTTGATAATATTTCCGACCTGCTTTTGTGTTCTGGATATGCATTGTCTTGCACCAATAATCTCTTCGTTGATAACAGCAACTTTTCTTTAGTCGCCTTGATCCATTCTTTTCTCTTGTCGAGTGAACTTTTGAACTTAGTAATTTCCGAGTGACGGATCGCAGGAAATCTCTCGTCTGATAGATCGATCTACTGTTAGCGGATTTTGTGGGATCCGAATTTTGGGGGAAGCGCGCAAAGCGGGGCGGACCGCGGCGCTCGGATTGGATAGGGCATAGACGCCTCGATTCCCGCGCCACCTTTTTCGCCACGTATCGCGTACGCGAGACTGTTGCGGGATGTGATTGGATTACCTGGGCCCACTTGTCATTCACTCGGAAGTGCTCTTATAAAAGTGCCCGGCGAGGGTTTTTGAACAGTATCTCTCCATTCTTCCCCCTGCCCTCTCCGCCTCCACCCACTGCACCCGCTCTCGCCCGTGCCCAATCGCTCCTCGTACGCTTCGCCGGCAACAATGGTGAAGGAGAAGACGGCGGCGCTGGAGCGCGCGAAGAAGGCGACAGCAACGGGGAAGGCGAAAGGGAGAGCGACCAGTCGGGGCGGGTCTTCGTCCAGGTCCCGCCTGCCGCAAGGCTGGGTCCAAGGGGATTGGATCCGGTCGACCATCACCGAGAAGGATCTCACTAATATGGCCAACGATGGTTTAATCCCCCACGGAGCGGCGAGGCTCCCGGGGAACGAGTGGCAACCACAGCCGGAAGAGGGTGAATGTGTTCTTCTGGCTACCCACGTCGACCGTGGGTTCTCACTGCCTCCGAGTGTTTTCTTCCGTGGTTTCTTGAATTTCTTTGGGGCGCAACTCCACCACTTCAATCCGAATTCTATTGCCTACCTTGCTGCCTTCGTGTCCATGTGTGAGAACTTCCTGGGTTGCCGACCGCACTGGGGTCTGTTCAAGCATATATTCACTTGTCGTTCTCAGACCATAAAAAAGGCGAGTCCAGATGACGATAAGACCAAGGTTATTCAGATGTCTGGAGGTTTGGGGATTCAGATGAGGAACAAGAGCACCTTTCCGGCCATGACCCTTCCTGAGTCGGTCAGAGGATGGCAGTCGACTTGGTTCTACTGCCAAAACGAGTCGACGCCGGGGCAGTCGAGTGGTCTCCTTCCGTTCTCTATGAACCGAGCGCAGAAGCCCTCTTCTCTGAAGGTGCTCCCTGAGGAGAAAGCCCAAGTGAAGATGTTGATGGAGCACGTAGTCCAGTTAGTTCAGGAAGGAGTGACGGGTATGGACCTTCTGGAGGTCTTTCTTAGGCGACGCATCCAGCCTCTTCAGTACCGAGGCCATTGCATGTGGCTGTACTGTGGAACTGAGGATGAGACTCGGATCCATCCAGAGGCAGTCGACGACGCCACACTGGAGAGGTGGATGGCCGCGGTCACTGGGAACAAGGACAACCCTCGAGGAGCCAGGAGGATTCCGCCACTCGACCATTCTAGCACTCCAGACAAGGTATGCCCACCTTATTTCCAATTGTATTCTTGCCATACTTGTTCTGCTTTTGCTAAAAATTGGTCGATTGATCCCTATCTTGCTGTCTGTCAGACCTTCACCGAACTATACTCGATGCCGAATGGAGCACAGACGCCGACTGAAGAGGAGGAAGCAAGTGGGGGCGAAAGCCAGGAGGAGTGGGACTCGGACGCTGCTGACGATGATGATGATTATGACTCTGATGGGGAGGAAGAAGAGGAGGAGGAGGAGGAAACCGCACCGCCTCACACGGAAAGACGATCGAAGCTCATTCATGACCCTGCGACTGAACATGGCAAGGGGGTCGCGACTGTCGCGCAGTCGACCAAGCGCCCTCGGACCACTTCTCCGGCGCCGACTGAGAAGGCCCCGAAGCAATCTCAAACGGTGCCGTCGAAACCGACGAAGGTCTTGCCAAAGATGAAGGTGTCGATTCCCACCATATCAGGGTAAAAATGCTATCTGAGTCTTCTTGCTCTACACGAGTTTATCTTTGGTCGACTCATGAGTTAACCGACTGATTATTGGAATTGCAGTGCTGCTACTTCTGATACCTCGGCCAGGGCTGACGATCATGAGATGGAAGATGCTGCAACCTCAAAACCTGGTACCACTCTCTTAATTCCATTTTTTAGTCGATTGGCTCTTGGTCTCTAATTCTGATTCTTTTCTGTAGCTCCATCCAATGTCGTTATCACCCTTCCTGACGACGACGATGATGAGGAACCGCTGAAGCACAGGAGGGACAGGAAAGCGTCTGCTGGCAGGGTGACTCAAGACATGCCAGCACCCGAGACACTGGTCACAGAGGAGGAGAACACCACTCGGCACACCGTATCTTTCGCGGTGCCGTTGACGAGTGCTCACCCCGCGTCGTCGAGTGCCGCACAGCCTTCACTCTTCTCGACCCACTACGTCCCAGAGGACCAAGCCAGTGCTGCAAAAGAAGCGATACGCCAGGCGGGAGTCATGATGGAGCGGGTGAAGGCCATCCGGGAAGCTAGTCAGGCAGCCTATGACGCCAGTTCCGCCCTTCAAAGCAACGTTCAGGTCAGTCGGTCATCGCTTGTTCTGTTAGGATATGATCTCTGAAAATTCTTCTTTCTTAAATCCGTAGTAGCCCTACACCCACTGGGTGTGTCAATTGAAATTCCGGTTTAGTGGGGGCACGCTGAGTGCACCCACTGGGTGTAGTCCCCAAGGCTATGGTGGACTGCTGGCAGTCGACCATAGGCTTTATAAATTAAGTTCTTCCTTCATTCGACTAGGTCGAATGGATTTTCAGACCGGTGGGGGCACGCTGAGTGCACCCACTGGGTGTAGTCTCCGAGGCTGTGGTCGACTGCTGGTAGTCGGCTACAGTCTGAAGAATATGTCCTGCTTTTTTTTTTGCTGGTCGACTGGTCGACTCTTCCTTGATAGAACTAGTGGGGGCACGCTGAGTGCACCCACTGGGTGTAGTCCCCGAGACTACGGTCGAATGCTTGTATTCGGCTGTAGTCTTAGAAACGTATGATTTTTCCTTAGTCACTCGGAAGTGAACTGTTTTTGACATCTGTTGATTGATTCTTCGCAGAAATCCTGTGACCTTGCGGCTCGTTACACCGAGCTGGAGAACAAGCATATCCAGCTCGAGCTTGATCTGAAGCTGGTCCAGGAGAATCTGGCGAAGGCGAAGGAAGAAGCTAGAGGTATGTTTGGTGAGGCTTCCGATGACTACCTTTGCCCCTTATTTGATTCAAATTCTGACCTTGCTGCAACTTTGCAGGCAACGTGAAGGAGGCCCAGAAGAAGAAAGACCTTGAGTTGGCTGAGATGCAGAGAACAACTTTAGAGAAGACCAAACTTGCAGACAAGAAGTTGACTTCAGTCACCAGGCTTGAAGAAGAGAACACCAATCTGAAAGCTGCTCTCGCTATTGCCAACAAGGAGGTCAGTCGACTAAAAGATGACAAAGTTGCTCTGAATGACAAGGCCAGTCAGTTGGCTGGGAAGAAGAATGATCTGGAGGCCTATCTGAGCGGATTCGCCAAAAAGTTGTTCCTCATGCTCGAAGGTAATCCTTTGCGCCAAACAATCGTTTTTATAGTGATCTTTCCATTCGACCATTGCCTTGACTCGGCGATTGTACTTGCAGAATTTTGCCAAAACTTTGAAGAGGAGACTAGTCGACTGGAACCAAACCTGGACCCCATCAACTCTCCGGTGAATGATGAAGTCGCCATGAACGTGTTCCGGCTCGAGTCTCGCGTTGCTGCTGTCACTGACTATCTTGCAAGGCTGAAGGTCGCCACTTCCCGCATCGGCACTACGCTCTGGCCCGGGGAGACGCTCCAAAATGACCTCGAGTCTCTGATGACTCGACTAAACGCAGTCCCTGGTCGAGTGCAGGAGTGGAAGAAATCTTCGGCCAGGTGCGGCACGGATGTTGCTCTATCTCTGGTCCGCGTTCACTGCAAGGATGCACGGGAGGACAAGCTGGTGGCTCTCAGGGTGGCCAACACCAAGAAGCACGATTTCAGATCTTTCATGGAGACCTTCATTGCCGCTGCCACTCGGATTGCAGATGGAATTGATCTGGACGAGTTTGTGGCACCTTCCATCCCTCCACAGGAGGGGTAAAAAACTTCTGAGCTTGATACTTTAAATTTGCCTCGGTATGCCGAGTGAGTTTTGTAACCGATAAACCTTAACAGGCTTAGCGCCTGAGCACTTTCGGTTCCGTTAGGTATTTATCCGAACTTGGATTCGACGTTCGAATATGCTTGCATTTGGCTTGAGATGTCTTTTGCAGGTTAAAGCGAGATGCTCATTGCAGTCGACTTGTTCCCCAATTTTCTTAGGCGGGCACTGGACTGCGGCTAAGCCTCCGAGTGGGAGGCATGCTCTCCACTCGGTAGGATTTTTATATCTTAGGCGAGCACTGGGCTGCAGCTAAGCCCCCGAGTGGGAGGTCTGCTCTCCACTCGGTAGGATTTTTATATCTTAGGCGAGCACTGGGCTGCAGCTAAGCCCCCGAGTGGGAGGTCTGCTCTCCACTCGGTAGGATTTTTATATTGTACTTGTGGTGTAGCTCGGAGGAGAAGGTCGCAGTCGACCTGCACCTCGTCTTCCTTGCTACCACGCATTGTACTTGTGGCGTAGCTCGGAGGAGAGGGTCGCAGTCGACCTGCACCTCGTCTTCCTTGCTACCGCACATTGTACTTGTGGTGTAGCTCGGAGGAGAGGGTCGCAGTCGACCTGCACCTCGTCTTCCTTGCTACTGCCCGTTGTATTCGAACTTAGGCGAGTACTTGGACTGCAGCTAAGCCTCTGAGTGGGAGTCTGGCTCACCACTCGGTAGGATTTTATTGAAACTTATGCGAGTACTTGTACCGCAGCTAAGCCCCCGAGTGGGAGTCTGGCTCACAACTCGGTAGGATTTTATTGGAACTTAGGCGAGTACTTGTACCGCAGCTAAGCCTCCGAGTGGGAGTCTGGCTCACCACTCGGTAGGATTTTATTGGAACTTAGGCGAGTACTTGGACTGCAGCTAAGCCTCCGAGTGGGAGTCTGGCTCACCACTCGGTAGGATTTTATTGAAACTTAGGCGAGTACTTGGACTACAGCTAAGCCCCTGAGTGGGAGTCTGGCTCACCACTCGGTAGGATTTTATTGGAACTTAGGCGAGTACTTGGACTGCAGCTAAGCCTCCGAGCGGGAGTCTGGCTCACCACTCGATAGGATTTTATTGAAACTTAGGCGAAACGGATTCACAGCTAAGCCCCCGAGTGGGAGGCTGGCTCACCACTCGATAAGGATTTTTTTACAAACTTAGGCGAAACGGATTCACAGCTAAGTCACCCACTGGGTGGGAAATTTTTACTGAACAAATAAAAGTGACAAAAATCATTGGGGAAATTATGACACTATTATTTTGCAAAATATGGACTACAGAAGTACTTTTATTACAACTCATCCGAGTGAAATCTTAAGTGTAAAATGGGCGGAGTATCTCCGCGTTCCAAGCTCGGGGCTCGTCGATATTGTGCTTGACATTGTAGAGATGGTACGCTCCATTGTGGAGAACCTTGGTGACGATGAAGGGTCCTTCCCAAGAAGGAGCAAGCTTGTGTTGTTTCTGCTGGTCCACTCGGAGAACCAAATCTCCTTCCTGGAAGGCTCGACTCTTCACGTTTCTGGCGTGGAAGCGACGCAAATCTTGTTGGTAGATGGTCGATCGGATCAGAGCCATCTCCCTTTCTTCCTATAAAAGGTCGACTGCGTCCTGCCGCGCTTGTTCCGCTTCAGCTTCGTTGTAAAGCTCAACTCGAGGAGCATTGTGGAGAAGATCACTCGGCAAGACTGCTTCAGCTCCATAGACCAAGAAGAATGGAGTTCTTCCGGTCGACCGATTAGGCGTGGTCCGCAGACCCCAAAGCACCGAGGGAAGTTCATCGACCCATGCTCCAGCTGCATGCTTGAGATCACGCATCAGTCGGGGTTTCAATCCTTTGAGGATCAAGCCATTGGCTCGCTCCGCTTGCCCATTCGACTGTGGATGGGCGACCAAGCGTAGTCGACTCGTGTGCCTTGAGATGTGCAGAACTCTCTGAATTCCTCCGAGTCGAAGTTTGATCCATTGTCTGTGATGATGCTGTGCGGGACTCCATATCTGAATATTAGTTCTCTGATGAAGCTAACCGCAGTACCGGCGTCAAGGTTCTTGATGGGTTTAGCCTCGATCCACTTGGTGAACTTGTCGACTGCCACCAGTACATGCGTGAAACCGCTTCGACCTGTTCGCAAGGGGCCCACCATATCCAACCCCCATACTGCGAAGGGCCAGACGAGTGGTATGGTCTTCAGAGCTGACGCAGGCTTGTGTGACATGTTGGAGTAAAACTGACATCCCTCGCACTTGTCCACTATCTCCTTTGCCATTTCATTCGCCCTTGGCCAGTAAAATCCGACTCGGTATGCTTTGGCCACGATGGTTCGAGAGGACGCATGATGACCACAGGTCCCCGACTGGATATCATCAAGGATTATTCGACCTTCTTCTGGCGTTATGCACTTCTGACCAACTCCAATCACGCTGTCTCTGTATAGCCGCCCCTTGATCACAGTAAAGGCTTTGGATCGGCGGATGATCTGTCGAGCCTCTTCTTTGTCCTCTGGGAGCTCTTTCCTTAGGATATACGCGATATATGGAACTGTCCACTCGGGAGTGATCACTAAAACCTCCATGACCAAGTCGACCACCACTAGAACTTCAACTTCAGTCGGATCTGTGGCACTCTTGGGCTGCGGAGCTTCTTCAGTAAAAGGATCTTCTTTGACTGATGGAGTATGGATATGCTCCAGGAACACACCACTGGGAATGGTTTCTCTCTTAGAACCTATCTTCGCCAAATCATCAGCCGCTTGATTTTTCAGTCGGGGTATATGATGGAGCTCTAACCCCTCAAACTTCTTTTCCAGCTTCCTCACTGCATTGCAGTATCCAGTCATAGCTGGGCTTCTAACGTCCCATTCCTTCATCACTTGGTTGACCACCAAATCTGAGTCGCCATAAACCATAAGGCGACGGACGCCGAGTGAGATGGCCATGTGCAACCCATACAAGAGGGCCTCGTACTCTGCCTCATTGTTGGAGGAGTCAAAGTGAATCTGGAGCACATATCTGAGCTTATCTCCTCTGGGGGAAACTAGGACAACCCCAGCACCGGAACCATTCAACATCTTAGAGCCATCAAAGAACATGGTCCAATGCTCCGAGTGAACTTCAGTCGGCTGTTGTTGTTCAATCCACTCGGCAAGGAAATCTGCTATTGCTTGGGACTTAATGTCTTTCTTTGCCTCAAATATGATATCAAGGGGAAGGAGTTCAATCGCCCATTTAGCCACTCGACCAGTTTCATCTTTCTTGTGCAGAATCTCTGACAATGGTGCGTCGATGACGACTGTAATGTCATGATCAGAGAAATAATGGGCAACCTTCTTCATGGTCATGTAGATCCCATATACGAGCTTCTGATAATGCGGATATCTTTGCTTTGATGGGGTCAAAACTTCAGAGAGATAATATACTGGGCGCTGAACTTTGAAGGTTTTCCCTTCTTCTTCCCGCTCGACCGTAAGTACTGTACTGAGGACTTGTCCTGTGGCTGCAATATAAAGCAACAGAGGCTCTTTGCTGATTGGAGCAGCAAGCACCGGCTGGGTGGAGAGCAGAGTTTTTAACTCGGCAAACGCTGCATCAGCTTCTGGAGTCCACTCGAACTTGTCTGCCTTCTTCATCAGTCGGTAAAGGGGCAACGCCTTTTCACCGAGGCGAGAGATGAATCGACTTAACACGGCCAAGCATCCAGTAAGCTTCTGGACATCGTGCACACGCACGGGGCGTTTCATTCGGAGTATGGTGCCAATTTTTTCTGGGTTAGCATCGATTCCCCGTTCGGAAACGAGAAAACCGAGTAACTTCCCGCCAGGTACTCCGAATGTGCACTTTGAAGGATTGAGCTTGATATCATACCTCCTGAGGTTGGCAAATGTTTCGGCGAGGTCAGTCAGCAGGTCGGAACCTTTTCGCGACTTGACCACGATATCATCCATATACGCTTCCACATTCCGACTGATTTGAGTGAGCAAACACTTCTGAACCATTCACATAAACGTGGCTCTGGCATTCTTGAGGCCGTATGGCATGGTGATATAGCAGAAGCACCCGAATGGAGTGATGAAAGCGGGTACAGACGGATCTGATGGTACCCGGAATAAGCGTCTAGAAAAGACAATCTCTCGCATCCCGCGGTCGAGTCAACAATTTGATCAATGCGAGGGAGAGGAAAATGATCTTTTGGGCAGGCCCGATTGATGTGCTTGAAATCAATGCACATTCTGAGTGAGTTGTCCTTCTTACGAACCATGACGACATTGGTGAGCCACTCGGAGTGGTATATCTCTCGGATAAATCCTGCCGCCAATAGTCGAGCCACTTCCTCACCAATTTCTTTTCTCTTCTGGACGGCGGACCGTCGAAGATGTTCTTTTACTGGTTTTGCTGCTGAGTCGACTCTAAGGCGATGCTCAGCCAGTCCCCTGGGAACACCCGGCATGTCAGCAAGCTTCCATGCAAAGATGTCCCAGTTCTCACGGAGGAACTGGATGAGCGCTTCTTCCTATTTCGGGTCGAGTGTTGTGGAGATATGGGTCGGAGCTGCATTGGCGTCGGTCGGGTGAATGTGGACGGGCTTCGTCTCACCGGACGACTGAAATGCTGACTCTGTGGCAGGCTTCTTGGCTCACAGCAAATCACTCGGATCTGCATTTTGCTTGTATCCCTCTAGCTCGACCGCTGTCACCTGGGAGTCGGCAATTTTCGAGCCTTTCTGGAAGCACTCTTCTGCTTTTTTCCGATCACCAATGATAGTGATCACGCCTTTGGGACCGGGCATCTTCAATTTGAGGTACACATAACATGGTCGAGCCATGAATCATGCGTAAGCTGGTCTCCCCAAAATAGCGTGGTAAGCGCTCTGAAAGTCCACGACTTCAAACGTCAGCCTCTCTTTGCGGAAATGTTTCGAATCACCGAACACCACGTCCAGAGCTATTTGGCCGAGTGACTCGGCTTTCTTTCCGGGTATGACTCCATGAAAACTCATGTTACTGGTGCTCAGTCGGGACATCGGAATGCCCATACCCTTCAGTGTGTCTGCATATAACAAGTTCAGTCCGCTACCACCATCCATTAGCACCTTCGTCAGTCGAGTGCCTTCGACAATCGGGTCGACCACCAAAGCTTGCCTCCCAGGGGTGGCTATATGAGTCGGGTGATCAGACTGGTCGAACGTAATGGGTGTTTGGGACCATCTCAGATAGCTGGGTGTCGCCGAGGTGACCATGTTTACCTCATGGTTAATAACCTTCAGCCGGCTCTTGCTTTCCACATCCGCAAAGATCATCAAAGTGGAGTTAACATGAGGGTATCCTCCCTCACTGTCCTCCTTGTCTTCAGCTTTGTCCGACTCCTTTTCCTTGTCCTTGGGCTGTTTACCTTGGAACTGCTGGATCAGGAGCCTCCACTGGCGAGTGGTATGCTTCGGGTAGATGATATTACCCTCTTCGTCTTTCTTCGTGTGGATGTGACACGGCATATCCATCACATCATTTCCTTCTTTATCCTTCACCTTCTTGGGGTTCCAGGATCCTTTGGGTTTTCCCTTGAACTTGCCCTGAGTCACGGCCAGAGCCTCCCCAGGAGCCGCTGGTTCAGCCTTCCGCTTCTGCTTCCGACTGGAGTTTCCCTTCTCCGACTGACTCGGTTTATACTTGCCGCTGCGGAGTCGGTCCTCCTCTTCACCATTGGCATACTTGGTGGCAATTTCCATCATTTGACTCAGAGTCATATCTCCGGTCTGCCCAAACTTCAAACTTAACTCTCTGTTCTTGACACCATCCTTGAAGGCACAAACGGCCTGATGATCAGACACGTTCTCCACGGTATGATGTAAAGTGATCCATCTCTGAATATACTCTCTTAAGGTCTCATTCGGCTTCTGTACACAAACTTGCAGCCCTGTCAATCCAGCTGGTCGCTTGCAAGTTCCCTCAAATGTTCTGACAAACACTCGGGAAAGATCTTCCCAAGTGTAAATGCTGTTTGGAGTCAACTGATTCAACCACGCCCTGGCCGAACCTTCCAACATGAGAGGCAAATGTTTCATGGCCACCTCATCGTTCCCACCGCCGATCTGTATAGCCACTCGGTAGTCCTCAAGCCAAGTTTCAGGCTTAGACTCACCGGTGAACTTGCTTACTCCAGTCGCCAACCGGAAGTTAGGGGGAATTACCGCGGCTCTGATTGCCCTGCTGAAACATTCCGGACCAGAAACATGCACTCGGCTGCTAGTGGGCGCGTCTCTGTCATGGTTACCCCGATGAGCCCTGTTCCGATCGACCAAGCCTTGCACGATGATAGACCGCGCGTCGAAGCCTGGTTCCCGGGGGAAGACCGGAGCTCTTCGCCCCATGCTGAACTGACACCTGTCATCTTGCTGCCGAGGAGCATGAGACCCACCTCTCGGAGGAGGAGTGGGCACTCGACGCCTATCCTCACGATCATATCGGTCACCATATTGGTCTTGTTGATTCTCACGTCCTTCACACCACAGAGGCGATCTAGGGCTGTGAGCCGACTGAACCGTATTCGCAGCGACGGATTGACTGTGAATCCTGTTGCGCGACTGCGACACGGCTGAATTCTGATCTCCTGCTGCCCGGAGCAAATCTCTGATCTGCATCAAGCCTCTGCCAGCCTCCGACTGAGAGGGCTGAATCGACTCTGCTATTCGGGTTGCAGTTGCTAAATTTTGAATCGGGGTTCGATATACCTGAGTCGGTGGGAAGAGTTGACGTCGACTGGAGTCGGGTACTCGTTGCCGCGCGCGCTCGTCGAGTGCTCGCTGAAGGTTCTCCAGACGAGTGCGTTCAGCCAAGTTAGCCAAACGTGCCTCCTCCAAGGCGCGAGCCTCGGGGGTTTCTCCCGCGATGGGAGTATGCAAGGCATCCATGTTCCTGCGACGAAGTTCTTCCCTTTGCAGGGAATTAAGTGGCTCGGGTTGGTACTCCTCATGGATTCGAGCGGGGTCGCCTCCATCGTCTACCCCGTCCTCGCGGGGGAAACCGGGAGGGCTGCGAGGCCTTTTGACCATCAAAACCTCTGCCGCTGGATCACTGCTATCACACTCGGATGCAGTCTCTACAGAGCCAGTCGACAGATCGAACATGTCGTAGAGGGACTCATCGGGCTCGATCGCCGCGACTTGAGTGGTGGCCGTCTGGCGAGCCACTGCGTGCCGCACCCACCGCTGGAGCCTCGACCAACCAGAACGCTTGTGCTGGCGGGAGACAGGGAGGGATGACGACAGATGAGTCGACCGATATGGAGTCGACGGTTGCCGCAGCAGAACGCCGCGGACACATGCGCGAAAGTGCGTCGCCCCGCAGACGGGGAGCGCATCGATGTCGAGTGGAGCCTCCTGAAGCCAAGCGGAATCGTCGGCGATGAAGGTGAGAGCACCAAGACGGATCTCGCGGCCTTCGACCAAAACTCCACCAGCAACCATGATGAAAGTGATCGGAAGAAATGCAACTTCTCCAAAAATCGCTAAGACACCTGCCCCAAGGTGGGCGCCAACTGTCGTGGTTCTAAGTCTGACAGTAGAATGGGGAGTAGGTATGGAGAGGCAAGATCCTAGCTATGGAGCAGTTGTGAACACAAGGATGTACGAGTTCAGGCCCTTCTCGGAAGAAGTAATAGCCCTACGTCTCGGAGCCCGGAGGCGGTCGACTGGATTATATGTGTATGGGTTACAGGGGTGTGAACCCTTTACACTGAGGAGGGGGGGTGGCTTATATAGTGTCCGCCAGACCCGTTCGGCCCTCAGTAATGCAGGGTTTAAAGTACATTAAGTCCAGGCGTTACTGGTAATGCCTTACATAAAATGTCCTAAATGCCATAAAGACTACTTGATTACAGACCGTTTGGATGCAGAGTGCCTCTTGATCTCCTAGTGGTCGAGTGTGTCTTCATGGTCGAGTCCTTCGAGTACGTCGAGTGAGGTCCCTCTTGGTCGACTGGAAGGCAGTTTCTTCTAAGGGTGTCCTTGGGTAGGGCACTTAGATCAGGCCTATGACCCTACCCTAGGTACATGACTTCATCACCGACATCTAGCAATGAGTGTGTGTGTGAACATGAATGTAATGTCGGTGGGAAATACGTACTCCCCCAATCTTAGGCTTTTGGCCTAAGTTGGTCTATTGCCAGGGATGGCCTAGTGGATATCCGTAGGTGAAGCTGGGGTCGTAGTGTGACGTAGCGGCTATCGCCGCCTGAGCTGTAGCATGGAGTCAAGCAGCCTCCACTCTCTTTTCGTACTCATCTGCCTCCTCTCTAGTAATAATATATTTTCCTCTCGCCTGAAAATCAAAGAAGGTAGGAGCAGGAAGAGCAACACGGACCACATGCCGTTTGTTAAAGATTAGTCGATACTGGTAAGGTGGTCCAGTCCTCTCAATGAACTGGTGGGAAAACATAGAATCAAGATCTAAATAAGAAGAGGGTAACTCCATATCACCCTCACGAATATCTATATCAAGAAAATTAGCTAAGCGGGTTGCATAAATTCCTCCAAAGAAATCTCCGTTATGCCTATTCTGATGCAACCTACGAGCTACAATGGCTCCCAAATGATAAGATTGGTCTCCTAACACAGCACTCCTGAGAATACTGAGGTCAGGGACACACATGTGACATGCCTCATCCTTAGCATTAATACATCTACCTATGAAGAGAGCAAAATAATGTATAGCAGGAAAGTGAACGCTCCCTATAGTAGCTTGTGTTATATCTCTAGATTCCCCCACAGTTATTCTAGAAAGAAAGTCTCTATATTCAGATTTAGGAGGATCCCTGACATTACCCCAAGATGGAAGTTTGCAAGCAGAAGTAAAATCCTCTAAGTCCATGGTATAAGATTTGTCATAAAGGTCAAACATGACTGAAGGAGAATTACGCGAAGATGAAAACTCAAACCTCCTCACAAATGAACTTGTGAGATCATGATACTGGGAGCATTTGTTAGCTTCAAAGTCCTCAAGACCGGCGTTACTCAAATGTGCTAAATTCTTCTTTGATTCCCACTAGATTCATAAAATTTTCCGGCGGCCATTCACAAGGCCTCACAGGAGCGTCTCTTGGTGGTTCCTCGTCAGCATCACGTATTGCAAGTCTGGGACCTTGCTTCCTTGAAGGACCACCTTGGAACATCCTCCTAAGCATATTGTTTCCTTTGAAAAATTTCTGAAATTTTTAGTAGCTTCAAATAAAAGTGAACCAACTTCAACAAAATTGGTAGTAACAACTCCCACAAGTGCCTAGAGCCTATATAAAGCATTAGAACTACTTGGAACCATATAAATTTGACATGCAAGCTCAAGAACATGGTCACCTATGCAGCACAAATTTACGAAGAATAAAGCACTAGAACAAAAACTAATTGGACCAATGGAGGAGTCACATACCAAGGAACAATCTCCCCAAGCAGTTTTGCGGGAGGTGCTTTGAGCAAGGAGATCGAAAATCACAGCAACGGGGGCTGGAACTCGTGCTTGAGTTGGTTTTTCGTGTTTGTGTGAGGCAGAGGAAGAAGATGGGTGCAGGAATAAGTGGAGGAGGGCCACCATGGGCCCACGAGACAGGGGGGCGCGCCCAGGGGGTAGGGCGCGCCCTCCACCCTCGTGGCCAGGTGGCAGCTCCCCCCGTGGTAATTTTTGCACAGTAAATTCTCAAATATTCCCGAAAAAACATATTAAATTTGATGGCATTCCGAGGACTTTTATTTTTGGGATATTTTTATATTGCACGAATAAGTCAGGAAACAGACAGAACAATACTATTTTACTTTATTTCTAATAAATAACAGAAAATATAAAGAGGGTACAGAAGGTTGTGCTTCTAGTTTCATCCATCTCGTGATCATCAAAATGAACCCGCTAACAAGGTTGATCAAGTCTTGTTAACAAACTCATTCCGAATAATCCCGGAACCGGAGAAATTTCGAATAACACTAAGTTACCTCAACGGGGATATGAAAATCCCCAACAATAAGAATATCATACTTTTTCTTGATAGTAGGGAGATGAAATTCAAAACCTTCAAATATAATCGATGGAATTTTTCCAATAGGGTTGATACTATAAACTTGAGGTTGTTTTCTCGGAAAGTGTACCGTATGCTCATTACCATTAACATGAAAAGTGACATTGCCTTTGTTGCAGTCAATAACATCCCCTGCAGTATTAAGGAAAGGTCTTCCAAGAATAATAGACATACTATCATCCTCGGGAATATCAAGAATAACAAAGTCCGTTAAAATAGTAACGTTTGCAACCACAACAGGCACATCCTCACAAATACCGACAGGTATAGCAGTTGATTTATCAGCCATTTGCAAAGATATTTCAGTAGGTGTCAACTTATTCAAGTCAAGTCTACGATATAAAGAGAGAGGCATAACACTAACAACGGCTCCAAGATCACATAAAGCAGTTTTAACATAATTTCTCTTAATGGAGCATGGTATAGTAGGTACTCCTGGATCTCCAAGTTTCTTCGGTATTCCACCCTTAAAAGTATAATTAGCAAGCATGGTGGAAATTTCAGCTTCAGGTATCTTTCTTTTATTAGTAATGATATCCTTCATGTACTTAGCATAAGGATTTGTTTTGAGCACATCAGTTAATCGCATACGCAAAAAGATGGGTCTAATCATTTCAGCAAAGCGCTCAAAATCCTCATCATCCTTTTTCTTGGATGGTTTCGGAGGAAAAGGCATGGGTTTCTGAACCCATGGTTCCCTTTCTTTACCATGTTTCCTAGCAACGAAGTCTCTTTTATCATAACGTTGATTCTTTGATTGTGGGTTATCAAGATCAACAACATGTTCAACTTCTACATCATTATCATTACTAGGTTGAGCATCAACATGAACATTATCATTAATAATATCACTAGGTTCATGTTCATCACCTGATTGTGTTTCAGCATCGGACATAGAGATATCATTTGGATTATCAGGCGGTTCAACAATAGGTTCACTAGAAGTTTGCACAGTCCTATCATTTTTATTTTTCTTCCTCTTAGAAGAACTAGGTATATCAATATTATTTCTGTGAGAATCTTGCTCGATTCTCTTAGGGTGGCCTTCAGGATACAAAGGTTCCCGATTCATTCTACCAGTTCTAGTAGCCACTCTGACAGCATAATCATTTTTCTTACTATTCATTTCATCAAGCACTTCTTTCTGAGCTTTAAGTACTTGTTCTACTTGAGTGGTAACCATAGAAGCATGTTTGCTAACAAGTTTAAGTTCACCTCTAATATCAGCCATATAATCACTCAAGCGTTTAATCGTAAAGGTATTCTGTTTTAATTGTCTACCAAAATAAGCATTAAAGTCATCTTGCTTAAACATAAAGTCATCAAATTCATCCAAGCACTGACTAGCAATTTTAGTAGGAGGGACTTCAGCTTTATCATATCTATAGAGAGAATTTACCTTTACTACCTGTGTCGGGATATCGGGAGGTTCTTCAGTAAATAAATAATTGAGATCATACACTTCTTCAACAGGCGGTAAATTAAGACCATGTATTTCTTCAATAGGAGGTAAATTCTTAACATCTTCAGCTTTAATACCTTTTTCTTTCATAGATTTCTTTGCCTCTTGCATATCTTTGGGACTGAGAAATAGAACACCTCTCTTCTTCGGAGTTGGTTTAGGAATAGGCTCAGTAATTGGCTCAGGAGTTGGCTCAGGAGGTGCCCAATTATTTTCATTTGCCAACATATTATTCAATAGAATTTCAGCGTCATCCGGTGTTCTTTCCCTGAAAAGAGAACAAGCACAACTATCCAGGTAATCTCTGGAAGCATTAGTTAGTCCATTATAAAAGATATCAAATATTTCAGGTTTCTTAAGAGGATGACCAGGCAAAGCATTAAGTAACTTGAGAAGCCTCCCCCAAGCTTGTGGGAGACTCTCTTCTTCAATTTGCACAAAGTTGTATATTTCCCTCAAAGCAGCTTGTTTCTTATGAGCAGGGAAATATTTAGCAGAGAAGTAATAAATCATATCCTGGGGACTTTGCACACAACCAGGATCAAGAGAATTAAACCATTTCTTAGGATCACCCTTTAATGAGAACGGAAATATTTTGAGTAAATAAAGGTGGCGCGATCTCAGATTATTAGTAAACAGGGCAGCTATATCATCTAACTTACGAAGATGTGCCACAACAGTTTCAGATTCATAGCCATAAAAAGGATCAGATTCAACCAAAGTAATTATATTTGGATCGACAGAAATATCATAATAATCCTGATCAGGAATACAGATAGGCGAAGTAGCAAAAGCAGGGTTGGGTCTCATTCTACCTCTAAAAGATTCTTTACTCCACTTAACTAGCAACCTCTTACGTTCACGTTTATCCTGGCAAGCAAGAACAGCTTCAAAAGATTCAACATTAAAAAGATAACCCTCAGGAATAGAAGGCATAGGTTCATCATCACTAACATCATCGTGTTTAGGTTCAATAATTTCTCTTTCTCTAGACCTAGCAATTTTCTCATCAAGAAATTCACCAAGTGGCACAGTAGTATCAAGCATAGAAGTAGTTTCATCATAAGTATCGTGCATAGCAGAAGTGGCATCATCAATAACATGCGACATATCAGAATCAATAGCAGTAGTAGCTTTAGGTGTCGCAAACTTACTCATAACAGAAGGAGAATCTAGTGCAAGGCTAGATGGCAGTCCCTTACCTCCCCTCGTAGTTGAGGGCAAAATAGTAGTTCGATCATCTTTCAAGTTCTTCATAGTGTCCAGCAGATATAAATCCCAAGTGACTCAAAGAATAGAGCTATGCTCCCCGGTAACGGCGCCAGAAAAAGGTCTTGATAACCCACAAGTATAGGGGATCGCAACAGTTTTCGAGGGTAGAGTATTCAACCCAAATTTATTGATTCAACACAAGGGGAGCCAAAGAATATTATCAAGTATTAGCAGCTGAGTTGTCAATTCAACCACACCTGGAAACTTAATATCTGCAGCAAAGTGTTCAGTAGCAAAGTAATATGATAGTGGTGGTAACGGTAACAAAGTAAAGACAACAAAAGTAATGTTTTTGGTATTTTTGTAGTGATGATAACAGTAGCAACGGAAAAGTAAATAAGCGTAAACCAGTATATGGAAAACTCGTAGGCACCAGATCAGTGATGGATAATTATGCCGGATGTGGTTCGTCATGTAACAGTCATAACATAGGGTGACACAGAACTAGCTCCAGTTCATCAATGTAATGTAGGCATGTATTCCGTATATAGTCATACGTGCTTATGGAAAAGAACTTGCATGACATCTTTTGTCCTACCCTCCCATGGCAGCGGGGTCCTATTGGAAACTAAGGGATATTAAGGCCTCCTTTTAATAGAGAACCGGAACAAAGCATTAGCACATAGTGAATACATGAACTCCTCAAACTATGGTCATCACCGGGAGTGGTCCCGATTATTGTCACTTCGGGGTTGCCGGATCCTAACACATAGTAGGTGTCTATAGACTTGCAAGATAGGATCTAGAACACACATATATTCATGAAAACATAATAGGTTCAGATCTGAAATCATGGCACTCGGGCCCTAGTGACAAGCATTAAGCATAGCAAAGTCATAGCAACATCAATCTCAGAACATAATGGATACTAGAGATCAAACCTTAACAAAACTAACTCGATTACATGATAAATCTCATCCAACCCATCACCGTCCAGCAAGCCTACGATGCAATTACTCACGCACGGCGGTGAGCATCATGGAATTGGTGATGGAGGATGGTTGATGATGACGACAGCGACGAATCCCCCTCTCCGGAGCCCCGAACGGACTCCAGATCAGCCCTCCCGAGAGAGATTAGGGCTTGGCGGCGGCTCCGTATCGTAAAACGCGATGAAACTTTCTCTCTGATTTTTTTCTCTCCGAAAGCCAATATATGGAGTTGGAGTTGGCGTCGGAGGGCCACCAGGGGGCCCACGAGGTAGGGGGGCGCACCCAGGGGGGAGGGGCGCGCCCCCCACCCTCGTGAATAGGGTGTGGGCCCCGGGCCTTCATCTTTTGCGAGGATTTTTTATTATTTATTCTAAGATATTCCGTGGAGTTTCAGGTCATTCCGAGAACTTTTGTTTTCTGCACATAAAACAACACCATGGAATATCTGCTGAAAACAACGTCAGTCCGAGTTAGTTCCATTCAAATCATACAAGTTAGAGTCCAAATCAAGGGCAAAAGTGTTTGGAAAAGTAGATACGACGGAGACGTATCAATTGTGTGCTCAGGGGAGGGTGTGTGTGTATGTTGTGTTGTGTGTTGTGTGTGTGTGTGTGTGTCTGATATTGAGAGAAAACAAACCTAAGGAGAGAAATGGGTATTCACGAAGAGATTGTGCGGGCCTTGAGGTGGGCAGAGGCCGGGTGAGGGTGTTAAAATGTGCGCGTTGATGCATGTGTTGCATGCGATCGTGCGAGGGACGGACGAATCGAGAGAGATGGTTGTTGTGTTACGGATGCTCCTCTCTCTCTGTCTCTCTCTCTCCCTCCCTCTCTCTCTCACACACACACAAGTAAACTAGAAGACCGTTCTCTCATGTATACACAACATATCGGCATCTGTCTATGTCTCACTCATGCATGATCATCTGCACATTCACACCTCTCTATGTCTGTATCACACGCACACCGTCTCCACATTGCCCTTCCGCCACAACACACATATGGACACATACACACGTTCTGTCAGTCACACACACAAAATCAGTATTAAAAAAACTAGGGCGCACCTAAAACGTCCAAATCCAAATAAACACGAACTAGAGCTAAATTCAAATATATGGAAATATTGCAGCGTCAAGAAATTTCCCAGGAAAAAAAGTTGACTAAATATTTGAGGATTGCTTTCACAAACACACAAAAAGGTTCGGTGGATGTCCTTCGAGCGCGACACGGTGACGCACCGTTTGATCGACCGCGCAGCCGCAGTTCACGCACTTGCACAGGATTCTGTATCGTGGCTGTGGTACTAACTAATAAAAGTGCTGCCTAAGTCTAATGTTTACGTGTACTAGTACGGTTTTCTTTTAAGTTTGACCAACCTTATATAAAACTAAAGTAAGCTCACGCATGCGCACTCATAAATATGCCAGCGTCGCCGTTGCGCATGCCGGCGCCTGCCTGCTCCGGCCAACAATTTCTCGCCCATCACCGTTGTGTCGCCGCCATCCCTGTGCCATGAAGCTAAAGGCTCGCCCTCTCACGTCGTCTGCAGTCCCTCCCCGCGATGCTGCCGCGCTGCCAAGCATGTGAGCAGTTGGTGGAGCCGCATCCATGCACGCAGCATACAAAGAGGAGGACGAGCGCGTGCTCTGGCACGCCGGCGAGGAGGAACTAGCGTGTCATTATCGTCTCCGCCCGCACGGAGGAGGTGCGTCGAGCCCGCAAAGCGGGCGTGGACACGGAATCTACCTTCGAGACCTTGAATGCCACGTGGATCCTGCAATTTGAAGGAGCAATTTGGGTCAGTCGACTCTTGTGAGCCATTTGATGCAACATGGATGGCTAGAAGGGCTTCTTCCACCTCTTCTGCCGTCTTCTTCCTTCGCTCCGTCGAACTTATTTCACAAATCGACTGACCCAAATTATACTACTAGTACAAATGTATTAAGTACAGTAGGAACACGAAGATACGAGCAGTAGTACCAACTGCAAGAAGAACAGTAGTAAGACATAGTACTAGTACTACTGTACGTACTAAAGAGTTCAAATAACGAGAAAGAACATAAACATAGTTCTGCTGGGGCCTCAGCACAACACACCCTGGAAAATAAACTAAGCAACTAGTCCGCTTGACACTGCAGTAGAACCAGCATGAGTGACGGCACTGCCACCTACTCGGAGTCCGAGTCCACGTCCTCGACTTCATCCTCATCCCTTTTCCTCTTCCTCTTCGCTGACGCTTCTTTGCTTGAACCGGACACTGGGCTCTGCTTCTTCATCCAACCCTTGTAGATATTTAAACAAAGGTAGGCATCCATTGCTGCGTACAGGATGTGATCTTCATCTAATGTCTTCGAATCCCATGCATGATGAAACTCGTGATGAGGTTTCTTCAGTTTAGAGTATGAAGGATCAATCATGGCTGCTGCCAGGGTCAGCATTGAAGGTTGAGAGGAGGACACCAGGCTTGCCTTCTGGAGATCAAAGGGCTGGCCTACAATGAGACCTATCTGACGCAGGACATCCCTGTCATTCTTAAAGTCTACAGTAACAAATTTCACTCTTTTGTCCTGGAGGAAGTTCTTAAAATCCTGGCGCTCAACGTCGGCATGGCATATGTGGTAGACCAAGCAAACGTTATGTACGCAAACCTAGATCATGGTGGGCTTCTTCCTCTCTTCGTCCTTTAGATCCTTCTCTCGTCCCAGGACTGTGGTGTACTCAACATCTAGCCTAGAGACCGACTCATCCGTTGAACTGTTGACCATGCGTAGGAAGCGAGCAAGCCATGCATTCACCATCGCGGATCCACGTGTGTAGATGACGATGAACTGATCGCCGGTGATGGATCTAACCTGGTACTTAGCGTTGACCATGGAGATTTGGGAGTCCATGGATTCTGGAGGAGGGTTAGGAGAAGTTGAACTGTTGTACCCCGCAAAAAAACTGGGAGCGAACTAATGTGAAAGGACGGGATGACTGGGAGCGAACTGTTGTAAGGTAGAAGGCGGGGACGAGCAGGGTGTGCGAATGGCGTGGGGTTGTTGGCTTGCCTGGTGGATAAACGGCTGCAAGCCCCCAAAGAGTTCTTGAGAACTATGCGGGACCCACTAGATGTCATGTCTACTAGACCTATATCGTAGGCCTGACGGCATAGCTTCTGCCTGTTCGCACACCATGCCAGCGCGTGGACGTAACTTCACTTAATTCTGTCAACCGTCACGCCTCCCATGATCTTCGCCTCCCTCGCGCGATCGCGCCCTTTGAGACTTCGACCGACTATAAATGAGCAAATTTTTTTGCCTACTCCGCCTGATGATACTTGTTAGTGTCAAAACCGGTGGATCTCGGGTAGGGGGTCCCAATCTATGCGTCTTAGGCTGATGGTAACAGGAAGAAAGGGACACAATGTATACCCAGGTTCGGGCCCTCTCGATGGAGGTAAAACCCTACTTCCTGCTTGATTAATATTGAAGATATGTGGAATACAAGAGTAGATCTACCATGAGATCATAGAGGCTAAACCCTAAGAGCTAGCCTATGATGGTATGATTGTAAATGTGATCGGCCTTCTAAGGACCATCCTCTCCGGTGTATATAGACATCGGAGAGCTAGGGTTTACATGGAGTCGGTTACAAGGAAGGAAACATAATATCCGGATCTCCAAGCTCGTCTTCCACGCAAAGGAGAGTCCCATCCGGACACAAGCCGAAGTCTTGAGTCTTGTATCTTGACGCTTCTATAGTCGGGACGATGAATATAGTCTGGCTGTCCGGATACCCCTTTATCTAGGACTCCCTCAGTAGCCCCTGAACCAGGCTTCAATGACGATGAGTCTGGCGCGCAGTCTTGTCTTCGGCATTGCAAGGCGGGTTCCTCCTCCGAATACTCCAAGATGATTATCGAAACGTAGACCGTGTCTGGCTCTACAAGATGATCTTCACATACCCTAGCATAAGTCCATTCTGCTGGCAATTTTTGCACGTCGTGCCCTTGTATCATGGCCTGGTCCAACACGAACCGGCGTCCCCCGCTCCACCTCGACTCGCGTCGCGAGGTGGTTTTATTGGCACGTCCTGCCAAGGCAGAGATCGTGTCCCCCTTAATACGGGCTCTTTTATTAATATGGGCATATGTGACCCCACGGCGACCGTTGGTATGATTCCATGTATTTTTAGATAAGTCTCAAGTGGTCACGCTGAGGACTCTTGGTATTCATCCCTTTTATAAAAGGGTCAAGGCCTACGCCTTTCACCACCTCTCCTGCTCCTCCTTGCCCCTCGAGCTCCAGCACTCAAAACCCAAGCTCCAGCACCCCAGACCCTCCAACATGTCCGGATCCGACGCAACAGGCCGGTGGGTGGCCTCCTCGATTCAAGAGGAGGACATTGCGAAGCTTAGGGAGGTCGGATACCTGACCGCCAATATCTAGCACAGGCTTCCTACTCCGGGGCAAGTTATCCCCACACTAGAGCCCAACGAGAGCGTCGTGTTTATCCCTCACTTCCTCCGAGGCCTAGGCCTCACCCTCGACCCCTTTGTGAGGGGGCTCATGTTCTACTATGGGTTGGATTTCCACGATCTGGCTGCAGACGCTATCCTCCACATCTCGTCTTTCATTATCGTGTGCGAGTCCTTTCTCCACGTCAACCCACACTTTGGCTTATGGCTGAAGACCTTTAATGGGAAGCCGAAGATGTGGGAATTTAATCCGGAGGGTCCGCGGACTATTAAGCACTTCTTCGGCCTAAAGCTCAAAGGGATGTGTAAATTATTCTTCAGACCTCAAGTAAAGTGTCCGGACACCATCGAGGATGAGGGCCTGAGCTGCAATCGCCTAGATGCCCAAGTAAGTAACTTCAAAGCTGGACACTTCATTTATATTTATCATAACCTTTATTCTGAAAACCCTGTCGTGGCCAGGAATGGCTTAACAAGGCGGAGAGAATCAGGTGTCCGGCGCCACTTCCTGAAGGCTCGCCTGTTCCCATTATTGCAAAGATGCTGGGTCGGGCGCTCAGCAAAATCCCTTCAGGGAAAGGCGAAGGAAAGGGCAGTGAAGCCGAACTTCGCGCGCTACACATTCAGAACAGGGAAATCGCTATCTCTCCTATGGAGGATCCGGAAAGGGGAGGTCAAAGCCTCCTCCCCACGCAGGAAGAAGAGGGCTGCCTCCGAAGATTTGGAGGCGGAGACGCCCAAGCAAGGGAAGAAACCATCGCCAGAGGGCTTTGCCGCGACGGGCATCCTCACCGCGTCGTGCCAACCAAGGGGCCAGCCCTCCAACGAGCCATAAGTTATTCATTAATTCAATAGTGTGGTGTTACTCCGAGATCCATAACCAGGACTTTGTCTTTTGTAGTCCAGCGAGCAGCACTTCTCAACAGAGTTCGTCTTCGGGGGACCTTCGTCTGGAGATGATGGAGAGTGAGACTCCACCCAACTCTCCGCCTCATGAAGCGGGCGACACAGAGGTGTCTTCACGGAGGAGTCCGGATCTGTCGAAGCCGGAGACTAACACGTCAGCCACCCCGAGCCTGGAGCATTTGGCTCCTACGGGGGGCGATGAGAAGGGTCCGGCGCAGTTTAGTGTCTGGACGGACGTACTGACGGGTCGTCTAGAGCGAGCCGCGCTCTTGGAGGAGCACCGCTCCTTAATGAGCACTGTGCTCACGAAGATTTCATCCGCTACTAGCGGCTTGAATGAGGCATTTACAAGCCTGCTCAAAGGCTTTGAGGTATGTAATAAAAATTGCACAACTTTTTGGTTATGAAGCATGCGCTAGGTGTGCTCCCTATAGATAGTAGCCCCTGAGACTGTGGTTGCCCGCCGTAGGCGGCAAACGGTGGATCATATACTAATGGCTACGCCGTACATGTGCGCAGGTATACAAGGATTTGGCGGCCGGCCAGTCTGTTGAAGCTGCCGAACTAAGGAGGCAGATCGGATCAATTGATGCCGATATCACGCTGGGTGAATAAGCGGCTGGAGGAGTCATAGGGTATGTGCTCGGCTTCCCTTATTATGATGTATAGGGAAATGTAAGAGGGGCGGAGTATTAATGCCATGTGGTTGCACTGCAGATGGTGCTGCTGCCGTGGAGGCCCTGAGGGCGGAGCTTGCTCAAGCCAAGGAACAAGCTCGGGCTAGCAATGCGGCTGCCCTAAAGGTGGCCGAGGAATTGAGAGCTGAACAAGCTGCTCATCACCAAAGCGAAGAAAAGATAGCCGAAATGGCTGGGGAGTTAAAGAATGCCACCGACCGGTATGCACTCCTCGAAAAGGAGAGTAAGGCTAGTTCGGCCGAGCTGGACAAGGCACTTAATGCCGCCAAGGAGATGCGGACTGAGATCCGCAGTATGCGGGAGGAGCTCCAACAGGCCAACAAAATCGTGGCTGGGGGCTCATACTTGCTGCGGACGAAGTTCTTGGATCCCAAGTATGCTCCCCTGGCGGGGCGCTTGAGTCCGGCAGACACATATGCGGACTTGGCAAGTAGTACAGCTGACGCTGTCAAGTTCTTCGAGGGTCAAGGCGATGAAGAAGTGGAGAAGCTTTTCTGGTCGCAGTTCCATGCTCCCACTCGCCCGCTGCCGCTGAATGAGAAGGTGGCTGCTATGGCGGAGCTCCACAGGCTGTCTGGGCTGGCAATGCGGTCTGTAATAGACCATCTTTGGCCGAAGGGTCCTAAGCCGGACAGCTATTTTGGTTTGGTGTAGCAGTTCCTTGGAGCCGTGTCTCGGATTGACGCCATGAGGTGGTCGGCGTGCATAGAGGGTGCGCGGATGGCACTAGCCCGCGTTAAAGCCTATTGGACGGATATGGAGGCCACTATAATAGCGACCCAGGATCCGGCGGGAGGCCAATATCCGGCCGAGCACTACTTGGCACAAGTCACGGAAGGTTCCCGCCTAATAGAGGCACAGTGCTTGAAGGATGTGTCATTCAAGTGATAGGTCGAATCATTGTAGAGAACAATGTTTAGTTTAATTATGAGGCTATGTTTATACTTTTGCCCGAAAGTATGATTGTCCCCCCCGTACGGCTGTTTCTTATATGTATAAGTAGTCCGAAAGATAGCAGTCGTTGGCTTCAGGCCCCACGCATGTAATGCGGGGGTGTTCGCTAAAAATGTGCTTAATCACACTTGATCCAACGTCTTGGTCCATAAAGGAGGTGATCGCACGTCAAACTAGGCAACCAGACTATATAGTTGTAACACTTTTGCTTAGCCATGGGAGTATAATGGTGGGGCTACTATGTAGCCCCTGGTACCTTAGCGTGTATCCGAATACGGGCACGTGTGTACATGGCCAGGAAATGGCCCTTCGTTAATGCGGAGGAATCTTTAGGGATTCCGGTGAGTCTTCGAGTGGTTGAACAATCTCTCGCTGTATCATGACGGTCAGTTTTCGGCTTTCTCTACTGAGGTGCTCATCCGGAATAACCAGGGCACAATCGCAGTAGTTCTCCTTTGGCCTGCCTTATCCGGATGATAGCGGAACATAAGGCGACAAACCCAGGAGACAGGCAAACCCAACATTTGACCAAACACATGATTCGAAGCTGATGCATATACGACCAAACTCGTGACGCCGAATACTCCCGAGGGTATTCGGTCTTTTGTAAAAGAAGATAGGCTGACAAGAGCCTATTGTAAGCCCTTTATTCCTAGGTACGTGCAATTTAGTCTACCGTGTCCAAATGCCAAAAACGGTAGTATCCTCTGTGGGTATAGAACCCATGGGATGGTTTAAACAACAAGAGGCAGTAGAAAAGGTTTACACAGGGGCTTAATCTAAAAAGAAACTTGTTGCACGGGGCCCTGCTGCACGTCTGCGCCTTTGTCTCCATTGTGTCGTATCCTGGAAGGGTATCGCGCGAACGTTGTCTGTAAAAAAAAGAAAAACTTGTAGGAAGTTGCAACGTAAGTATGCGATTAGTAATAAAAGTGTAAGCTATTGGCCTGCCAATAAGGTCGAGCCGAGCGTGGGGCTGTATTAAATATATACAACCCCTGGTTTCCGTTATGGGATTACATATACGGTGCCCTGTTTGAATTTTACCCGGGCGACCGGACTCGTCTAACCGTGTCCGTGGTCGTAATGACCAAACATGTTTTCTAATACTGGAGGCCGCTTATAGTCCAGCCGCCAGGGCCGTCGCGTACTCCTCTGCGCCTGAAGGGCGCTCTATGATGCCGCTAACGGTGATGACGCCACGAGGACCGGGCATCTTGATTGTAAGGTGGCCATAGTGTGGCAATGCATTGAAGCGGGCGAAGGCCGTTCTTCCTAGCAATGCGTGATAGCTGCTTCAGAAGGGTGCGGCAGTGAAGAGTAGCTCTTCGCTTCTAGAGTTGCCTGGGGAGCCGAATATTACTTCCAGCATGACGGAGCCCCTGGCACGGGCTGCAACGCCTGGTATCACCCCTTCAAAAGTGGTGCTGCTTTGTTTAATTCTCGATGGGTCTATTCCCATTCTACGGACAGTGTCTTCGTATATTAAATTGAGACTGCTGTCGCCGTCCATGAGGACACAGGTGAGATGGTATCCGTTGATTATTGGGTCAAGCACCAAGGCATGTGATCCTCCTTGCCGAATTGTAGTTCGGCCGTCCATGTGATCGAAAGAGATCGGACGGGACATCCAGTAGTGAGACGTGGGTACGACGTGCTCTACATCATGTGCTTCTATGGGCGCGCGTTCATGCCTTCTCGTGGATGTGTGAGTCGCGTGGATCATGTTTACTGTTTTAACCTCTAGCGGGAATTTTTTTCTGTCCCCCAGTGTTCGGCTGGTGAGGCTCATCCTCGTCTTCGCTTGGTGTGTCCCTCCCCTTGTGTTCGGCATTTAATTTGCCGGCCTGCTTGAAGACCCAGAACTCTCTATGGGTGTGGTTCGCAGGTTTCTCCGGGGTGCCATGAATTTGGCATAGTCTGTCCAGGACTCTGTTCAGACCGGATGGTCCATCTTTACTGCCTTTGAATGGCTTCTTTTACTGATCAGGTCGAGAGCCCCTGAATCCGGCATTGACCGTCGGGTTGTCCGAGCTCTCTTCCTTGTTTTGGCTCTTGTTTTTATTACGCCGTGGCTTCCTGTTGCCATCCCTTATTTCGGATGTGCTGGGGTCGCTGGTGCCTTTACGGACCAGCCAGCTATCCTCACCCGCGCAAAAGCGGGTCATAAGGCTTGTTAAGGCTGCCATTGTCCTTGGCTTTTCTTGGCTGAGGTGTCGGGCGAGCCATTCGTCACAGATGTTGTGTTTGAAAGCCGCTAAGGCTTCGGCGTCCGGATAGTCGATAATTTGATTCTTCTTAGTGAGGAATCTGTTCCAAAGCTTGCGGGCGGACTCTCCGGGTTGTTGGATTATGTGACTTAGATTGTCTGCATCCGGAGGCCGGACATAAGTCCCTTGGAAGTTGGCCCTGAAAGCATCTTCGAGTTCCTCCCAACTCCCAATTGCGTTTTCGGGGAGGCTTTTCAACCAGTGTCGAGCTAGTCCCTTCAACTTGAGGGGAAGGTATTTAATGGCATGGAGGTCATCCCCACGAGCCATGTGAATATGCAGGATAAAATCCTCTATCCAGACCCCTGGGTCTGTTGTGCCGTCGTATGCCTCTATGTTCACAGGTTTAAAGCCTTGTGGGAATTCATGGTCCAGTACTTCTTCGGTGAAGCACAGGGGGTGAGCAGCCCCTCTGTATTTGGGAGCATTGTGGCATGTAGTCGGCTGTTGTTGTGTCCGGGGTTGGTTCCAAACTGGTATCTGGCTTGTATGAGCATTTGGGTGACCAAAGTCCCTCGCTGGGGTGGGTCTTCTAGATCCATATATGGACCTGGCTGCACCACACTTCTTATCCGGATGCTCGCGTGGATCGTGCGCAGTGTCCGTAGCCGCTCTGTTATGGTTGTAAAGCGGTTCGTCTGGTTTCTTGGTCGGATTTTCTTTTGGTGGAACGGCCGCGTCGTCGAATTTTGGCAGTAGCTTGCGCTTTGGATAGCTTTTCGTATGGCGGTCGTCGCCATATCTTTCTTCAGTGTCCAGCACTTTATTCCATCTTCGGCTGAGCTTTTCCTGTGCGGCTTTGAGCCATTGCTTCTGCGTTTTTAGACTTCTTGCGGTGGCTATAAGCTTTCTGTGGAGGTTGTGCCATTCCACTTGTTCGTCCGGGATGATGAATGCATCATCGTCCGGACTGTCTTCCTGTTCTGGGGTGGCATCATGAGCTCGTCCCTCCGGATCAATTTGATCGGTTATTTGCTCCGAACTTGATTTGTCGTGACCTGGCTCGTCCTGCACCATCGCTGGGTCTGTGTGGTCATTATTGCTTTCGGAGTTTGCGGGTATATCAGCCCTTATTGCGCTCTTGTCGCTATTTTTGCCATTGCTGGACTTTGAGCAGCGTCTGCGCTGCCTTTTTGGCTTTTTCCCAGGTGTTTTATCTTCCGGGTTATCGCTGTCGTCCTTATTGGGCATATCTACCATGTATATATCATGTGAGCAGGTAGTAGTCCCGCACCCAAGGGATTCTGGAGCTTCTCCTGCATCTCGTCCATATTGTCGATATCTTCGGAGCCGAAGTCATGCACGTCGGTTAAATCTTCGATCATGGCGATGAAGTGGGTGGTGGGTGGGCATCGAATTCCTTCGTCACCTGCTTCCTACTCGGGCCGTACATAGTTCGCCCCAGAGTCTCCTAACAAAGAGAGAGACCTTACTAAGTGCAGCATGTTGCCAAAGGGCGAGTGCTGAAAGATGTATGCAGCTGTAAACTCCATTGCCGAAGCCCAACCTAGCTCGGCTGGCTTAAGAGCGAGCGGGCCGGGACCAACAGCCGGATATGAGTCCGGGGGGCCAGGGTAACAGGCCTTCATAGAGGTGGGACCTATGTTCGGCTCCATCGCCGATGAGTGTGCAGCCCGCGGGGCGGGGTCCAGCCCTCCGTCCGTAGGCAACGCAACCTGCCCTGGCTGTAGATCCAGGGCTGCTTCGGGGATGATGTCCCGAGTATTGTCCGACTGCAGGTCCAGGTCGTGCTCGTCATGACTGTCCGACGCTCCTGGCGCAGGCTCGAATCCGCCGAAGATCAAGTCTTCGCGGATATCTGCCATGTAGTTCAAGTTTCCAAACCTGATCTAGCGGCCAGGGGCGAAGCTATCGATCTGTTCCAACTGGCCAAGCGAATTGGCCCGCAGTGTGAAGCCGCCGAACACAAAGATCTGTCCGGGGAGAAAAATCTTACCCTGGACGGCGTTGTTGACGATTGAAGACGCCATCAAGCCTCGAAGCGACGACACAGAGGAACTCTCAATGAAAGCACCAATGTCGGTGTCAAAACCGGAGGATCTCGGGTAGGGGGTCCCGATCTGTGCGTCTTAGGCTGATGGTAACAGGAAGCAAGGGACACAATGTTTACCCAGGTTCGGGCCCTCTCGATGGAGGTAAAACCCTACTTCCCGCTTGATTGATATTGAAGATATGTGGAATACAAGAGTAGATCTACCACGAGATCGTAGAGGCTAAACCCTAAGAGCTAGCCTATGATGGTATGATTGTAAATGTGATCAGCCTTCTAAGGACCATCCTCTCCGGTTTATATAGACACCGGAGAGCTAGGGTTTACATGGAGTCGGTTACAAGGAAGGAAACATAATATCCGGATCGCCAAGCTTGTCTTCCACGCAAAGGAGAGTCCCATCCAGACACGAGCTGAAGTCTTGAGTCTTGTATCTTGACACTTCTATAGTCCGGACGATGAATATAGTCCGGCTGTCCGGATACCCCCTTATCCAGGACTCCCTCAATACTCCCTTTGGTCCTTTTTACTCCCGTCAACCGTTTGCAAAGTGTTTGACCAAATTTATACTAAAAATATCAATATCTACAATACTGATTATAATGAGTATACGAACTACATTTTATAATGAGTGTAAAAATATTGATTTGACATTGTGAATGTTGATACATTTTTCTATAAGTCTGGTGAAAGTAGAGGTACATTGACTTCAGACAAAACTTAAATGCACAATGCAGACTAGTTCCCCCGTCCAGGTGCGTGCCATGTCCTATCTTGTCATCACAACAAGGTTAGCTATTAGAGTACAACTACCTCCCTTCTAGTTTAAAGGGCTCAATTCAAAAAAATTACCTACTCTTAGCAAGATAGTAGAGGCGGTGGAATAGTTTTTGAAGTCTGCAAAAGTACTCAACTAATGTTGTCATTGTTCACAAAAAAATGTGTTTACCAATGCATGCATGAACACTAGTTACTCTAACCCCCTCTCTTCTTTAATTCTTTGCCACATCAGCATGTTTGCTATTCCCGTGTGCATGATACCAGCTAAGATACCACCATTATGGCCAGCCTTAATCATCGCATGCAATAATTTAGTGCACCTTGAAATAAGAACATGTGTGGGGAGTGTATGTTTTTAATGACTTGAGACTATACCTAGCCCGACATGCAAGATGACTTATTATTCACCGTTCTCCATACCTGCAGGAAGCCCGCTCATCTCCAAATATTTTCCTCTCCATGTGTGGAAACAATATGCCTGTCAAACTCTCCTTCTCCCTCTGGTGGTCCCACCACTCCACCCCGTGTGAAAAAATCTGCATGCATGACTCTCCTCCCCCCACGCTCGTCCAATCCGTTGTGACCAGCAATATTTCCACCCCTTCCCTCCCCCGTAATTTACTCCAACAAATATGCTCACGTAGCTGTTACTTAACTACAGGTGCATTGGGTCACTGACATATGGGCCCAACAGGGGTCTGGCCCACATGTCAGTGACACAACAGGACCTGCAGTTAAGTCAGTGCAGCTCAGTCCATATCTTACGTAGGTGTGCCATTGCTCGCTATAAATACTGCGCCTCCCACGACATCGCTATCTCCTCCCCCTCACGTTCACGTTCATCGCTATCTCCCCCTCCCTCTCAGGTCGACCACCATGGCATCGCCCCTCCCAAGCCCTAGGAGCCCCTTGCTACACCGCGCGGATGGTCACGCATCGCCATTCCGTTCCTCGCTACCACTAGTCAAGGAGGAAGCGTCGGTGTTCCACTCCTCGCCGCCACGCGACGCGTCGCCATTCCGTTCCTCGCCGCCACTATTCGAGGAGGACGTGTCGGCGTTCTACTCCTCGTCGCGACGCGACGCGTCGCCGTTCCATTCCTTGCCGCCACTAGTCGAGGAGGACGTGTCGGTGTTCCGTTCCTCGCCACGACTCATCGAGGTGGACGCGTCGGTGTTCCCAATCTCGCCAGCACGCGCGTCGAAGGATGCCTCGGCTCCCCGCTACAAAAAGAACGCTGCGCCGTCCGCCGAGCCCCCAGCCTTGAGGAGCTTTGGAAAGAAATGGATATCGCCTTGTGGGAGGCTTTGCCTCCAGTAGAGCACGCCAAAATAGAGGCGGAGAAGAAGGCCGAGGAAGAGAAGCGCACCGCGGAACAAGCTGCCTGGGAGGCCTATGTCGCATCTGAGAGAGTCAGGCAGTTGGCTCTTTGGCAGAAGGCTCGTGCGAGGGCCGTGAGGGTGGCGGAGGACGCCCGTGCCGACGCCCTAAGTGCAGTCGGGCCCAAGTGCCTCATCTACGCTTGGCAGTACGGGGACTGGGTGCACGCTTCCAGCAAGGAGGAGTACGTGTTGGCGCCGGATCACCACACTGGTGAGATCGCGCTAGCCCGCCGGCAAGCCGCCAATCAGCACCTCACGAGTTGCGAGGCTAAGGAAGAGGCGTTGTGTCGACGTGCTGGGAAACGGCCGTGCACCAGGGCACTCGTGGCACGCCGCAAGCGCTCCTGCGAGCTCCATGTCTTTTAGGAGGAGTATAATTTTTGTTTCGTAAGGCGATCTCATTAGTTTTGGGACGCAAATGATAAATCCCGAACGTTCAGGAATTTTTAGCGTCCTTAATTAAGTATGTAAAAGGGAAAGTTTGGAAACCTTGTGTATTCATACGCATTTTGCAAGTACGTGCGTATAGCACAAACTTTACTATATACTATCGCACAACACGTCTCTCTCGATATATGCTTGTAGACTGTGCTACTCCCTTCGTCCAGGTCAATAAGTCATCTTTGGTTGTGCACCGTGACCAAGAAGGAGGGAAGACTTATACACCTGGACGGAGGGAGTACTACTATTACTTATGTATGTGCAAATGCACATTTTAACATTACGATGCAGTTTTTGTAAAAGTAGAAAAACAGGACTAGTCAAGCTTGTGAAACGATTCAATGCAAAACAAAGGCAAAAATGCTTGTTTGATTGTTTACTTTTAGCTTCCTTCTCTGTGGTTATTTCTCTGTCGTACTTTGTACGGAGTATCTCACTGGTTGGAAAGGCATGCAAATTCCCAAACCGCTTCCTACACCCTGTATCGCATTTTTTGCCTAACAAGTTGTGCCGTGCAATTGGAATTCCAACTTGAGTACTACTACTAGTAGGAGTACCAGGGGCCAGTTCTTTTAGGCTTCTAGATTAGTAATCCCATAACTAGTACCTCCGTCCTAGTTTATTGGTCCCCATTGTAATGTGTGTCAAATTTTGATCATAAATTTAACTAATGAAATGTTAGTGCATGTCACATGCACTACTCCCTCCGTCTAGGTGAGTAAGTCATCTTAGGCTGTGCACCGTGACCAAGGAGGGGGAGAAAACAAGAAACGTTAATGTTTATTTGCTAGTTAATAGTATTAAATACAATGAACTAACCACTGCATGTTGTTTTTGATATCTCAAGTCACTAAAAGCATGCACACTCTTTATCTCTTATTGGTTGATATGCCAAGAAACAAGAAACGAGGTAGAAGTTAATGCATCGTGCCTAAGTGTTTTGGGATTATTTGTTTTTCGTAAGATGAGTTACACACCTAGACGGAGGGAGTAACTTTTCATCAGTTAAATCTTTGGTCAAAATTTAGCAAAAATTACAATGGTGAGGAATAAGCCAGGACGGAGTAGTAGTCTAGAAGCCCAAATAAATGAGTGAGGCGCCTTATTGTTACTCTCCACTGTGACTAGTCTTATGGGAAAAGTTGGGGAAGCCGCCAAAAGAACTGGCCCTAAGAGTAGTAGCTAGGGATCGAGTGTGCCAGATGAACCAGAGAAAGTAAATGCAGAGAGATGAAATGCAAAAAGTCGGAGGGATGTGATAGTTGCTTGTCCGTTTATTTTACCAGGCCACTTATTACTGGGAGTGGTTGGGTTTTTTGATATGACGGCTTTACTGCCGCGCCACGAGCGGGGTGAGAGGTGAGACTCCCGTGCAGCGCCGCCCTCTACACTTGTACTACATCGGTCGTGGTTTATTAGTCCCCATTGAATTTGACTGAAAATTTAACTGACAAAATGTTAGTGCATGTCAACAAAAACTATATCGTTGGATTCGTATTTGAACATAGTTTTGGATGATATAATTTTAGGTGACATGCATCAGCATTTATCATACTATATATATATATATAATGTTAGTTCAATTTTTGGTCGTACTAATCTATAGTAGTAAGGTGCCCGTGCGTTGCACTGAAGAGTGAAATGCATTGATCGCGGAGTTGTTTATTTTGACAAAGGATGTGGGGGTCATCTCATGTGTAACGGGTATCGATAGGTTTCTTCGGATATTATTTCATCTCTAGAGCTCACAAACATCCGGGTGAAATAGATAAAAAGGTATCTTTTGCAAAGAAAAGTGTTCAACTGTTCAACCTGCATCCAAAACTTGTGAAGAAATAACACTTATTGTGCTTTGCAAGAAATGATCTTTAAGAATTAGTTTTGGAGTATCGATTGTTATACATGTTGGCTACAGATGACATGGCACTTTCTTATAGTCAACAGTTGGCTATACTATTAAGTAATATTAACCATGCCCTTATACACCTAGACGGAGGGATTAAATCAGGATGACTTGCAAGGGGGCAGAGGAGATGTAAGAAATGGTTCATCGTAAGTCTTTCACCAGTACTGTAGTAAAAATTCATACATGGAAGATTCTAGACTAAACCATAAACGGATACACTTTTATTCATGCGCGATACTCCAATAGAGCAAGATCCTGCATGGAAGTCTCCACATGCTTAGACAACGGATTACATTGAGCGAATACTAATGATCAAGATTTTAACTTGATAATGCGTATGTCCAGGTGAACCTCCTTGGAGTCCCCGTCGGCGGGTAAAGGATGCCATGCGTCGGCGGGTAAAGGATGCCATGGGTTTTCCAAGTCCACATCGGCGGGAAAGTCCCAGCTCCGCAGAGTTCAAGTCCATCCGATGAGGCCGGTCTAGCCGCCCACCTGACCCAGAGAGGTAGTAATAGTGAGCACGCACCCGTACATCGGCCTCGTGTCAGTGTCAGCGTCAGTGGCATCGCCCCTGACGCACACTACAGAGACGGGGCGGCGGCCTGCGCGGGCCTCCCCGGTGCCCAGGTTCAAGAGGAAGATGTTGTCGTCCTCCTCCGAGACTAGCAGGCGGCGGTGATCCTCTAGCGACTCCGGCATGGTGAACGGGTAGCATGTCTCGTACTTGATGTTCTCCGCCAAGGGCCAGCAGTGACCGCTGCACGCATCCGTGAGGTGATGCACCATATCCGTCGGCGAGCCCCAAACGGCATCGGGCACTCATAGCAGTAGACGAAGGGCTCCTTGGAGGCATCGACCAGGCCGTCCATGAAATGGGAGTGGCTGTAGGGGACGTTGCGCCAGTTGAATATATGAGCAAGTTACTACGAGATTTAATCTGAATAAGCACAAAATAAATCATGACGGCTATAACAGAGATGAAACTAATCATGTGGACTAGCATAGTAGTAGGATACAGAGTAGAAACATGAATTCTACCATGATTTCGAACAGGAAGGACAGAAACACATATGGTGCAACGGGAGAAGCATCGTTGGCATTGAGGTTGTCGCCCATGTCATTGAGGAAGAGGTTGCCGAGGTCAGGGAAGAAGTCGTCATCGGTGAAGTCGTGGCTGCCAGCAGTCGCGAGAGTGCGCTCCCCAAATTTCAACATCGCCCGCCAAATGGAGCGCAGGAGGGAGTGGCTGTAGGGGACGTTGCTGCCGCCGAATGGAGCATAAGAGTAGCACACAAAGCAGTAGATGGTGTCCTTACTAGTACTCCCTAGTCTCTATCTATCTATATCTATATCTACTCTTATAGAAAACCAAGTTGGTGATGATGGTATGCCTGCCATCTTGTAATATAGACTGTCCAATCTATATCTGATGGATAGATGACAATTTTACAAAAGATACTCGCACCTCTCTCCACATTTATAGATAAGGCCTTGCCTCGTTCATCCTTATCTCCCACAACCTCGTGCTCCTACCTAAGTCTCTATCTCTACTACTCTTCTTTGTTTTTTATAACAAATCGAATAGTACTGCGCCGTCCGCTGCACGCCCGGCTGAACACGCCTCCTCGCCTCCATCATCACCAACTGAGTCTTTTATAGGAGTAAGAGTAGAGAAAAAACCGAGTTGGTGATGATGGTGTGTTGTGCAATGCACGGGCATCTTGCTATTTTTTGCATATAATTTTCCAAACACCACGTAGACACGGTCTTTGAGCACGGTTCATAGTCGTTCCACGCTCGGGCATTGAAGTTTGTAACTATTTTAGATTAGAATATACTACTCCTCCGGTGCTAGTAGTAGAGCAGAGTCCTACTCTACTACTCTACTCAAGCAAGTTAGGCCATAGTACTGTAGTAGGTACTATAGGGAGTACCAGTACTGCGATCACTCAAGCAAGTTGTTTGGCATCGATATGACCCTACGCTGCTGGTATGTGTCTCGTAAGTCAAGCGGCATGCTGTAGTCATCATCACCTGTCCACTTCCCGCAGCACATATTCGCTTCTCCATCTGTGTCCGCACATAATCTCGTCCAATCTTCCATCCCCGCTAAGGCGCCTCCCCCTCATCCGAAACCCAAGCACTAACAATGGCAGAACCGAGTAGTGTCTGCCGAAAGAGTGGCTGGAATTCGCTCCCCACAGAGGTACTCAAGCTCATTGTTTCGCCTGTGGACAATCTCAGTACCATGTCGCTCATCGCGTGCTCGTTGGGGCTGTACCGTTTACTCAAAGCCCTCAGGCCGGAGCTTTTTAAGCCAGCTCCTTGCTTGCTGATGCCGCCTGATTTTCAGAATCGGCGTGTCATGCAGCATAACGATCGTAGGGTGGCGAGCATCAACCCCCTTGACTGCGATCCGATCCCCGTCAGCCTCAACTACATTAACGGTATGTACTAGGTCGGCATGAACACGTCTTGGATGGCGCTCGTTGACGGTCGCGGCAGCTGGATGCTCGTGGAGGTCTACACCCGGTGATTGATCCCCCTTCCTTCGATTAACACTGCACTGCTTTGGCACCGCGGCCCAGAATACTCGGAATCTTACAGTAGCCAACATGATACCAAGTTTGGTTAGCTCAAGATTGTAATCTTCCAAGTGCCCACTAGATCTGCGAATTATAAAGACTTCAGGATAATTGCGTTCTTCAACCACGGTCTCGCCTATCTGACAGGTCACTGCGGTAAGTGGATAAATTTGCACGTCCATCGTAGGATCATACATCCTCCATGGTTCTCTGATGCCATTGAACACAAGGGCTTCATTTACGCTGTCGACTCCTTCTATGGCTGGACGTATTGCTGGCCTACTCCAGTCATCGCTACAAACGGCTGTTACAGCAGTATGTTCCTTTCCTATGATATCATGATGGCTTGCTTATATTACTATCAACATTTACTGAAAAAATATTCATGCTCATAACATGCTGTTCTTAAGATTGACTAAATCAAGAGCCCTTTTTTATTTGACTCCAACTTGATATGATGTTGTAGGACGCCTGGTGTCCCTACCCTTCCTAATCCCAGAACCTTTCAAAGAAAAGCGGCATGGCAGTTGCAGGTGGTTCCTGGCTCGATCAGACGACGGCGAACAATTGATGATCGTTCGCACATACCGGACGTGTTGTTTCGCGGAATACAATCACAGTCAGTGCAAGGTCTTTGAGAAGGATCCCAGCTTCTCTGGGCCTTCAGGAATTTTTGACTGGAGGCTGGTAAGTAGCCTTGGTACACGCTCTCTGTTTGTCGGACTGAATTATCCGATTAACCAGGAGATAACCGACGGCAAGGATCATGATGGCAGCACGGTTTCGTTCATTAGGCAAAACTGTGTGTACACAGGTACCATGCATCTTTGCATGCACCATACCCTGATATGTGCCGCCAAGCTCTGCAGCCCAAAGTAGGAGAGAGGGTCTCAAGTATCAGACTTCGACCTACTGGCTGGAGTTTCCCCCGTCAGGCACCCATCTGGTTCAAGCCGTCAGCCAATCTCCACAGCTTAATAAATAGTAACGTCTAACTGAGCCAGTTAGTTAGATGCATACACTTGGTGTAGTAGGATCTTTATTTAGTTTGATGCATACACTTGTTCTTTTTTAGTAGCCCTTTTGTAATGATGGCTGATGTTTGGTTTGGAAGAGAGAGCCTCGTCTTCACTCTTCTAGCCTACTTATTGCTTCTGTTGCACCCCCAGCCCTGGTTGCTGCTGCTGCTGCTGTTTTCAAGGTACAATCAGTATTATATTTCGTCTATTGGTTGAATAAATGTGTTGTTAGAACGACAAACACAATGTTTTGGAAGTCATTGCACGGTTCGATCCTTTACTGCCCCGTACCGTACATAGCGCATACTATTTTTCATACGGAACACATTTTCCACTTGTTGGTAACATGCAGCCCACTGATGAAGGCCCAATAGAGAAGCCCATAATTAACTGGAAGGGAGGCTCTCACATGAATTTGGCCCAGGTACATGCTCATGGTCCCCAAAACATAAATAAGTAAATAATAAATAAAGCTAAATGCTCATGCACCAGTTCTTTGGGAAAATAGGTAGCCCAGTATTTCTTTTTGAAGAACACCCAAGCTAGGCCTATTTGTTTTCTCCGAATTACTGGGCTGCAGATCTTTCAAGACGAGGAGGGACGCATTCTTGCCTAGCCAAAGAGTATGGTCAATGTCTGTTAAATGTAATATCAAAAGGGGTTGAAAATTCCAAAAAAATTATAGCAAATGGGATATTAGTTTCTTTTTTTGTTTTTGTTCTTCACTGATATCTTCTACGTATTCCATTGGATTTAACATGACATAGTACTAATTTATTTTTAAATTTGTTTTACTATGGCTATTAATTTTTGGATTAAGAATATTTCGTTCCCCAGCAAAAATTTGCGAATTTTCAAAATTTCCCACATATTTAGTTAATTTTTTGACCCTGAAACTGACCAGAAAATGGCCAGCAATTCTAAAAATGGAAAACGGGCTGCAATAAATTCCATATGAATTAGAAAATGAGTAAAAAATATAAAAATAATAGCAAATGGGCTGTACACGCCACAGATTTTGAGGCTGACTTGTTTACGCAAGGCTTTGTCAGTGAACACACGATTCTAGCAACAGTGACTGTTGGATGTCCATCCAACGGCCGACGTGCTTCTTCAATCTCTGATCTTCCTGCTCCAGCCGCCTAAACTAGCGCCGGTGGGACTGCCTGCTCCCTCCTCTTGTGGCCCGCTATGATGCGGCACAGGCTTCCCCGGCCCACCCTACTCCCTCCGCTGGCCTGGCCGCACGCAATCGACTACCTCCTTATTACGTGAAAAAAAGTGATTCCTCCCACTGACATCTGGGGCGCACCGGTTGGGAGGCTGACCTGTGGGCCTACTAAGTTGACGCGTATGCAGGGCTTGTCAACTTAGTCAACAAACGATTCTAGTAGCAGTAACCGTTGAATTTGAATCAAACGGTCCTGCTGCTTCTTCAATTGTTGCTCTTCTTGCAGCAGCCGCTCAAACCAGCACCGGGGAGACCGCCTGCTCCTGCCTCCAGTGGCTGGCTGTGCTGTCATTGAGGCCTCATCGCCCCCTACTACTCCTACCGCTAGCCAGGCCCTGCGGCGACGACAGCCTCACACCGCAGCCGAACCAGTGAACCCTCGTACTCCTCTCCGCGTGGGCATCCACTTCCGCGTCTTCCCCGGCTCCGTGTCGTCCCTTTCCTAGGCCTTGCCGTCGTCCACCGCCTTGGTGCTCTCGGTGCGGCATGGTCAATGTGGTCAACGACATTCCTTCGGAAGAGTACTGTACGTGGAGAGGCTGACAGCTGGGTCCACGGCCACAGCCCAGTTTTTTATGATTTGCCAAGTAAGTCGCTTTGTCAGGCCTGTTGGGCTGCAAATCTTTCAAGACGAGGAGAGCTTTCATTCGATTGGCTGAGAAAATGGCCCATCAGTAATGAGAAATGGGATGTACATTTTTAAAACACATCAAACTGGCAATTAGTTTCAAATATCTTTTTTTTCATTTTGAGATTTTAAATTACATTAACTTTTATGCATGGAGAATTTGTTGGATTTTATATTGATATACATTTATTTTTAAATCAGTTTGAATGTGATTCAAAATTTCGGGATGAAAAACAGTTCGGACCGCACCGAAATATGCAAAATTTCGTATAATTTTTTAACCGTGGCCACAATATGGGTTGTAATGCTAACAAAAAGAATATGCGCTAAAAAAACCTTACGAATTAGCAAATGGGCTGTAAATTATTAGAAATAATGGCAGATGGGTTGTATGCTGTTTTCCACGGATTTGAGGCTTTCCTAAAAAAAGGTTGACGCACAAGCAGTGACTGTTGGATGTCCATCCAATGGCCGTCATGCTTCTTCAATCTCTGCTCTTCCCGCTCCATCCGCTCAAACAAGTGCCGGCGGGACTGCCTGCTCCCTCCTCCCCATGGCCGGTTGTGCTGCCGCGCAGGCCTCACCGCCCCACCGTACTCCCATCGCTAGCCTAGCCATCCCTCTACTCACTCACACCTGTTGTTATTCTCCGGCGACGACAGACGGACCAGTAAACCCTCGTACAGTCGTACTCCCCTCCGCATGGTAAACAACTGCCGAGTCTTCGCTGCCTCCTTGTCGTTCCCTTCCTAGGCCTCGTCGTCGTCCACCGCCCTAGTGCTCTCGGCACGGCCTGGTCAACATGGTCAACGACCGACATGCATCTGAAGTGGACTGTACGTGGAGAGGCCGACAGCTGGGTCCACGGCTGCACGCAAGGAAATGCCTCCTTATTACGCGCAAAATAATGATTCCTCCACCTGGCATCAGGGACCCACCAAAAGGGCCACTGTATTTCGCGAAAAAAAGTTGCCGCCGCTGACAGCTCGGACCCACCAGCTATATCTTCGCACGCAAGGAAGTGCCTCCTTATTACGCACAAAAAAATGAATACTCCCCCTGTTAGCTGGGATCCAGTATAGTGGCAGGCTGACTTGTGGGCCTACTAAGTTGACGGGGATGGAGGGCTTTGTCAACTTAGTTAATATGCACGATTCTAGCTCCATTGACCGTATGATGTCCATCCAACGGTCGTAGTGCTTCTTCAACCTCTGGTCTTCTTGCTCCAGCCGCCCAAACCAGCATCGGTCGTGCCTCGTGCTCCTGCCTCCCGTGGCTGGCTGTGATGCGGCGGAGGCCTCACCGCCCCTACTAGTCCCACCGCTGGCCAGACCATCCCTCTACTCACCCACACCCCCTGTTATTCTGCGGCAACGGCAGCCTCACACCACAGCGAACCAGTGAACCCTCGTACTCCTCTATGTGTGGGCATCCACTGTCGCGTCTTCCCCGGCACTGCGTCATCCCCTTCCTAGGCCTCACCGTCGTCCACCGCCCTGGTGCTCTCAGCGCGGCGTGGTCAACGTGGTCAAGGAACGGCTTCCATCAGACGTGGACTGTACGTGGAGAGGCTGATAGCTGGGTCCACGGCCGCAGCAAGGAAGTGCCTCCTTATTACGTGCAAAATAATTATTCCTCCACCTGACAGCAAGGACCCACCGGGCGGGCCACCGTATTTCACAAAAAAAACATTTCCCCCTGACTGCTGGGACCCACCAGCTACATCTTCACACGCAAGGAAGTGCGTCCGGGCAAAAAACGATTCGCCCCCCTGACTGCTGGGACCCACCAGCTACATCTTTGCACGCAAGGAATTAACTGACAGTCGGGACCCACCTGGTCGAAGCGTACGTAGCATTGTCATTCTGGTCGCCAACGTGTACGTACATATATACTGGTGGATGTAGAGGCGCGCACGTGTCGATGTAGAGGCGCGCACGTAGCATGTACACATACGCACAGCGGCCAATGTGCAAGAAAGAAAATACGGCCATGTATGTGTACATACGGGTGGGGTCTCGAACGCCTACTCGCGCATACGTACAGCTAAGGCTCGTGTACATGGCTGGGTCGGAACGGAGAAACAGCGTCGTCGTCGTGTTCATGGGGAGGTAACAGAATGCGTCGTGTTCATGGGGAGGCAACGGAATGCGTCGTGTTCATCGGGAGGCAACGGAACGCGTGGGAGCCAATCGGCTGGGTCGGAACGTAATGCGTCATCATGTTCATCGGGAGGGCTTGGACGGAACAGACGATGGAAATGAGGCCTGGCGTACCGCAGAACGGAGGAAACGGCCTTGTGTTCGACTGGCCACATTTGAAACGGGATCCTGTTCATCGGGAGGGGTCTGGCGTACCGCAAAACAGACAAAATGGACCTCCTACGGTCGAAACGGGGGTCCTGTTGATCGAGAGGGGTGTGGCGTACCGCAAAATGGATGAAATGGACTTGTGTTGGAGCGCTACGGTCGAAACGGGGGTCCTGTTGATCGGGAGGGGTGTGGCGTACCGCAAAACGGACGAAACTTACTTGTGTTGGAGCGCTACGGTCGAAACGGGGGTCCTGTTCATCGGGAGGGGTGTGGCGTACCGCAAAACGGGACTCCACGGGATACTGTTCATCTCCACCGTCGACCTCCTCCAGCCTCCACAGGCTACCGTCGACGTCCTCCAGCCTCCACGGGCTCCTGTTCATCTAGCCTCCACCGCGCTACTCCACCGGCTACTGTTCAACCACCCCTCCACAGGCACCCCTCCACCGTCTACTGTTCATCCAGCCCTCCATGGGGTCGTCCTGTTCATCCAGCCCTCCACACCACGGGGTCCTGTTCATCCAGAGGCAACGCCACCGCTCACTGTTCATCCACCCCCCTACAACGCTCACTGTTCATCCAGAGAGGCAGCATCGATCGAATTCAGTTAGCAGCAGTAGCGAAGGAATCGCTCTATCGGGTTCAGTTAACAGCCATCGATTGATCGCTCGGGTTCAGTAACGCGTAGCCTGCAGTGCAATCGCTCGGGTTCAGTTAGAGCCTAACGCCCTCGCTCGGGTTCAGTTAGAGCCAACTCCTCGCACACACGCGCGTACGTGTACGAGAGAAACGCGCATCGCTCGGCCCCCGACCACCCACCGTAACCGGGAACTCCCCGAAATTTTCCTCGCCCTCGCTTCTACCACGGATTTTCCGTCATGGACGGCCCAAAGAATGTCATGCAGCTGCGTCTCTGGCCCGCCCAGTACGAAAAGCCCATTTACTGTCATGATTTTTTGTCATAGAAGTAGGAGCCCACCACATCTATGATGATACCGGGTTTTGTCACAATTATCGTCATAGAAGTGTCATATGTATGATAGAAAAAATTTTGTTCGGCCCAAAATGTCACAAATCTGTCTTTTTTTGGTAGTGCTACTAACCGGAGGCCGAGCCCGAATTGCTGTTTTTTTTGTCTATTTCAGTGTTTCGAAGAAAAGGAATATCAAGCGGAGTCCAAACGGAATGAAACCTTCGGGAGCGATCTTTTTGGAACAAACATGATTTAGAGGACTTGGAGTGGAAGTCAAGAAACAAAGGAGGCGGCCATGAGGGTTCCCGGCATGCCCCCCACCCTCGTAGGCCCCTCGAGCGTCCACCGACCAACTTCTTCCTCCTATATATACCCATGTACCCCAAAAATATCAGAGACGACCACGAAAAACTATTTCCACCGCCATAACCTTCTGTATCCGCGAGATCCCATCTTGGTGCCTTCGTCGGTGCTCCGTCGGAGGGGGAATCAACCACGGACGGCCTCTACATCATCTCCAAGGCCTCTCCGATGAGTTGTGAGTAGTTTACCACAGACCTTCGGGTTCACAGTTATTAGCTAGATGGCTTCTCCTCTCTCTTTGAATCTCAATACAAAGTTCTCCTTGATCTTCTTGGAGATCTATTCGATGTAACTCGTTTTGCGGTGTGTTTGTCGAGATCCGATGAATTGTGGGTTTATGATCAAGTTTATCTATGAGAAATATTTGAATCTCCTCTGAATTCTTTTATGTGTGATTAAGTTATCTTTGCAAGTCTCTTCGAATTATCAGTTTGGTTTGGCCTACTAGATTGATCTTTCTTGCAATGGGAGAAGTGCTTAGCTTTGGGTTCAATCTTGCGGTGTCCTTTCCCATTGACAGCAGGGGCAACAAGGCGCATATTGTATTGTTGCCATCGAGGATAAAAAGATTGGTTTTATATCATATTGCATGAGTTTATCCCTCTACATCATGTCATCTTTCTTAATGCGTTACTCTGTTCTTCATGAACTTAATACTCTAGATGCATGCTGGATAGCGGTCGATGTGACGAGTAATAGTAGTAGATGCAGGCAGGAGTCGGTCTACTTGTCACGGACGTGATGCCTATATACATAATCATGCCTAGATAATCTCATAATTATTCGCTTTTCTATCAATTGCTTGACAGTAATTCGGTCACCCACCGTAATACTTATGCTATCTTGAGAGAAGCCACTAGTGAAACCTATGGCCCCCAGGTCTATCCTTTATCATATAAGCTTTCAATCTACTTTTATTTGCATCTTTACTTTTCCAATCTATATTATAAAATACCAAAAATATATTTATATTATCATATTATCTCTATCAGATCTCACTTTCGCAAGTGGTCGTGAAGGGATTGACAACCCCTTTATTGCGTCAGTTGCGAGTTCTTGTTTGTTTGTGTAGGTGCATGGGACTTTTGAGGAGCCTCCTACTGGATTGATACCTTGGTTCTCAAAAACTGAGGGAAATACTTACGCTACTATTGCTGCATCACCCTTTCCTCTTCAAAGAAAACCAACGCAAGCTCAAGATGTAGCAAGAAGGATTTCTGGCGCCGTTGCCGGGGAGGTCTTCTCTCAAGTCAAGACATACCAAGTACCCATCACAAACTCATCTCCCTCGCATTACATTATTTACCATTTGCCTCTCGTTTTCCTCTCCCCCACTTCACCCTTGCCTTTTTATTCGCCCTCTCTTTCCCAATCTCCTCTCTCTTTCGCTTGCCCTTTTTGTTTGCTTGTGTGTTGGATTGCTTGTCGCGATGGCGCAAGATAATACCAAATTGTGTGATTTTTCCAATACCAATAATAATGATTTCCTTAGTACTCCGATTAATCCTCTTAATGATGTTGAGTCTTGTGAAATCAATGCTGCTTTGCTGAATGTTGTTATGAAAGATCAATTCTCCGGCCTTCCTAGTGAAGATGTCGCTACCCATCTAAACAACTTTGTTGATTTGTGTGAGATGCAAAATAAGAAAGGCACGGATAATGATATTGTTAAATTTAAGTTATTTCCATTTTCACTTAGAGATCGTGCTAAAGTTTGGTTTTCGTCTTTGCCTAAGAATAGTATTGATTCGTGGAATAAGTGCAAAGATGCTTTTATCTCTAAGTATTTTCCTCCCGCTAAGATCATCTCTCTTAGGAATGATATTATGAATTTTAAACAACTTGATCATGAGCATGTTGCCCAATCTTGGGAAAGAATGAAATTGATGATTCACAATTGCCCTACTCATGGTTTAAATTTATGGATGATCATACAAATTTTTTATACCGTATTGAATTTTGCTTCTAGAAATCTTTTAGATTCGGCCGCGGGAGGCACTTTTATGGAAATCACCTTAGGAGAAGCTGCTAAACTCCTTGATAACATTATGGCTAATTATTCTCAATGGCACACCGAAAGATCTACTAGTAAAAAAGTGCATGCTATAGAAGAAATTAATGTTTTGAGTGGAAAGATGGATGAGCTTATGAAATTGTTTGCTACTAAGAGTGCTTCTATTGATCCCAATGATATGCCTTTGTCTACTTTGATTGAGAATAATAATGAATCTATGGATGTGAATTTTGTTGGTAGGAATAATTTTGGTGACAATGCTTATAGAGGAAACTTTAATCCTAGACCGTTCCCTAGTAATTCCTCTAACAAATATGAAAATTCCAACAATAATTCTTATGGTAATTATAATAAGATGCCCTCTGATTTTGAGAATAGTGTTAAAGAATTTATGATCACTCAAAAGAATTTTAATGGTTTGCTTGAAGAAAAATTGCTTAAAGTTGATGATTTGGCTAGGAACGTTGATAGACTTTCGCTTGATGTTGATTCTTTGAAACTTAGATCTACTCCTCCTAAGCATGATATCAATGAGTCTCTCAAAGCTATGAGAATTTCCATTTATGAGTGCAAAGAAAGAACCGCTAGATCGCGTGCTAAGAAAGATTGCTTTGTAAAAGCGTGTTCTTCTAGTTTCCATGAAAATAATGAAGAAGATCTAAAAGTTATTGATGTGTCCCCTATTAAATCATTTTTTTGCAATATGAATCTTAATAATGATGGGACTGGAGATGAGTCAACTTTAGTTAAAAGGCGTCCCAATGATTCGGAGTTTTAAGATCTTGATGCTAAATTTGGTAAAAGTGGGATTGGAGAGGTCAAGACTTTAAATAGCATTGAACCCACTATCTTGGATTTCAAGGAATTTAGTTATGATAATTATTCTTTAGAAGATTGTATTTCCTTGTTGCAATCCGTTTTGAATTCTCCTCATGCTTATAGTCAAAATAAAGCCTTTACCAAACATATTGTTGATGCCTTGATGCAATCTTATGATGAAAGACTTAATTTGGAAGTTTCTATACCTAGAAAACTTAATGATGAGTGGGAACCTACTATAAAGATTAAAATTAAAGATCATGAGTGTTATGCTTTATGTGATTTGGGTGCTAGTGTTTCCATGATTCCGAAAACTTTATGTGATATTCTAGGTTTCCATGATCTTGATGATTGCTCTTTAAATTTGCACCTTGCGGATTCCACCATTAAAAAGCCTATGGGAAGGATCAATGCTGTTCTTATTATTTAAAATAGGAATTTGGTGCTCGTAGATTTTATCATTCTTGATATAGATTGCAATCTTTCATGTCCTATTATTCTTGGTAGACCTTTCCTTAGAACGATTGGTGCGATTATTGATATGAAGGAAGGGAATATTAGATTCCAATTTCCATTAAGGAAAGGCATGGAGCACTTTCCAAGAAAGAAAGTCAAATTACCTTATGAATCTATCATGCGAGCTACTTATGAATTGAGTGCCAAAGATGGCACTACTTAGATCTATCCTCGCTTTTATGCCTAGCTTGGGGCGTTAAACAATAGCGCTAGTTGTTCATATTATCTTATCATATTATCTCTATCAGATCTCACTTTCGCAAGTGGCCGTGAAGGGATTGACAACCCCTTTATTGTGTTGGTTGCGAGTTCTTGTTTGTTTTTTTAGGTGCGTGGGACTTTTGAGGAGCCTCCTACTGGATTGATACCTTGGTTCTCAAAAACTAAGGGAAATACTTATGCTACTATTGCTGCATCACCCTTTCCTCTTCAAGGAAAACCAATGCAAGCTCGAGACGTAGCATGGCAGTGATTGAAGAATTCTGTCAATGACACTATCATCAGGAAGATTAACTCCCAGTTGAATCAAGTGATTATTATACCCAGACATTTTGAGTATATGTTCACTGACAGAACTATTCTCCTCCATCTTGCAGCTATAGAACTTATTGGAGACTTCATATCTCTCAATCCGGGCATTTGCTTGAAATATTAACTTCAACTCCTGAAACATCTCATATGCTCCATGACGTTCAAAACATTGTTGAAGTCCCGGTTCTAAGCTGTAAAGCATGGCATACTGAACTATCAAGTAGTCATCAGCTTTGCTCTGCTAGATGTTCACAACGTCCGGCGTTGCTCCTGCAGCGAGTCTTGCACCTAGCGGTGCTTCCAGGACGTAATTCTTCTGTGCAGCAATGAGGATAATCCTCAAGTTACGGACCCAGTCCGTGTAATTGCTACCATCATCTTTCAACTTAGCTTTCTCAAAGAACGCATTAAAATTCAACGGAACAACAACACGGGCCATCTATCTACAACAACATAGACAAGCAAAATACTATCAGGTACTAAGTTCATGATAAATTAAAGTTCAATTAATCAAATTACTTAAGGACTCCCACTTAGACAGACATCCCTCTAATCATCTAAGTGATCACGTGATCCAAATCAACTAAACCAGTTCCGATCATCACGTGAAATGGACTAGTTTTTAATGGTGAACATCACTATGTTGATCATATCTACTATATGATTCACGCTCGACCTTTTGGTCTTAGTGTTCTGACGCCATATCTGCATATGCTAGGCTCATCAAGTTTAACCCGAGTATTTCTGCGTGTGCAAAACTGGCTTGCACCTGTTGTATGTGAACATAGAGCTTATCACACCCAATCATCACGTGGTGTCTCGGCACGACGAACTTTGGCAATGGTGAATACTCAGGGAGAACACTTATACCTTGAAATTTATTGAGAGATCATCTTATAATGCTACCGTCAATCAGAGCAAAATAAGATGCATAAAAGATAAACATCACATGCAATCAATATAAGTGATATGATATGGCCATCATCATCTTGTGCCTTTGATCTCCATCTCCAAAGCACCGTCATGATCACCATCTTCACCAGCACGACACCTTGATCTCCATCGTAGTGTCGTTGTCGTCTCGCCAACTATTGCTTCTACGACTATCGCTACCACTTAGTGATAAAGTAAAGCAATTACAGAGCGATTGCATTGCATACAATAAAGCGCCAACCATATGGCTCCTGCCAGTTGCCGATAACTCTGTTACAAAACATGATCATCTCATACAATAAAATTTAGCATCATGTCTTGACCATATCACATCACAACATGCCCTGCAAAAACAAGTTAGATGTCCTCTACTTTGTTGTTGCAAGTTTTACGTGGCTGCTACGGGCTGAGCAAGAACCGTTCTTACCTACGCATCAAAAACCACAACGATATTTCGTCAAGTTAGTATTGTTTTAACCTTCAACAAGGACCGGGCGTAGCCACACTCGATTCAACTAAAGTTGGAGAAACTAACACCCGCTAGCCACCTATGTGCAAAGCACGTCGGTAGAACTAGTCTCGCGTAAGCGTACGCGTAATGTCGGTCCGGGCCGCTTCATCCAACAATACCGCCAAATCAAAGTATGACATGCTGGTAAGCAGTATGACTTGTATCGCCCACAACTCACTTGTGTTCTACTCATGCATATAACATCTACGCATAAACCTGGCTCGGATGCCACTGTTGGGGAACATAGTAATTTCAAAAAAAAATCCTACGCACACGCAAAATCATGGTGATGCATAGCAACGAGAGGGGAGAGTGTCGTCCACGTACCCTCGTAGATCGTAAGAGGAAGCGTTATGACAACGCGGTTGATGTAGTCGTATGTCTTCACGATCGACCGATCCTAGTACCGAACGTACGGCACCTCCGCGATTTGCACACATTCAGCTCGGTGACGTCCCACGAACTCATGATCTAGTAGAGCTTCGAGGGAGAGTTCCGTCAGCAGGACGGCGTGATGACGGTGTTGATGAAGCTACCGACGCAGGGCTTCGCCTAAGCACCGCTACGATATGACCGAGGTGGATTTTGGTGGAGGGGGGGGGGGCACCGCACACGGCTAAAGATCAATGATCAACTTGTGTGTCTTGGGGTGCCCCCCCCGCCCCCGTATATAAAGGAGCTAGGGGGGAGGCGGCCGGCCAGGAGGAGGGCGCGCCAAGGGGGGAGTCCTACTCCCACCGGGAGTAGGACTCCTCCTTTCATAGTAGGAGTAGGATAAGGGGAAAGGAGGAGAGAGGGGGAAGGAAAGGGGGGCATCGCCACCCTCCTTGTCCGATTCGGACTAGAGGGGGAGGGGGTGTGAGGCCCTGCCTTGGCCACCCTTCCTCTTCTCCACTGAGGCCCAATAGGCCCATTACACTCCCCGGGGTGTTCCGGTAACCCCCCGATACTCCGATATATGTCCGAACTTGCCCGGAACACTTCCGAAGTCCAAACATAGTCATCCAATATATCGATCTTTATATCTCGACCATTTCGAGACTCCTCGTCATGTCCGTGATCATATCCGGGACTCCGAACTACCTTCAGTACATCAAAACACATAAACTTATAATATCGATCGTCACCGAACGTTAAGCGTGCGGACCCTACGGGTTCGAGAACTATGTAGATATGACCGAGACACGTCTCCGGTCAATAACCAATAGCGGAACCTGGATGCTCATATTGGCTCCTACATATTCTACGAATATCTTTATCGGTCAAACCGCATAACAACATACATTGTTCCCTTTGTCATCGGTATGTTACTTGCCCGAGATTCGATTGTCGGTATCTCAATACCTAGCTCAATCTCGTTACCGGCAAGTCTCTTTACTCATTCCGTATTGCATCATCCCGCAACTAACTCATTAGTCACGACCATTTCGTCCAATATATCGATCTTTACGTCTCGACCATTTCGAGACTCCTCATCATGTCCCCGATATCATCCGGGACTCCGAACTCCTTCGGTACATCAAAACTCATAAACTCATAATATAACTGTCATCGAAACCTTAAGCGTGCGGACCCTACGGATTCGAGAACTATGTAGACATGACATAGAACTATTCTTGGTCAATAACCAATAGCGGAACCTGGATGCCCATATTAGCTCCTACATATTCTACGAAGATCTTTATCTGTCAAATCGCATAACAACATACTTTGTTCCCTTTGTCATCGGTATGTTAGTTGCCCGAGATTCGATCATCGGTATCCAATACCTAGTTCAATCTCGTTGCCGGCAAGTCTCTTTACTCGTTACGTAATGCATCATTCCGTAACTAACTCATTAGCTACATTGCTTGCAAGGCTTATAGTGATGTGCATTATCGAGAGGGCCCAGAGATACCTCTCCGACAATCAGAGTGACAAATCCTAATCTTGATCTATGCCACCTCAACAAGTACCATCAGATACACCTATAGAGCACCTTTATAATCACCCAGTTATGTTGTGATGTTTGGTAGCACACAAAGTGTTCCTCCGGTGATCGGGAGTTGCATAATCTCATAGTCATAGGAACATGTATAAGTCATGAAGAAAGCAATAGCAGTAAACTAAAACGATCAAGTGCTAAGCTAACGGAATGGGTCAAGTCAATCACATCATTCTCCTAATGATGTGATCCCGTTTATCAAATGACAACTCATGTCTATGGTTAGGAAACCTTAGCCATCTTTGATCAACGAGCTAGTCTAGTAGAGGCATACTAGTGACACTACGTTTGTCTATGTATTCACACATGTATTATGTTTCCGGTTAATACAATTCTAGTATGAATAATAAACATTTATCGTGAAATAAGGAAATAAATAATAACTTTATTATTGCCTTTAGGGCATATTTCCTTCAATTACGCCGCTCTTTATGAACTTAATACTCTAGATGCATGATGGATAGCGGTCGATGTGTGGAGTAATAGTAGTAGATGCAGAATCGTTTCGGTCTAGTTGATACGGACATGATGCCTATATTCATGATCATTGCCTTAGATATATTCATAACTTTGCACTTTTCTATCAATTGCTCGGCAATAATTTGGTCACCCACCGTATTATTTTCTATATTGAGAGAAGGCTCTAGTGAAACCTATGGCCCCCGGGTCTATTTTCCATCATATAAGTTTCCGATCTACAATATTAGTTTCGTATCTACTATTCTTCCAATCTTTTACTTTCCGATCTATAAACAAAAAATACCAAAAATATTTACTTTATCGTTTATTTATCTCTACCAGATCTCAGTTTTGCAAGTAACCATGAAGGGATTGACAACCCCTTTATCATGTTGGGTGCAAGTTTGTTTGATTGTTTGTGCAGGTATTCGGTGATTTGTGCGTTGTCTCCTACTTGATTGATACCATGGTTCTCAAACTGAGGGAAATACTTATCTCTACTCTGCTACATCACCCTTTCCTCTTCAAGGGAAAACCAACGCAAGCTCAAGAAGTAGTAGGAAGAATTTCTGGCGCCGTTGCCGGGGAAATCTACGCCAAGTCAAGACATACGAAGTACCCATCATAAAACTCTCATCTCTAGCATTACATTATTTGCCATTTTCCTCTCGTTTTCCTCCCCGCCCCCCCCCCCACTTCTAAAACATTTTTCGAAAAGATTTGCCCCTTTTCTTCGCCTTCTTTCTGTTCGACCTTTTGTTTGCTTGTGTTACCATGTGCCTTCCTTTTGCTTGCATCTTTGCTTGCTAAAAGTTTATGGATCCTCATCCACTTGCTAATCTTTTTAAGAGATCCAATTATGATGAACCAATTGCTAGCGAGTTGAGTGCACTAGATTATCTTTATGAGGTTCTGCTTGAAATTCATGAATCTAAAAATTGTGATGAAGTGTTGAAAGAAGAAAATTATAAAGTGATTCACGATAGTGCCTTGAATGAAAAGCATGATTGCAATGATGTTTTTATAAATTCCATTAATTTCATTGTGTTAATGTTATGCAAAACCCTAAGCTTGGGGATGCTAGTTTTGCTATGTCCACTATTTGTTGCAATTATCATGATTGGGGTGATTCTTCTTATAATCTTGAAAATTTATTTAAGCCCCATGATGAATATGAGTTTGATAATAGTGTTTGCAATAATATTTAAAGTGGGTTGGGGAGAGTGTGAACTTTAGATCCCACATATTTGGAGAATGTTCAATCTTACGAAATTTTTGATAAAAGTAGGTTTGGAGAGGTCATGACTTTAGCTAATGTTAATCCCACTATTTCGGAAGAGTGTCAACTTCGCATGCATGTGGATCATGTTGAGAATATGTTATGTGATAGCTATATTGTTGAATTTTCTTATGATCCTACATGTAATTATTATGGGAGAGGAAAATGTGGTTGTAGAATTTTTCATGTTACTAAATAACCTCTCTTCATGTTGAGATTGCTATCGTCTCTTTCTTCTTCCTTGCATATGCTAGTTTTTGCTTGTCTTGATAATTTATTTGCTTATAAAATGCCTATGCATAGAAAGTATGTTAGACTTAGATGTGTTTGTCACGTGCTATATGATGCTCTCTTTGTGCTTCAGTTCTTGTCTTTCATGTGAGCATCATCAAAATTATCAATGCCTAGCTAAAAGGCTTCATTTTTCCTTGCTGTTTTCAATAAATAATTCATCTAGCCCCTGGTTAGATGTGGTTTTGTGTTTTAATTAGTGTTTGTGCCAAGTAAGACCTTTGGGATAGTTTACGGTGATAGTTGTTTTGATCCTGCTGAAAAAGGAAACTTTTGCGCCCTGTAAATAATTTCCTGGATTTTATTGAAACGTGATTTTGATCTGATTCTTTTTGCTATGAATTGGTACACAAATTGCCTAGGTTGTCCTAATTTTTCAGAATTTTTGGAGTTACAGAAGTATTCGAGAGTTACAGATTGCTATAGACTATTCTATTTTTGACAGATTCTGTTTTCTATGTGTTGTTTGATTATTTTGATGAATCTATGGGTAGTATCGAGGGGTATGAACCGTGGAAAAGTTGGAATACATTAGATATTACACCAATATAAATAAAGAATGAGTTTGCGACAATACCATAAAGTGGTGATTTTTTTTATCCTAACGGAGCTTATGAGATTTTATATTCAGTTTTGTGTTGTGAAGCTTTCAAGTTTTGGGTAAGGTTTTGATGGACTATGAAATAAGGTGTGACAAGAGACTAAGCTTGGGGATGCCCAAGGCACCCCAAGGTAATATTCAAGGTCAACCAAGGGCCTAAGCTTGGGGATGCCCAGGAAGGCATCTCCTCTTTCGTCTTCGTCTATCGGTAACTTTACTTGAGGCTATATTTTTATTCACCACATGATATGTGTTTTGCTTGGAGTGTATTGTATGATATGAGTCTTTGCTTTTTAGTTTGCCACAATTATCCTTGCTGTACACACCTTTTGAGAGGGACACGCATGAATCGTGATTTATTAGAATACTCTATGTGCTTCACTTATATCTTTTGAGCTAGGCAATTTTGATCTAGTGCTTCACTTATATCCTTTTAGAGCACGGCGGTGGTTTTATTTTATAGAAATTTTTGAACTCTCATGCTTCACTTATATTATTTTGAGTGTCTCTAAACAACATGGTAATTTTCTTTGGTTATAAATTTAGTCCGAATATGATAGGCATCCAAGGGGGATATAATAAAAACTTTCATATAAAAATTGCATTGAATACTATGAGAAGTTTGATTCTTTATGATTGTTTTGAGATATGAAGATGGTGATATTAGAGTCATGCTAGTGAGTAGTTGTGAATTTGAGAGGTACTTGTGTTAAAGTTTGTGATTCCCGTAGCATGCACGTATGGTGAACCGTTATGTGATGAAGTTATGCATAGATAATTTGATCATAAATCCACAATTCATCATATCTCAACAAACACACCGCAAAAAATGCTTGCAAGAACAGAAGCTTGCGGCGGCGGAAAAGTATTTTTGGTGTGCTCTCTGGTATAGGGGGAATATTTGGGTATTTATGGAGCCATGATTAGGGTTAGGGGAGTCCCAATGGGCCCACAAGCCCTGGAGGCGCGCTCCCCCTAGGGCGCAGCCTCCAGGCTTGTGGCCACCTTATGGCTCTTCTGGCCTCCTCCCGAAGCTTCGTGGGTGTCTTCTGGCCCAATAAAAATCATGTAAAGTTTTATTCCGTTTGGACATAGTTTGATATTGATTTTCTGTAAAGAGAAAAATAAGGAAAAAATAGCAACGGCCACTGGGCACTAGGTTAATAGGTTAGTCCCTAAAAATGATATAAAATAGCATAATAATGCATATAAAACATCCAAGATGGATAATATAATAGCATAGAATATTAAAAAATTATAGATACGTTGGAGACATATCAAGCATCCACAAGCTTAATTCCTGCTCGTCCTCGAGTAGGTAAATGATAAAACAATAATTTTTGATGTGGAATGCTACCTAACATGTTTATCAATGTATTCGTTCTTACTGTGGCATGAATATTCAGATTCATAAGATTCAAAACAAAAGTTTAATATTGACATAAAAATAATAATACTTCAAGCATACTAAATAAAGCAATCATGTCTTCTCAAAATATCATGGATAAAGAAAGTTATCCCCGCAAAATCATAAAGTCTTGTCATGCTTTATCTTCATCACACAAAGTATTTATTATGCACAACCCCGATGACAAGCTAAGCAACTGCTTCCTGATTTTTAAGGTCTCACAATTAATTGAGGTCTTCAATTTAGAATTGGATCACCTGATTTTGACTTGGTCAACAAATTTTCTACATTTTTCAGGAGCTCTCCTATTCAATTCTTAAATTCACTATCTTTCCTAATTTCGAAGCCCTTTCATTCAATTGATGCATCAATTTTGGATTTGGTTTATGATTTTGACCAGGCCAATGATTTTTCAAATCAATTTGCGACAACTGGCCTATAAAAGCGTATCGACCCCACACATCCTCCCACCACTTAAAGAAAGGAAGCGCCACAGTGTGATTTGTAGCACCAATGTAGTACATGCAGCCACCGACGCATAAATTTCCTCACATAAATATAGGTTGGTTAGCGGATAATCGCACCATGAAAGGTCCAACAAATCATAGCATTATAAATAAAAATAAAACACACTCCACCATCTCCCTCACCCATCAAACTAAATATTCCATCAGTTCCAAAATATAATGGGTATTACTTTTGACCAAGTTCGGGGCAAAAAATATCGACATCCACAATATTACATAGAAAAATTATGGAAATTCATTTCATGATGACTTAATCATATCGATTTGATGTTATGGATTTTGATACATTTCTCTAAAAATTTTATCAAACTTAAAAGGTTTGATTTAAAAAAAGTAATACATCTAATATTTTGAAACAGAGTGGGTAGTTAAAAAAACAAGAACATGAATGGCACAGCAAAGCCCGCTCAACCCTTCTCGTAACATGATGATTTTTTTACGAGAAAACTTTCGATCTATTCATCAATTGTCAAGGTGGTACAAAGAACACTAGAAGTAAAATTTACATCTAGGTCTGTAGACCACCTAGCGACGACTACAAATACTGGAGCAAGCCGAAGGCGCGCCGCCGTCATCGCCCCTCCCTCATTGGAGCCGGGCAAACATTGTTATAGTAGACAGTCGGGAAGTCGTCGTGCCAAGGCCCCATTGGACCAGCGCACCAGAACAGCAACCGCCGCTGATGAAGAGAAGTATAGACCGAAAGGATCCAACCTGCAGACACACAGACGTAGACAAAAGAAGACTGGATCCAGTCGGATCCACCGAAGACAAACGCCGACCGGATCCCACGAGATCCGCCGGAGACAAACCTCCACACGCCTTCCGACGATGCTTAAAACATCACCGAGATGGGGGCTAGGCGGGGAAGACCTTATTCCATCTTAAAGAAACGCCGCCGCCTTATCTTCTCGAGCATGGCACAAACCCTAACAAAACTTAAAAAAACATCTAAAAACGGAGCCCTCCCGCCGGCAAGGGCCGGGATCCACCATGCCTCCATGATCCAAGCACTATAGAAGATGAGGCGGACCGGCGGTGCCAGCGAGAGGCAAGGAAACCCTATGGGAGTTCGCACGTGGGCAGAAGAGTTACGTGGGCAAGGCCCAAACATGTTACCTGTCTAGTAACATGATGCTTTTTAATGAAGGTATTAGTGAACTTGTGCAGGTGGAAATTCAGTTTAAAGGCAGAAATTATACTTGGAGCACTATGTAGAAATCTCCCCTTTTGGAAAGATTAGACCTGTTTTTCTCCTCTTAATCTTGGACCGGCGGCGGCGACTGGTGGATCTAGGGGTGCGCGGCAGTGTGGGGATGCACGTGTGGCGGTGTGGGACGGATCCGCTTCACCACCACCATCCCGGGACACGGCCCGGCTTCGCCGGCTGGTCCTCCGGCGGCGGCACAGCTGTAGCAGTCTCTCCCTTCTCCGCCGCAAGCAACAATGCAGGTTGACCTCCCCCTTCCCCATTATGAACAACAACGCCGGCCAGACCTTCCTCTTTCCTGCCACGAGTTTGCAACGCCGACCGAACCTCTCCCATCCCTACCACAAAGCAGGAAAGCCGGCCGGACCTCCCCCTTCTTCGTGGCGCAAAGCAACATTGGCCGGACCTCCGCCTTCTCCGTTGCGAGCAGCCATGCCGGCCAGGTCTGTCCCTTCTCATCCCTTCTTTTCCCGGACGCTCTGAATTGGAAACCTACCCTTTGTTGAACCAAACACTTCACGTAATCACCCAATGCCCAGCCAAATACAATGCATTCTAATTACAAATCCGAAAATGTTACCTGTCCTGAACCAAACGCGCCGTATGGTGTTCATGGTGCGAGGGTTTATAGACGGCGATTGAAGGTGAGCTTCAGGCTAGTACCATCCACAGTTTCGCCAGGATTAGCAGCATGCTCCTCAGCGGGCGGGCCGGCTTGCGTTGACGATCAGTTTGTGCGGCCATATATTTTCTTTTCTAATAACAAATACAGTAGATAAAAGCAAGAGAAACAATGACCGAACCAGATATCCTCCGACGGCGAGCAAAGCGTGCATATATTTCTAGCTACGACTATACAAGGAACAGAACAATTCCGTGGGTTTCTCAGAGAAACTTCCTCTACAGCACTACATACACGTAATGAATAGCTATACACCAGACCAATAGTAGGCTGAATCCTGCTAATGCAACAAGCAGGACCATCACCTGAAAATACCACCAGACAAAATGGTCTCCAAATGCCCTCTAGATGCTATCTTTCAAAGAGTCCCCTGATCACCTTTTCCAGTTGTGGAGCAGGATAAATCGGCTTCTCAGACCTGGCTCGGCACACCCTCTTCAACCAAGAAATTGGATTTTCCTGCAGAGCCTTCAAGAAGATTACATATTTTGGAACAATCAAATCCACTATCCGTTCACGCAGTCTTTCCTTGAGGCTAATTTGAACTTTCCAAGTCATCTGGCTATCACAGATGGTAAAGAACTCTTTGGTAAATTTATCCAAGGAAGAACCGCACGGCTTCTTCAGAGAATCACCATCCAAATATCTCACAAGCGGAACCCAATATTCCTCAAGGTAGCTCACGGTATGCTGGTCCATCTGTGATACTAAATTACTCACTACAATTGGAGGGAGTAATCCCGAGTGGCAATTCTTTTGCAAAACATAATTTGTGTTATTCAAGAAGAATATGCACCTTTGTCCCTTTTCTTGGAAAATTACTTCTGCACATTCCTTGAGCTTAGATACCAAACAATCAAACATGTCAGAGCACGGGCCAGTGTTGTAATCTCCAGATTCAAGTATTGACTGCACCATATCTCTGTTACGGCCAAAAAATTCCAGGACTTGTATGAGAATAAAAGTTGCTGGATGAATAATAGATTCCTTGCTGCTATGGATGTCATTTGAAGTCCTATGAATTACGCCTTTGAAAGAATTCACCATCTTATTAACAATGCCAGCAACCTCACCAGATCCACCGAAAGGCAAGTATTGTATATTGAATAGGACATCAACAAGTGTGTCAAAAACAGTCAGCTGTTGCGAAATGTGGACATCAGACCATTCCGCATCACTGAATGAACAGGCAACCTCAAGGATCAGCTCTAAAGATTGCTTGGCTACCTCTGCAAATCGTTCTTCAGCTAATTCATGATTCTGCTCATGTAATTGCCGCTTACTTAAACAAACAAGTTTGGTAGTAATTTTGAGCATCATGACCCAAGTCCTTGTTGTTTCATCGGTCAACTCGCAAGGACCTGAAAAGCTTTCTGCCCTTGCTGTGAGGATCAATGGGTTCTCATTTACATCAGACAGTCTGTAATATGGACAAGAGTCAAACTTTAGAATGTATGTACTACAAAATGCATACATGCAAGGTTTCTGGAAGTTTCATATAAATCAGAAAGCACCTAAGACACTATCATCTTCACAAAGAACATCAATTCAACTACACACCGTAGAAACCTCATAATGTAAAGACAAACACAACATGATTGATTAGCTTCACTATGCACTAGAATTTTTTTTTTGATAGAAAGACTGTAAGGGACCCCCTACAGTATAATTGATGCAACAAACCCAAATTGCAAGTACCGTGCCTTGAACCTGGGTGGGTGGGAAGACATCAGCCCCTTCCTACCACTAGGAACCTTTGCTTAAAAATTACCAACTCTGTCTGAATTTGGAAAATTGCCACGCATTTTAATGACTTGTCTGGAGATGTTCTAGATGGCATCATCATGTACATGCATCCTATTCTTTCTCTTTATTTAGTATGATTGGTGTTGAGAATGAATGTATTATCACTTTTTTTTATCACTTAGTGAAAGGTTTGAACTAACATTGCATATCTGTTAATTTTAACTTCCAAGGAACCAACGTAAAGATTATGGGCCAGTTAAACTAATTTAAACCACCTACTTTAGTATTCAGCACGAAATAAAAATTTGCAAAAACTATTGGACTGGGAAGAGACAATACTAGAAGAATGGGGCATAAAAAACCATAAGAGAAACAATATTCCTCAAGACATAATGTTTTAGCTTGTCAGACTTTTAGTGTATTGTTTGCCCCCATCCTCCTTTTTGGGTGCTCTGCCCCCTCCCCTGGGGCAAAGTGTTCTACTGTTCTCTGCCTTTTAATGGAATGATGAGTTCAGGTGTCTTGTTGACGCGACAAAATATATCTACGACAAAACTTCCTAGTATTGTGTGTTGTACTAGCCACTTGAGAATAGATGAAAAGAGTTGGGGGGCAAAAGGTAAGATTGCCAGCAAGAAGACTGTTAGTTTGCATCGGAGCAGGGATTCCTAAGGCAGTTTAGCCTTCAGAGATACATATTTCCTTTTTCTTCTTGAGAAACACAGTACAGACGTAGACGCTCACATACACACAGATACACTCACCCTAATGAACGCACACACGCATAGCCGCACACTGTACCCCCATGAGCACCTCCGAGAGACTGAGCTGGCAGATTTTGAAGGGAACGTCACCCCCCACTAAAAGAATATTCCAAGTTTATGAGACAGGCGTTAAACCTGGGGTTTGATCCCTGGTGGGCTTGGGGTTAAACCGCCCTCCTAACCATCCAACCACATGTTGATTCTCCTTGTGAGATACTGAACATTTTATTACTACACAAAGAGAGCTTTGTGTACAAAATAACAAGCAAAAGCTCTGCGTAGGTACACAGGTAACTTGTGAACTGTGATGAGAGTGAGGTCTTATTTACAGCCTCAACAACAAGATTCAGAAAATTTTATTCATAGAGAACAGTTAGGACTGCCCATATTTGCATTAAGTAAGAAGATAAAAAGATACAATACAACAGAACGAGACAAACAGCCAGAGCTATGTGTTGAAGAGAAGCAATAGGCAACCACCCCATAATAAAAGATACATTACACAACTACGCACGGCATGGTCATAAGACTGAACATTTTATCATAGCCTATGGCTCCAGCATCCTCCAAAGCACCCCTTCTTAACAGACGACAAAGATAATGTCCTGGGACCTGGGTCATTCTCCCTTCACTACTCTACACGTGGTTGTAATTTTCTTTCGAAAGCGTCTAGGAGACTAAACTCACGGTATTGGAGCCATTTTGTGGGATGCTAGAGATCAGTGCTGTATGGAGAGACTGCATGTTCTTGGCATCCTAAACTGCTTCATGGCTAATCACCTAGAGATTTATCACTAAAATTGCTCGAACCTGACTTCTGTATAAAGAAGAGAAAGGTATCAAAAGAGATTGGCAGCGGAAGTTGGCTTGGAGTCTAAGAAAAAAATAACAGTACACGGTGATCGGAGGAGTTGGTATCCCTCTGATTCAAATTGCTCAAACCCGGGTGAACAAAGGAGCAACAGAAGTGATTGCTTGAAACTGACCATACGAGGAATGATCTGCATCTGCACGCAGGGAGGATAGTTTGCCAAGAAAAACTAAACATTATTTTGCAAGCATCGACAGGAAACATATGCATTTAAAATTTTATTTATTTTCCATAGTTGATATTACAAAGGAAGATGGTTAGGGAGGTGTCAATTGAAGTAAGGCCATGGCTGCACGGCCTGCTGCGTCCCCAAACGAGCAAAAGCTGGACATAGCAGGTTACCCTGCTTTGAACATGAACATTTGCAAGACAGGTTCCCAAGACAGGGTATCTAAATGTTGGCCAAGTGCAACCTTTTGCACATTAGGAAATGAACATTTCAGTAGTTGGACAGATTGTGACTCTAGTGTTGTAATCGGTTCAGAAGAATTGATTGTGATCGGTTCAGAACATCCAACTAGCTGCCCCATGCCCGCTTGTCTTCAGACACATAAAAACACCACACACACACACACACACACACACACACACAGCTGACAGACAAACAGAACAGACACGTCCAGAAAGTGGAAAGGACCCCTGTTCATGGGAAAGGAAAGGCCGAGGAATAAACTGTAAACCTCGACCCAAAAGCGCTACCGTTCAAATTGAGCACCACGATGATACAGCGGACAGGATCACGAACTGACTGACAAGTTACATGGGTATACTTACGGACTAAAATCTAAAATCAAACATTGATGAGCACGCACGGTGCCAAATCAAACACAGACACGGCAAGCAGAAACGATTGGTGGTGCACGTACCTGTACAATCCCGGCGCACCAGTCAGCTCAGCCAGAGACGCAGCCGAGCCGGAGACGAACAGACCGGCGTCCCCTCCTCCCAGCGACTGGATGAGAGGATACCATAGGTGTTGATCATCAGCGCGGCCGCGCTCCTCGTCGTCGTCGTCGCTGGAGTCGGAGTCGGACGCATCGGCCCGGCGCTGCGCGAGAGAGGGGACCGAGAGGGCCCCGCCGACGATGGCGAGGCGAAGGGCGGCCGTGAGCGCCGCCACCTGCGCGGGATCGAGCTCCAGATGGCTCGGAACGCGGCGGGGCGAAATGGCCTCCCGGGCCACCCGATCGGCCCCGTCCACCGGGACGCGCAGGTAGGTCCTGGGTAGCCACCTGACGGCGGCGAGCAGCCTCCTGGAGAAGCGGACGAGCAGGCCCCCGGGCAGAGCGAGGGTGACGCAGAGCGCGCCGCGGAGGGACTGGGGCCTCAGCGCCTGGATCTGGGTGGAGGAGGGGACGTAGTCCGACATGCTTCTCGCCGCCGACGAGATGGATAAGATCAACAAAATTTCCGATTTGGGGATTGGAGACGGAGTTGCGGAGCTCGAAAAGGACGGACGGGGCAGTGCCAGTGGTGGCTGGATAGTTGGTTGGGGGGGCCGGGCCGTGGGTTTATCTCTCTCGATCTCTGTCGTATCCGCATCTCTGGATCTCACGCCCTTTTCACCAAAACTCCAGGTGGCGGCCGAGTCAAACGTTGGACTGCCGTCTGCCGGTGGCGGGGGCCGCCGCAAAGCCGCCGCAAAGCCATCACCATCGCAAGTTAGGCCTTGTACAATGGGAGGTTTCTTCTGTGGCTCGGGCCCCCGACTTTTGTATGTAAAAATTTTCACTTAATAAATTCAGTTTTGCTAGAACTCGTCTAGATGAGATATAATTTGGTTTAATTCATCTTTTATAGCTATTGGATGTGATGCTATAAGATGCATGTGTGCTGACGTGGATTGTATTTATTTTTGTTTTTAAAATGAATGAGACCAAATTATATCGATGAGTTCTAGGTATTACTCCCTAATAAATTACCAGTCCTGTCATGCTAACGTCACGAGATCACATAGTCAAACCCAATTTGACGTCACGCGCGCGTGGGAAGCAAACAGGCACAGCTGGCTTCCAACAAGTGTCGGCGTCCGTCTCATACGGCCAGCTTTCTTCTGCTTTCGTTCCTTTCTCTTCAAAGGTCGAATACCCCCCTTCTCATCGTTCGTTGATTGATAGATAAACGTGACATATTTCCCCACAAGCCACGTTTATCTATCATCGTTCGTTGTGTACAAATTGCTAGTCACTGGCTCCAGCTCAGCTGCTGTGCTTGAGCGGACGACTCGTTCCTCTCGGCAAATCATCGATCAACCTCTGTGGAAGATAACTTCTGACAGATTGAGATTGGGGTCTCATGTTGTTATCTGTTGAAACAAGCTTTCGCCTCATTCTATTACATATATAAAAGTCACACGCTCAAATGATACAAAGTGTTGAGAAAATTTTCTTACAAAGCTGATAAAAAAGACAAGATAGCACAAGCACAATGCCACCAACAATGCACCAGGGGCACACCACTAGACGTCGCCGACTTGCTGCCAGTGAGAACGCAACAATCAGAAGGCACCACGACTGCAACCATTGGATTTTGCGTCCAGCTCTCCACCGACATGTCGCTGGAGAGCACCCACTGCCTTCTTCTGGGTCGAGAAGCACCCTGCCGGCAAGCAGAAGAGCACAGAGGACTAGGTTGCACGATCACATGTAAAAGAGAGGAGTCATATGAGTCCACTGCCTGCTATACCTGGCCGGGTAACCCGGCCATGCCCGCAGGTCGGGCCTGGGCCTAAGTTTTGAGCCCGAAGGTCGGGTCGGGCTTGGGCTTGGCATATTTGCATTTTAGGTAAGATGTCCGGCTCAAGGCCCGGCGGGCTTTCCTCTTATGGGTCGGGCCTAGGCCTGAAATCTAGGTTGTGCCTAGCCCAGGCTTAGGTTTTCTTCTACGGCCTTTATTAGGCCCGACCTGGCCCAACTTATGGCCAGGTATAACTGCCCGCCAACGCCGAGGATGCTTCAAGAGAAGAACCACACCAACCCAAAGAAGTTGTTGGGGCTAGGACCTGCACTCATCTACGACACCCCCAAGAGGGAAACGACGCCAGTGCATCGTCATCAAGTCTGACAGGGCAGATGTTGTAGGGTAAAATATGACAGTAAGAGATGGATGGAAATGAGGCTAGATCCGACAATGCATGTCACAGCCTGATTTTTGGCCATTTCTTTTTTTTCTGAGATTTTTGCTTGAGATTTCTTTTTCCGTGGCTTTGTGGTCTGGAAACTGAAGAAGATGCCCTCTTCTTTCTTTCTAGAGTGGCTTGTCATCCTCAAACCCTTCCCAAGACCTTGCCATTTTCATCCTAGCCCAAACTCCAATATTCTTTTTATTGGGAATATTCCTTTTCTATTAAAGGAATAACTCAATTTGCCCTAGGCTGTGAAGCAACCTATATTTCCATCGCTCCTAAAATTCCCAAATAATTCTCATAAATTGTTTGGGTCATATCTTCATCAAATATGGAAAAACTTTTCATTGCAATGTTCAAAAATATTCCTTTTCCTATTCTACCCTAAATGGCACATTGTGAAGCAAGTTGTCACATCCCTAGCTTCTGGCATTGCACTAGTACTAGCCTTTGGTGATGCATCATGTTTACTTTTACAGAAAGTTGAAATGGGGATTGTCCAAACCCTAGCATTTTAAAAATTCACCAGGTTCACCTAAAATATTTTCAGTCAATCCAAGTGGCTTTCAAAAATGTTCATCATCTTTGGAAAAATGCTGGAAACAGTAACCAGAGATGATGCACATTTTTCCATGTCATTTTGGATCTTTGAACTAATATATATTGTATTTGAGTTGGAGCAAATATATGTTATATATATTTTTAATGCTTCAATAATTCTGATATTTTGTGAGGGGCTCTAGAATATTACTTTCAGTCCCTGCAAAAATTATTGGAAGAAACAAAAATGATTTAGTGTTTGAACTAAATCAAAACAGATTGAAACAAATAGAAAACAATGATTAAAAAAAATAAAACAGAGCAAAAATAAAAAGGGAGACGGCCACCTGGGCCACTTACCTGCTTACCTGCCCGGCCCAGCTCCTCCCGCTGGCCCAGCCCGCCACCGCTACCCCCCC